>NC_061808.1:5655118-6007618 GCF_021462225.1 Girardinichthys multiradiatus
TTTGGTTTTCCAAATGCAAACAGCATAACAGACTTTTCCAAACACAATCGCCGGGAAATTTTCTGGTGGTTTGCTTGTGTATCAGGGTGAAGCAGCTGAAGAATAAAACATTAAAGTTTTATTTCTACGTCCAGCTTAAAAAGTATCAACCACAGACTTGCAGCATGGATCGGGATTATAAAATGTGAGGTAGGTAAGGTAAACAACAGACATGAGGCAAATTAGTCAAATTAAAAGCTCAGTGAAGTTGCTGTAAGCAGGATGACTTACTGGCTACGTTGGGGCTGGAGCGGTGGTCGACCCGGTTCTTCAGCAGGCGGTCTTCTCCGCTCATCCTCTTTGGTTCTGCGTAAGAGTCCCAGCCAGGCTGCGGGCTCTCTGGATCGCCGTTCTGCACGGCGTTGTTGTACAGCTCAAAGCCTTCGCTCTTTGGCCGCATCTTCCCGTTCTTATCACGGCCTCGGTCCGACGCTGGGGGACGAGAGACAGAAGGATCAGACAAAAGACTACTCCGGTTTTAAGATTTTCACTGCAGACGTCGTTTGGTCAATAACTTAATTGGGACCGAAAGGATAAAATTGTTTCCAGAAACACGCTGAATGGCAGCTCACTTCTAAAGAACTGAATCTTTCTGACAATAAACAGTTTTAGGCCAAACAGATACTTTATGTAGGAGACGCTCACCAATATTTCTCCTTCTGGACCTTCTCTGTGACCAAGATCATACACGGATCTATTGCTCCAATCACAGCACATGGTGGCCCAAACATACCAGGACATTTTAATCAGCTGACTCTGACATCCCAGAACTTTACTAGAACTGCTTTCATTTTGCAGCCTTTAAAATAGTCTTAATTGGCTGCTTTTATGCAGCAGCAAAATATCTGACTAAATAAAAATCCCATTTCTAAGGAATTTACTGTTTTTATCAAAACCAACACAATTATTGGTACACCTGACAATAAAACAAAGGAATATTTATGTAATTTATAACTCCCTTTTTAACTTGATCAACGTTTTACATGATAGTCTAATTAGTAATCGGTGCCTTCATGTTTCCCTGGTGTAGAAATATCTCTTTCAAAATGGGAAAAACCAGAGAACATACCGTTCAAATAAGGCAGATGTGTATTGATCTTCATAAGGCAGGGAATGGTGGCAAGAAAATGGCCTTTGACCTTAACCTGTGCATTTCTATGCCACCCACATGCCAGCCAGTTGTTTGGGGGGGGGAAATGCCAGGAAAAGACCTTTTCTGTCCCACCATCACAAATGTAAACACGCATATGTTGTATATGTATTTATATGTGTGAAATTTAAGTTTAGATCTTTAAAAGAGAGAAATACCAACATGGACTCTTTGATTTGAACTTTGAACCCTGGCTGTAGTTTAGAATAAAATATCTTTCAGACCGTCTAGTCTGCTCCAGCTTATCATCCTGCTCTGTTCGGCTCGGTGGTTGATGGACTTTGGGAGAAAAATGCTCCTTTATCGTCATCCTGAAACCGCAGACCGACCGGGCCAGAACTTCCTTAATGAATCCAGGGTCACATTCCAGCACACAGTGTGTATAGTGTGTGCGTGAACACAAATCGACACAGCTGGCTACAAGAGCTCATTGTGTCGTCCAACGTGTGAGCAGGACTTTGACTGTGCTGGATAGAAGACAACAAGGACACCCTGTGTGGACATCCGTCTGTTTCTCCTGCCTCCACCACACCAAAAAACCAACATCAGCCAACTGTAGATCGATTAATAACATTCAGGTTGGTGTCAACTTTTAAAATGGATTTTTATGGGTCTGACTGACATAAACAATTCAAATAAAATAGGACCTAAAACCCAAAAAACTTAGACAGTTAAAAAGAAGGGTGAAAAGCAGATTAATTCCTCATTATTTGGCAACAGACAATCAAAACGGCAACAAAAAGCAGATGTTGAATCAGAAGCATAAAGGTATGCTTACCTCTCTGCATCATGGGGCTCGGCTGGTTGAGGAGCGTCGCCAGTCCGTGGTAGATGGCTCCCTGCTTGGCGACCTCCAGAGTTACAACAGAGCCCGTCCTCGTCATCAGCTCTGCAGCCCTGAACACACACACCATGACCATCAAACTTCAAGGAAACCTTTCTCCCTGCTGTGGCTATTTAAAATGATGCAACACACACTGTGGCTTTAAATCTCTCATTTAGCTGTAATGAGCCTCATTTAACTGCTGCATCTTTGATCGAATCGTTTTATGTCTCTTTTTTAACCAAGTTAACTTCAACAGAGTTCAAGGTCTTCCTTAAATTTCTTATAGAAATATGTTTTTATTAATAAAATTGTTTAATGCTACAGATCTCAGAGACTCTGGTGAAGCCGAAGCATGCATTCAGACACTGAAGCTTTAATGTTTAGAGTGAAATAACAACAGAGGCTTGTTTGAAATGAAGAAAGGAAACCGGCTGAGCAAGAAGTTTAGGAAGGTACCAAAAAATGTTCCAATAAACAGCTTCCTCCTGCACGCAAATGCAATTAAATAAATTATTTGTAAATCCAGTTTGACTCTAGGATGACATGATGCCAAACAGCAAGCCTGTGCATGCTGACAGAATAAAATGACGGGTTCCTGCAGTTGTTCCTCTCTGTTACAGTCCGGTTTTCCAAACACGCTGGCCGTTGTGTTAACGTTAGGATAAAACTGGAGTGCAGCCGCCTCGAGATGGAAAAACGTCTCACCGACATCATTCCCCTTTCAGTTTAACCCTTAAAATCGCAGAGCAGAGCATCATCAGATCATGGCCACCAGCATGTCCAGGAAGGTGGTTCATGTATTTAAAGCACCTGTATTTCCTCTCTGCTTTTCCTCAAAACTAAACCACTGGATGCAGAAGTTTATCTACAGTTTAAATACAGCTGGGAATCTCCCATTCTTCCTATTTGCATCTATTTAGTGTAACACTGTATAATTTCCATGCAGTCAAATCGTTCCCTGAAACAAACAGCAGCACAACTGTTTTTACCTCTCCTGCGACAGACCGACCAGACTGCGTCCATCAACGCTCAGCAACTGGTCACCTGCTGCCAAACGGCCGTCCTGCAAACACAAATATCCCATAATAAGACACTGCACGCTTTGTCCACGTCTCTTTTATGTCTTGCAAACACTCACCACATCAGCCGCTCCGCCTTTCACAACAGACTTGATGTAGATGCCGAGCTTCTCCTGACCAGCACCCTGCAGAGAAAGAAATTGACACTGAGGTCAACAATCATCTCTCTACTTGTGTTAAAATTGCATAATAATCTTGATAGACCATACAGGATTAATTATATTTAAACTCAAAAGATGACAGGACAGTTTTAAAGACAACTTTTGAGATTACTTAGTTGGAAACTTTCTCTGCATTCAGGTAAGGATAAAAACTCCATTAGTTACAAATGAGCTAATTTATGCAAAATATTTGAAGAAAATGCTCATCAGAAACCACAAAACCCTAAATATCTAATTTTTATTATTAGTGTGTAATAACTGTCTTTAAGGTGTTGGAAAGAAGGCTCCAAACAAATGTAGATCCGGAACCAGATCTTTACCCCAGCGAAGTTGCTGGGAGGGTAATGGGAATGTGATTGTTCATTCCAGATTCGTTTTGGATGTAGCAAACGCTCAGTGTTTTGGAAACACAGGGTCTGGTTTTACAGGTTATCCAGTTCTGCATTCCCGAGATAAATGTGAGCGCGTTTGCAGTGCAGCTTGGACTCCTCCGGGTTGCTCCTCGTCACTGATCCTGTTTGTCTGCCTCTCAAGGCGTCGTTGTGGAGAACCAAGGTTTCCTTTTTCATTCGGTTCTGCTGGTGTCTGAGTCATGACCTTCGGTGACCTTCAGCCAAACGTAGAGCTGCCAGAAAGTCGGTGTAGTGTTACCCAGGCTGCTGTCCAGCTGGGTTTTGTGCTTGCAAGCCTTCATTGCACATTATTTCATTCCTTAAAACACTAAAATTACAATCAAAAGCCCACTCATCAGAAAGGAAATTCACGGATTAGACGCAACAAGGAAACAAACCCGGTAAATTCTAGCCCAACGTAAGCAAGAATCATTCATATCAACTCAACCGACAGGAAGTTAAGTCTTTCATTCATCTAAGTTTCACTTGGACCGGGCAGTATTGCGAATTCCTATCACTGACCTCACAAGATGCATGTATGTTTTCACTGTAGCAAGAATATCTGCAGTTTTTACAAATAATTTGTCAACTGCTTAGAGCATCAAAACGGCCTCCAAACGGCTCAGCCATTTTCTTTTTACCCAAAAATGCCTGGAGGAACCTTTCCCACCGGATCTCTGGGAGAACAACCAAATATCTCACTAACACTGTGGTTCAAGGTTACGGTTACAAGCCGGTAAACAGCGAAAAGCTCTGTCCAGACTGGAGGAGAGTGTTCTCCTTAAGGAGTATTTTGCTGCACTCAGCATGTAAAATAAACATATTTTCTTCATTTAAGACCCTGTGCAACATCTGGGTAATGAGATGTGGTGTTTAGAGGGTTTGTTGGGCTTTAATGGCATTCTTTTTCACTTGAATCACAGATAAAGCGAAGGACACAGAGCGATCTAAGTAGTGGATATGTGGGTTACGCATGTGTCCTTACAACAGTAAACAGTTTAACAGAAGGTAAAAGTTTGAACGAAACAAACTGTTTCAAAAAGATCTATAAATTGCATCATAAACTTGATTAAAAGCTGCTCAGCAATGGAGAGCAGGTTGTTCCCTGTCATCTTGCCACAAAGTTTCTTCCCGACTCTTCTTGCACTGTAAATCATGACAGAGGACTCCTCGTTCCATCTGTTGCTCAAGAAGTTTCCTAATGACTCTGGCTGGATGTTTGGGCTCCAAATGCACCACAATAAGAACTTCAAGTTGTTGTATGACAGATAAGAAAAAATGTAAACATCTGAAACTGACAGAAAACTGCCAACAATCCAAGAAATAACAGAACAAGGATGCAAAAATGTATTTCCTTGCACATCAGGCATCTTCTAAATAAACCTGCTGCCAAACCAAAATGTTTCAAAGCTTTCACAAAGAACAGAAGGAGTCAAACACAATCTGAGGTGTTCCTACGTTCCTCCTACTCCTCTCTGCATGTTTTCCTATTATATTCTAAGTTATTACACGTTTCTGCACACAGTCATCTGCACAGATGAATATCATCTCATAATATTTGCTCAAACCGAAAACCTTTCTTTGCAAAACAGCACGAAAAAGGAGGCCAACCAGACTGCCGTGTCGGTGTCAATATGCACAGACATCCCAGTGCTTCTGTGGAGTTTATGAGTGGATTTCCTGTGAAGTGGGCAGAAGGTTTACTGTGCAGCAAAGCACCGGGACATTATTAGACAGATTAGACTTTTTATTGACCATCTTGACATGTTTATCCTTGGAATCTGTGCAACAGTAGAAACAGAACCCAGAGAAATGTTTCCAGCCAGAGGAGCAATTCTAACATTCAGGTTAGATAAACTGAGGTTTTTTAGGGTTTTATGCATGAGACTAAAAGGATCAAATAAACGCTGAATGAGACAAAGGCTGATTGTAAAAACATGTTGATTACTTGCAGCTTTTCTTCCAGCTTTAAATAAAAACAGGAGAATCACAGCATGTGTGAATATTTACTCATGAAGCTGTGGAGTGGATTAAAACGGGCCTACCGACATGGGGTTAGCATCTCTATGGGGACATGTCCATTAAAAAGAAGGCTGGGATTACAATGAGGCTCACTGAAAGGTTACAGTGGCTCTGCAACGAGTTATAGAGTTAGAATGATCTAAACATGAGTCAATGGGTCAAACATTTGACCGCAATTATAATCCAAGTTAACTGGTCCAATGATTAACGACGCTCCAAGCTGCATGCTGCTGTAAGTGCCCCTTTTCTTTTTTTAACGATAATTCAAATCAATTCTACCAAACTAGACGTTTAGAAATAAATTGTGTCATTCAGCTGCAAATAAAGAGGCTAAAGATGTAGTTGCAGATTATTTTCCAAGTTGTCTGCCTCGTGCAAACATAAGAAGGGGTCCTACGCAGTCTAGAAAACTCAAAAAGCCTGCAATTTAATTCAACTATTTCCCGGGTCTGGATCAGAATATGCTTCCATTTCCAGACTTAAACGCTACTCTACACCTTATCATGTTGTGTAAAAGCTGTATCCAACCATCAACCCATCTGTATTCATCTGTTTATCCACCTGTCTGTGCAACCGTCTTTATGTAACCTCTATGTATTTATTTATACTATAAAAATGCTACATTTGTTTGTTGTTGTTGTCGTTTCATGCTTACAAGAAAGACTACATTTAGAAAAAATAAAATAAATAAAAGCTCAATGAGTCATCATCAAGCTAAATAAACAAAAACTGTAAGATAAGCAATGAATAAAATCTGAATTAAACCCGAGCAGAAAAACATTTAGGCAATAAATGTGAGGCATAAAGTTCACGAGGCTGATTTTCTCTGGGTAGAAGCAGCTTCTTGCCTGGAGGAGTTCCAACAGTCCATGACCCGGGAGGCTGGAACGATACTTGGCGGCCTGCTCCAACACCTCCTTCTGTAGCTCTCCTCCAAGCCAGGGAGGCTGCAGCGGGTGATGAACTGTGCAGCTCCGACCTCCCTTTGCAGCGCCTTCTTGTCAGCAGCAGAAAGATTCCCATACCAGGTGATGATGGAGTAGGTAAGAATACTTTCCACCGTACAGAAATGTACATGTTATAAAGGATGGAAAACTTTGGAAATCTGGCTCTGGAAAAGTGGGGAATGTCCAGAAGAATGTGTGGGAACCCACGAAACCAGGAGCCTTGCGGCCTTTGAATGTTTACATAATTTATATCAAATTTAAGTTACTTGAACAGAAATCGGATTTCTCTAATATTGGCCTGACTCATAACCAGTGGATGCAGTTTAGGATAAACAACATTTTTTCATGTTTTCTTTGTTGACTGTAAATGTTTTCCTGCAGCAGGAAACAATTGTTAAATAAAAAGGGAGCGTATTCAAGTTTAAACTAATTAGGCCCCTTTAAGTAACAATGAACTTTGTGAAACTTTGTCATCTTCATGAAAGAAATCGTTTCCAGACATGTCACTCCGTACCACAACTTCTCGAGCTACACGAATGTGTTGCTGATGGTAAAAGCTGAGAGTTTGTACTTTGCTTCATACGTCCATTACAGACCAGCGTCCCAGTTTGTCCAGTAAAAAGATCAGAGACACAATGACTGCTTTCTCTGTGGTTTTCCTGTACACGTCATGAACAGACAGGCATCATGAACTTCCTGTTGAAATACCAGAGCCTCTGTCTCAAATGGAGCCGCAGCTTCATGCTCTTTGCCAGAATGAGGACTTTGGGGCGCCAAAACAGCTTCCAGAGACACTTGAGGGAATTCCCGCAGCGCGTTAGAGGGCTTTAGTAGGTTGAAGAAGTCCTGCAGGAGTTTACTGGGAAGACAGAGGAGATCCTCAATGCTACTACATAGCACTAATTACAGTTCAGGAAATCGAACGGGCTTTACATAAAATGCATATTTAATCTTAAATCACTTAAACAGTTCATTTGTAAGACTCTGATCGAATAAGGAGGGAAAGATGAAACTGACTGCATTTCTCCTTGGAGCTTTTCAAACACTCTGTAATTAAACAGTGTTATCAATCATCTGCTATAACAAATATAAACAGTTTCTGAAGTGAAAACTCCACGAAAACACACCTGCAGATGTTAAATATGAACATGTGTGGAGAGACACCAGGTATGTTGCTGTGGTGTCTCAATGTTAAACCAGGTGTTAGTCATCAGAAACCCTGATATCCAAATACAAACAGGAGACAATAAAGGAGCATTGCTGTTATTTACTGGACATCTGTGGTTCCTTAAAGAGCCGGGATACCACAAATCAAGATGATGGGGCCTCTGTTCAGGTTTCCACTGCGGTACCCCCTTCTTCCCCAAGGCGAATTCCCCGTCCGTTTATGAAAACAAGTGTTACACCATAACGATGCTTAGCTTTCTCTGCAGGGTGCAAGCTGCACTAGAAAAACTGTAATACTGACATGCACACAAACACAGACTGGATGTTAATTCTTTAAATCTATTCTTCTATGTGTTATTTCAGCTAATTGCTCCAGTAACCAGTTTTTAAATGCTACTTAAATACCAAAACAAAAGCATTTATAGAAAAATGCATAAAAGAGGCAAATTTGCTGAGATGTTTTCCTTTTTCCTACTTTATTATGTTGGATCTTGCTCTTAAATGCAACATGCTGGGCAGTGAATAAGTAATCTGAATGTCAGACACTTAAAATATCATATCCTACCAATTATTGCATCCAAGCAGTCCTCTGTGACTGCTAACATTGTATTAATGTGATGAAGATTGTGATTCAATATTTGCTGCAGCTCTAATTTTACCCAATCAACAGACACTTTAGCTTGAAATGAAATAAAGACAATAAAAGTAGCAGATCTTCACTTTAGAATAAGAAAAACAGTGATAGTTAAAGACACTTTGCAGACTTGACATGACAGATTCTCTACCGTTCTTCTTCCTCTCTTCTGAGTGATGTCACGTTTGTGCTCCTCTACCGCTCTGCGGCTGACCCACTGAGAAAACCACCTTCGACATCAGACCCACTCAATCACGCAGGCCTGACTGATGGCTGACAGCATTACAGCATGTCAACCTGCTCCCTGACTGCAGCCGTTCTGAGGCCATAAAACCACTAATCCATAGGAGAACGTTTAAAAGCTGGCACAGCTCAGCAGCCCAGGTCGCCCACCCAGGTATCTGAAAGCATTTTAGTAAATTATACAGCCTCTGTGGCTGACTGACTGCTCAGAATTTCAGAAGAATTAAAATGTATATATCAATGCTCGTTATTTTTAGATGTGTTTCCAGGAATATTTTTTTTTTTAAATCTTGAAAGTTGCATCTGAAAAGGTAAAACCTCAGTAAATACGTGTTGCCTCTGCTTGATTTCCAGGAAACTGTTGAATTGACTGAATTATATTTCAACGTGGTAAAAAGTTGGATTTCCTCACTTTGCATTAGATAAACTTTAGACAAGATAGAGTGAATGTGTGAGTGAACTGTAAGAAATGGTGGAAGGAAATAAAACCTACAGCTATTAAATATTTTAGTAATTAAGGATTTAATTTAATATTATCTCAGGGGAACCTTTAAAATCCAAACAGCCATTTATGACCTCAGACCAGCTTCATAAAACTTGTTGAGCCACAAAAAGAAGATAGATGCATTTTCTCCTATCGCATGATATCTGTGGAAAAAAAACAACACACACACATAGTTTCCTACCTAATTACAAGAAGAATAGATCCACGAATATTGCTAGTAATTTTTATTTTATTCTGTTGTTTAAATTCAATGCAATTATTCCATGAAAATAAGCGAAAAAATGGTAAAACCTGCATTTGTTATTACATCTATGCTTAATAACATTATGTCATTGTTAGCCAAAGTTATTGAGAGCCGTTGTGGAAGGTCCAACAAGCCTCAGGTTGCCGATAGTATATTAAAATTATGAAGCAATCATAGGAGATCGAGTTTTTCTCCACACCAAACTACCTTAAAAACAATAAAGTTTGTGTTTTTCTGTGATTCATTCTTATTTTCCATTGCATCAGAAAATCGAAGTATTACGCACAACATTAAGAACCGTCTTTGTGAATCACATTTACCACCAAAACAAACATTTCATGGAATAAATTAAATTTGGACCTTAATGGGTCGAGAAAATACAAGTTTGTTAACAAGACCTGCTTTGAATTTAGATGAAGTTCTTGTTCTGGCACACATCTACAAATAAACAAATAAAGTGGACCGCAGTCCTTGTTATTTTCACCTGTTTTTTACCTTCTTGTTCAAGTTCAAATGTTTGCCGTTGAAAGGGCAAAGTTCAACAAAGTGTATTTCCAATCTTTTTTATTTTAGGGTCTGTATAACTCTAATTTGGTGCAGGTCTGAAGAAACTAAGAAAGATGTCTTAAAACCCAATAAAATTCATCCATCTTCCATACGTTTTCCGTAGTGGGTCACGGGGGAGCTGGTGCCTATCTCCAGCAGTATGGGTGGGAGGCAGGGTACACCCTGGACAGATCACCAGTCCATCGGAGAGCAACACAGAAACAACCACACATACACCTAAGGGCAATTTAGAGTGACCAATTAACCTAACAGCCATGTCTTTGGACTGTGGGAGGAAGCCGGAGTACCCGGTGAGAACCCACGCATGCACGGGGAGAACATGCAAACTCCATGCAGAAAGACCCCCGTCCCGGAGTTGAACCCAGGACCTTCTTGATGCAAGGCAACAGTGCTACCAACTGCGCCACCGTGCGGCCCAACAAAATTCAATTATTTCATGTCGGGTTAAGGGTCACCAAAGATCAGAGTCTACACTTCTTTATATTTGAGATGTTTTTCCATCCCACCTGATGGAAGCTGACTAGGGAATGTTGTCATTTTTTCAAGACAATAATGAAGCTTTTGAACCTCTCTTCAAATAGAAAAATATAATGACATGGTCAACAAACACTCAAAATCTCAGTTTAACTGATGTATTAAGGAGACGACTCTAAAAAGACTTATGCCAGGACATTTGGAACCTGCCTTATGGAGACAACAGTTTGTTGTCCACATCTCAAAGCAGATGTATTATTCTAGGAAAGGATTTCAGAGATTTTCACTTTTATATCGGTAGAAAAAGTGACATTTATGACAACAGTATGTGATTAGTTAGTGTAATATTGGTGATATGTTATTTTTCTACACAGTTAAACAGTTAAGTGAACATCCTCCAAGATTGGTGATTCAACATTTCTTGCCAGTGGCAGTAAAAATACATCACTAAGCTTTCATTATTATGATGAATATGGGCACGGTGGTTTTACTATAAACAGCTCCAGCAAAAAACACCAAAACATCAGCTTCACATCTTTGGAACATTTCTGTCTAAGAGGCAGAGCTTAAATCTTTTAAGATCTTGCTGTGGTTATATATATATATTATTAAGAGGCAAAGTTTTCAGTCCATCACCTAGAAGAGCAATAAAATAAATGTCAAAAACTAACCCATTTTTAAAAAATCCCACGCTGGAAATAGAAGGAGGCGGCTATAAACAAGGAGAAAACTGTTTTTCCACGAGTCAAAAATATACTTAGGCAGTTCCTTCCTCTGTCAAACTGCTTTCCATTCATATAACCGGCAGAAAACAGAAGCTCAGATCCTGAAAACAGCAGACAAATCTAAACAAACATCCAATTTCATCGGCCTGTTTTAGCTTGTTTAAGCCGCAGTTAGTTCACCATTGTCAGCTCAGTCTCGTCCCATTGGCTCCGTAGAAAGGTGCTGAACAGGTCGTCTCGGAAGTAACGCTCAGATGCTGACGGGTTCTGAACATGTGCTGCTGTTTGGGACAAAATATCAATAAGATTAAGCTGAGGTCAAGATCTACCGAATGAGCGACCTTGACTGAACTGGTTTCCAAAGAGAGGAGAGAAATCAGGAGAAAAAGGCAAATGGTTTTCAGATTTACAAGAAGAAATATCGTTTATTTGAAGCAAAACTGTTGAAATTGCAGCAATCACATGAATACAATGTTTCTGCCAGCTTGTTGTCAGTGTGCAAGATTTTCCCCAGTTTATAATAAAAAGATGTGAGTTTATGGGAACAGCTTTCAAACTCTGAAACCAGCTTTATCCTAACCAACACCACAAAATGCCTAATAGTAAATCTAACAGGCTGCAGGTCTCCATGTTAAAAAATAAACCTACTACAAAGAAAATACTGGTTCAAAGCTGTTTTTAGTTGACAATTTGAAGGGTTCTGAAAGGCCTAAATGAAGCATTTCATGGAACGAGCAGCTTCTTAAATCCAGTTTTACAAGAATTATTTAATCTCATTTAATTTCGCAGGAGATAGTCCAACAGCAGCCGTCAGATTAACATCAGAGGTTTGGGGGATTTGGCTGCAGTTTCTTTTCTGCTTTATATTATTTCAGGAAATATATCTGTGCAATAATCTGAGGCTCTTTATTTCTAGACTGTAGCTCTCCAACTAGCTGCAGTTTTGGACGAAACTAACAGAGATTATAGAGTTTATTTTAAGCAGGATCAAACAGACGTTTTTAAGAACATGGGAAAGAATGTATGAATTCACATCTTTTTCCTCGATAAATATTCTTTCTAATGGGGCTACTGGAATGAAATACCCAAAATAAGTTGGCAACAATCAAATTAATTAATACATATAAAGAAAACAAAACACATACATCTGTAAATTATGTATAAAATAAACTAGAATGACAAAACAAACTAACAAATAAAGGTTTGGCATAGAAAGCCAAAAAAAGAAAAAACAGCTGAAATCTGTCCATATTTAAAAAGCAATCAGGCTTCTTTGAATGCAACTAAATGCCAACTTATCCTGACTGAGGGCCTATAAAAATGTGCCTCATTAAAACGGACATGTACAAGATGCATCTCATGAAGGGTAAAAGCAAAAAGCTCTCAAGACCTTCACAGTCTTATTGTTGCAAAACATACTGATGGTGCTGGTTGGATGCATTTCTAAACTTCAGAATCATCCAGTGAACCCAGAAGCGTAAAAAACATCATTTCGCCATAAACCAGCCATGAGAAAGAGCTCCTGGCAAGATTTCTGACAGAAGAGTGAAAAAGTTCTCTATGAGTCAACAAGCATTCACAGAGACCTTCAGTAACACCTGGAATTAGCAGGTACAGTATTTCCATTAAAACAATAAATAATGCACTAAACCACTATGGTTTCTATGGACGCTCACTGCACAAGACTCCACTGCTGAAGAAAAAGCATTTTTAACACTATGGAACATTACTAAATTTATGGACTTATTTTCTTTATATTGTTAGCCTCATAGCAAAATTGCCAAAGCAAAATTGATTAAATATGATACAAATAAAATTTGATTGATTGATGTTCAATATTCCCCTCCTTGAACCGCCACCTTAACGTGGTGGAGTGATCCTAGTGCTCGAATGATCCTAGAGGCTATGTAGTCTGGGGCTTAAATGCCCCTGGTAGGGTCTCCCATGGCAAACAGGCTCTAGGTGACGGGTCAGACAAAGAGCGGTTCAAGAATCCCTCATGACGACTACAAAATTGAGGCACGTGACGTCGCCCGGTACGGCGGAGCCGGGGTCCCACCCTGGAGCCAGGCCCGGGGTCGGGACTCGTCGGAGAGCGCCTGGTGGCTGGGTTGCTCCTCGCGGGACCCAGCCGAGCCAAGCCCGAACGAGAGACGCGAGACCATCCCCCAGTTGGCCCAGGGCGAACCGAGAGGGACCGGTGCAAAGAGGAGTGGGCGGTGGACGAAGGTGGAGACCTCGGCGGCCCAATCCCCGGATGCTTAGGCTGCGCGACCCGGTCCCGGATAAAGCGGAAGACGACGAGTACGAGATGTTCAATATTCATATTAATCTCTGCACATCAAATCTTAGTGAAAAGGTTTGTTTTCCATCTTTAAATAAAACTTCACGTAGCATAGAAAGATATTTTTAAAGCCAACTTTGCAAGAATTAAATGTTTACATGAATGTGATGTGCATGTATCATTAGAAAAAATAATTACAGTTTGTAAAAAAAAAAAACATTTTATGTTAATAATAAGAGGAAACAAGTTAACAAGGACGCTACAGGTAAAACTCTCTGCACAGCTTTATTTCTGTAGGTTTGCAATAGACAGAATGCAACTTCATTTTCCTGCAACTTTGATGCCATTTTTTCCACACAAACCCCTATACACACTTTTCACTCTATCCACACACACACACACACACACACACACACACACACACACAGTAAACCTGTCCAGCCTGCAGCTTTACAGGAAAGCAAACGTGTGTGTGTGCGGAGTATATCCTCTCATTGTTCCTGCTCTCACAGGGGGGAATGCTCTCATGCTATTGTTTTACCTCAGGAACTAAATGTCAACAAACAAATGCGAGCAAAGCTTCACTGTGGATGAATAAATTAAATGCTGCAAAATTCTTTCCAACAGGAGAATAACTTCCCAATAATTGAACCTAATCATGTGCTAGCATGAATGTAGTGTATTCACGCTATATTAACTCTTAATTAGTTATATTTGCTCTTACAGCTGCTACTTGTGGATTTATCTTATCTAAAAACGACCAGATTTCTGAATGAAGTTCAGCATAAAACATTGCCAAAGCTACAAAGAACATCCTGCATGCTTTTTGATCCTCATTATGTACAGAATTTTCTGTTTTTCTATGGAAACTGAACAAGTAGAACAGAAGATAAATGCTTAGTTATGGTTTTCATAAGAAAATAGAGATTACTGGTATGAATTCAGATTAGTCATAAATAATACTGATCTAACAGCAGTTCTTTAGATTAGAGATGCACCGATCAGGCTTTTTCCGGCCAATTATTTCCAGTTTTCTTTGGGGTCTTGCTACAATCTGATTTATTTCCAGTCTTGATGATTCAGTTTTTTGGGACTATAACACATAAAGAGAAAAACATGTTCTGCAGTTTGTAGATAGAGGTAGTAGTTTTCAGAACATTCACAGTTGTGCATAAAAGTATTTGTCTCTATTCGTTATCTGATTTCAAATTAGGTAAAATCCTGTGAAAAGGTGTTTCTTTCCACAGGTAACCAATTTTACTGTCACACAAAGACAAGCCGAGTGAATACAACATTTTTCAAATGATAATTTCATTTATTAAGAGACAAAAAGCGATTCAAATCAACCCGGCCACATGTGAAAAAGTAAATCCCTCCAATAAATAAATCACAAGCAACACCCTGATTAACCAACAGAATAACAAAAATCACATAAACAGAACTGCCTGGCAACATGAAGTAGGGTAAAAGATCTTAAAGGCTCCAATTTAAGGAAATTCCAGAATAAAGGTTGAAGTCATTGACATCCATCAGTATAGAAAGGGTTATAAAGGCACTATATGGCATCCAGAGACTCCAGCATCATCCACACACAGAGAAAATATGGAGCAGTGGAGAACCTTTCCTGGAGTGGTCCACCTACCAAAATTAGCCACTCATTCAGCAGGTCACAAACGAGCCCAGAAAAACAACCAAAACTCTGCAGACCTCACTGGCCTCAGTCAAGGTCAGTGTTCATGATTCAACAATATGAAAGAGAGACTGGGCACAATGGCCTCCATGGGGGAGTTCTGCTGACCCAAAACAACACAAAGACGCCGTCCTTGGACTCCATCGTTGGACTGATGAGAGAAAGAAGGAACTTCAGAAGATGTTGGTCTTATCACAACTGTAAACCTAAAAGACCATTTCCGAAAAAACAAATCATACTGACAGTCAAATGTGGTGGTGGTAGTGTGATGTCTGGGTTTGCTTTGATTCTTCAGGACCTGGATAACCTGTGGTGATTAATGGGACCACGACTTCTGCTCTCCAACAGGAGATCCTAAAGGAGAATGGCTGGCCATCTGTTTGTGACCTTAAACTCAAGCTCTCGTGTATTATCCAGTAGAAGGCTATAAAAAGAAAAGTTTGTGGACTGGCCTAGTCAAAGTTTGCCTTAAATAGGCCGTTCATGCATGAAAACCCTGAAATGGGGCCAAGTTAAAACAATTCTGCAAAGAAGAGAAGGCCAAAAACGAATATACCAGTTATTCTTAAGTATTAATTGCCAAAGGTAGCAGAAAAGCTCAAGTTTAAGGGACAATATGTTTTTCCACCAAGGCCCAAACTGATTGGATATTCTTTTTCTCTTAATAAAATCACTATTTGAAAAATGGATTTTGTAACTCCTCAGATTCTCCCTGTCTGATGTGTATCAAACTAGCAAAACCAGAAGAAATCTTTGGGGGAAAATACTTTTTACAGCACTAAACGTGCTTTTTGTTGACGTGCTTATTATAGTCTGTTTTCTGATGCATTTAATGAACAAAAATAAAGAGTTATAGTTGTAAAGAATTTAACCTGTGATCATCAATCAGAGACAATCAAAAGATAAATCAGCCAGAGACCAGATTGGAGTTATCAGTGCATCTCTTCTTTAATTAGAAGGTAATATTCAAATATCCAACCTTAATTTAACCTTAAGAGCACACTTCCACAAACATCTTACAATCTGCCTCATGTGTGTACTTTACTCTAACCATCAGCAGAACGGCCCTGAAAGCAAACAGTGGAAAACACAAACCAGGAGGTCACTGCTCTGGATGACAGCAGATCAAAAACTATGCTTTACGTCTGCTTGATGCATATCTCAGTCAACCGAAGCTCTTAGAAGAGACGAAAAAGATACAAAGATCTGTGGGGCATCATCGAGCCAAAAAACTTTCTAAAAAGAGAAAGATAATGAAAAAAAAAAAGAAACAGTTGCAAACTTTTAAAAGCAGTAAAGGAGCCATTACCTGGTCTCTCCTGCCCACCACTGAGAACCACATGTTGCTGCTTCTTGCTAAGTTCTCCCCAAACCAGTTCACGCTGCCACGTCCAGACTGGTGGAGGGACACAAACTGTGCACACCTGCTTTTATCCCAGCAAGCAGTCCAACCTGCTAACATGAACCAACAAGTCCAACACCTCCCAATTACACCGGCTGCAGGTAATCCATTTGGCTGTGGCTTTAAAATCAATGTTTACAGACAGAGACGTGGGACAGGGAAGTTCTCCAAATTCCCAAACCCGAGACAGAAAAAATTCACTGCAGTTTTTACTGCAGTTCACGTTAAAAAGTTGGGCTTGGGGAAAAATGGAAACCTCAGCAAAAACAAGTAGACTTACTTATAAAAAAGCCATGGTAAGTTCCCTAAATGTGTCCAAAAAGATGCAGTAAATTCCACAAATGTTCCTGAGTGCCGCCAAATTCCTCCACATGTTCCTAATTGCAGAGTGTTTGTCAAACAGTGACTTCAGGCGGCGATCCAAGAGGTGAAGTGTCTGCTGGGACGGCTGCTGGTCAGACTGAGGTGGAGCGCTGCGGCAGCTTCACCAGCCAACCACCACACACACACAGACTTATATAATAGGACAGAGCTCAGCCCAGTTTACCGTCAGTTCCAGCAGCTGTTTGACAAAATGTGCTGTACCTGCCTTTTCCCATCCCACACACTTGTTACTTTGCCTCCTTCTGAGACGTCCACACACGGGTCTGAAAATAAACAGAGCGAGGAGTTTTCCTGCATACGTCCTTCCTCCCCACACACAGACTCAACACGTGCACACAGGAAAGCTCTCAACTTCAGCAGGAAACTCACTCTCCTCAAAAAGACAAACATGTCTTAATGTTTCAAGGTGACACCTCGAGTCTTATATACCACATCCAGCTTTTTACTGACTAAAGTTCCCCATAATTAACAGAGACATTAATCTAGTCTGACACCATTTTTAATACAAATATAGGTAAATGTGTGGGTAAACTGAATCTACCTTGTTTAACTGATTCCCATTTGTTTCTCAAACATTTGAACTCTTGAGCAGTCTGACATATAACTGGAAGGTGAAGCTAAAAACTTAAACCAGTTCAATGATTATGGCTGAATCAGGATTATAGGACCTCTCTTCCATCCATTTGATTTAACTGGAGTTTAAATTCTATGGAGGGCTGCTGTAATACAAGTTAATGGGATGATGTTGATTATAGAAATGCAAGCAGTCACCTTTTAGCTTTACATAGTTTGAATATGATGCTGCTTAGGTCAGAGTTATATATTCCTTTAGCGTAGAGGGGGTGGGTGGGGTCCACCTGACCTTGCATTTACATGTTCCTAAGTTCAGCTTTCTGTGTTCCTCAGAATTAGGTCAAAATTGATAATTGAGTTTGCTAATCGATTATTATCTGATCCTCAGTGCTTGGAAAAAGAAATTTTTTCCCTCACCACTAGGAATACAATGTCTGAACATCTGACATATCAGAGCTCGAAGCAGATGGGCTACAGCAGCAGAGGGCTACATTGAAGGGCCACTCTGATTAGCTAAGAACAGGAAGTCAGGAGTTAAAATCATACTGTATTATATTTTTAAAGCCTTGACTGCCTCCACAGGAGAACGGGCCCACTGCACCCAAATATGTTGGAAAATTTGAAAAGTGCAATAACCTAGTGGTAACATTTAGTAATAATCTCAGTCATGTTAGCTGGTATTAATCTCAGCGGTAGCAGTGATGCAAACATTAGGAATATGTTGAGTGTAAACATGTTTTGATGGGAGAGAATGTCTGAGAATTTTGTAAACAAGCTAATTCCAACAAATGTTTGTGGTAAGCAGGAAGTGACCTGAAGAAAATTTTATTTCTCACAGTTGTTCCTTTAAATCTTTACATTAGATGAAACCTGTCACTGGTTTCACCAAGAAGACTCAATCTATTTCAGTTCAGCTTAATTACAGAACAAAAAAATCTTATATTCAAATACAAGATGCCATCACTATAATACTTAACATATAAACATCCTTACCTAACTGAGGAATTTAAAATCTGTAGGCCTTAAAAGGCATCAGTCCTATAAAGCAACTTATACAATTTATTCTGACATAAAACGCCGGGAATAATTGTTGAGCACATATGGTGGTCTGCCTACTGAACCTGCATACCTCCTACAGCTGTCCAAACAAACCCACAAACAGGCCCTGATTACAGCCAGGTTAGCCCCCTCCTGCACACCAGCTTCCACTGCAGGAGCTAACTGAACAGAGCAGGTCTCTGTCCAGACGGTTCTGTGAACGGCAGTGTTTAGTTTACGCTCTGCTGTCAGACTCAACAGTGAAAGCAGAGCACCACTGTGCCTCTTAATGACAAAGCCCTCAGTCCAACACAGTCCATGTGTTCAGAACTGGGTTAAAACAAAGAATAGTAGAAAATTCTTTCTACTATTCAGAGTAATTATTTACTTTTAAGCTTCCAGAGAGCTTTACAGAACCACAAACACACAGTCCAGGTTTTATTTCCTACCTTGGCAGCTACGATGCTGAGGCCCATGCCATTGTGCTTCTTCAGGGTTACCGTGACAACCTCTGGCTCTTTCCTCATTGGCTGAAAAGAAAGAAAGACAGGAAGGACAAACTGTAAAAGAGGAAGATTCCTCCTAATTCAATCTGGAGATCGAGCAACTGACCCTACGCCTCTGACAAATATTGGAAACTGAGACATTGGAGTCAAAAAACAAGGAGGTGGGGATGAGGAAAAGGGAGGGAAGGAATGAAGGCAGGAAAGATGAAGGAAGACCACAGAGGGACCTGTGGTCCCTGGAATTGAGTCAAGAATGAAAACCACATCATGGCAACACATATACACACATGTATACACAGCAGGGCTCATTTAAGGAGGGCTGGGTCACTGGGTGGGGAGAGACAGAGGAACAAAGACAGATCTGCAGAGGTTCCCACATCATGACAAAGGCCAACCACCAGAGTCCCGTCAGACTTGCACTAAACAAGGGAGAGGGTTGAATTTTTTTAGATAAATTCAATCTACTGCTATTAAACTGGCAGTTAAACTACCACTTTATAAAATGCATAAAACTGTAACACTGTCCAGGAAACTTATGCAAGGATTTTTAAAAAGGTGTTAAAGCTTCTGGTTTCGGCCACTATCAGCTTCTACCAATCGGAACCGGTTTTATGACAGAACATCTTTATACAAAGCCTGAAATTTCCAAAACCTGGGTTCCTACACAGATTAATGTCTAAATCCAAAACCTTTTCAGACAGAAGTCTCAGTCCCTTACAGAAACGGATCGCTGATAAATGGATCAATGGATGAACAAGTGAATGCAAAGGTGAACGGCAGATTGATAAGACGGACAAATAGATAGATGGACAATAAGAAAGAGGGATAATAGATGGACAGACGCATGTCTGGAGGGACAGATAGACAGTCAGATGGACAGGAGATGGATGGCTGGATTGGTAGTGGTTGATATGGATGGACAGGTTAATGATAGGGGGACAGGAAGGATGGGAAAAGGCTGCTTTCCAGGACAAGTTTCATCGACACGTTTCCCCAGGTATTAATGAGGAGATCATCTCGGACAATTAGGGTAGATCATGATTTTTTTTCCCTTAAATCGAAGATAAATGTTGACTGAAGAAGAAAGGGAACAAATTGCCAATCTTCTGAGCAGCATTTGCCTTCTAAAAACTGACAAGCCTATTATTTTTATCCAACTATGCAAAATGACTACAGTCAGCTTAATGAATCTAATGAGGGCATAATGTAGTTCTTCTGAAATGTGTGGTCATTAAAACAGCAGAGCCACTGAGACTGCTTGTAATCTGTCTCTATATGAAAAGAGTTTGTAGTTTGAAATAAATGAAAAACAAACCACTATTTAGCCCCAAAACAGACGATGTCACTCTGTTCCTCCTTAGAGATCTGAAATTTCAAAAAATAATTACAGGACAAGTTGGTTCACCAAAAGGCCACTGAGATGAAGTGAAAGAAGCCAGGTGAAAACATGCATAAATAGACACTGGAGTACTTCTCACGACACTCATCACCTGCTGAAATGAGCCAGGTTGTTTCACCCTTTAGGTCCCACATGTTGCTTGTAAAAATGTTTTTACCATTTGGTTCATATTCAGGACATCCCCCTCCCTAAAATCCCATATTTAGATTTATATACACCCGTGTATGTGTTTAGTTAAGTCCTACAGCCTGCCTGAACACACCGTTAATCAGAGACGCCTGCCTTATGTCGAGACTACAGTCCTGAAAAAGTGGAGCATGGATAAACAGACCAATTACACAGGAAGTGGCTCTGTGTGTGTGTGTGTGTGTGTGTGTGTGCGCAGTCTATCATTTACTGTTGCATGCTCACTAACTAACCACTGTGATTGGTGTTGATTAAACTGCGAGTCTTCTCAGAAGCAAACCGCTCCGCCTGGAGTCGCTGTAATTGCTGCTGTTGGACTGGAGGACCACACAGACAAACCTCTGGAACCAAATCAAAGCAACCTTCAGGTTTACAAGGCGCTAAAAATACTCCATCTATGTCAGTCGTGTCGTCAGACTGTCTACAGCTTCGGTTCTGTTCAGGAATTTTACCTTTTTTAGACCACATATTCATATTGTGTTTTCATGCAGGAAAACCTACATAATCCATTTAATCCAAGGAAAATTTCATCCTTATTTTTTCAGTGTAGTGAACAGATGAACAGATTGAAGCATTCCACTAGAGCAACTGCATGGTCCAGCCAGCAGCCTGGAGGTATAGATAGCATTATCTTACGATACAACCATAAATTTGAATGATTTTATGCGACTAAATCTTGTTACCCTGATGCTCAGATGTTGAATGAATGCACAACACACTTTTACGATTTTTTGAAAAAAAGAAGCTGACAATTATGCATCATTTTTCAGGGTTTCTGGAGATTTTTCAATATTTTTCTGCAGGCTTTGGTGGCTTTTCACTCATTTTCTATCCAGTACCTGCCCATTTTCAGAAGAACAAAACTCCTTGGTGGAAAAACACTCTTTGCTGTTGCTAAAAGGCAAACTATAAAGAATTGTAAGAGACTTTATTAATTTGACATCAGGTAAGCCATTGAAAGCCCTGGAGTGCTGTAATAGGAAATGCTTATCAATACATTTTAAAATGAGAAAAGAGGTTAAAAGACGATGGAGGAAACCTCAGTCAAAGCAGAGATATTTCAGTGGAACACAACGGTTTATTATCACTCAGTCTGTGTTTTTCAGAACTGGTGTTTTGCTTTCTGTTGTTAAATCCACTGAACAGATCGGCCTGCAAGGTTTCCCTGAGTCAGCATTACTCATCCCTAAGCGTCCTGTGCAACACCAGCTGAAACCAGGACACCTGCCTGCTTTTAAAAGCAACATTAAACATCAAAATAAGGCTGTAAAAGAAGAGACGTTTCTGTGTGGCTTTGTTTTGTTTTTCCATTTTTTTTTAAATCAAGTAATTAAAATGCCAGAAATGAATGTGCATCATACCATTTCACTGTTGTCAGCAGAGAAGTGGTTGTCATTGTCGGCTCCTTCAAAGTGAACAGTCCAGGTACCAGGAGAGCGCGGATGTGGGGTTAGTCTACAGAACCCTACAACACACAGCATCACATCAAGTTGCGTTTCCAATATTTAAGAAGAAGTGTTTTGCATTAAATCTGTTTTGTTTATGATAGACACATCATAAAAATGCATTGTTTGGTGTACCTCTCTGCAGCAGTGGGTCCAGGAAGTCCTGCAGACCATTGGGGAGGTGGCGCACCACGTCGCAAGAGTAACCGTCCTCCGGGAGGAGGAAGGGCAGCTGAAGGTCCGGATCCTCCTCCAGCTGCACCTCTCTGCCGTCACTCCTCGCCAGCTCATCTGCTGTGTTTTCCGCTACTGCCACCACATGGTCTATGAGCTCCTAACACACAAACCACAGCATGGACAATGACTCACGGTTTTACGTGAAAGTGAGGCTCATCAGCCCTTTCAGTGCAGGTGTTTGTCTTACAGAGGGGATGTACGGCTCATCCTGGGCACAGCGATAGTTGGTCATGAGGGCGTGGAGCTGCAGGGAGTTGAGCTTGAAGCAGGTGTTGTGAATGTTCTGCACGTCCTGCATGGAGTATTTGTCCATGGTCAGCAGGGTGGTGGCCTGAAGGGGACACAAAAAAAGCAAACCACATTAGAATGAGGCAGATATGCCGATGCTTCCTGCTAAATAAAAACAAAGACTACATTTATTGTTGCTTTAACTTTACAAATCAATCCCAAGCAAACTTTTTTCAAATTTTTATGAAGAAACTCTATACTTTCAGCATTTTTGACAGTTTTTGCCTTTTTTAATAAATATCACAGTTGACCAAATTTACAGAAGACGGATGAACGGACAAAGAAATAAGCAAACAGACGGAGCTTCCTTTTTCCACATCTATTCAGCCCTGGAAAACACTCAAATTAATTCTGACTTCTCCAAGCTGTGTAAAAACCTGATTAATAGTGTTTTTCTCTTTCCAGCATGTGTGGTTGTCCCTAACTTATATCATCATCCATGGGTCAGGGCCATTTTACATTTTAAAACTCCACACTTTTCCAAACAGATTGGGCTTTTATTGATGCCAACTGGATATTTGCTCTCTATATAAAACATGAAGCAGAGAACTCTTGGATTATTAGGTAGGTACAGGAATTTGAGAGTTCTCAGTCGATAAAAAACAACATTTTCAAATATGAAAAAAAGGCCGCATGAGTAAAATAAAAAGTATACAGATTTTTTTCACCTGGACAATCCGGCTGAGGTGGCAGTCTGCAGCCAGCTCCAGGCCCTGCTTCTCAGCCCAGGCCTCAATGTGGCTCAGCTGCTGCCGGAGTATGGCCCCCCAGTAGTGACAGCACAGCCCTGAGTCGGCGTCCGTCACCAGCTTGTTGAACAGCCACATGTTGATGAAGTGGAAAAGCTGTGAGAAGAGCTGGATGGTGAGGGCGGCGTTGACCCGGCAGCGACGGAGCAACGACATGGCGCCCGTCAGAGTGTTCAGGACGTCCTCTGGAAACAAAAGCAGGAGAGTGAGGGAAACTCTGTCTATCCTAATGTCCTAAATTTACATTGGGACTGGGATCAGAGTATATTGTTATTGCAACTGTTGTAAATGACTGTTTTTACATTGTTTTGGTTGGACAGAGGAGATGTAGAAAGTCTAAAAGTGATGAAGGTGTAACATAAATGGGCAGTCCGCTGGGCTATCTAGCACAAACATCTGTCAGAGAGTGAGGTCAGTCAAACAAATTCGACATTTCTAGAACACGATGCATTCAAGTAGTGTGAACCGCTAAGAGACGTAACTGCAAACACATGTTGACATTTGTTTATTTAAATGTAAGGCTACTTTGCAGCTAAATGGTTATTTTTCATTACGATTCATTAACTTTGCAATAAACTGCATTTCATCTTTTCAGTCCTCATATCAACCTAGACTGGAGGCAAACTACTACTATAAAACCTGAAGCAGTGAAGTTAATGAAAGTAAGATTTTTGTCAGTTTGAAACGTTTTGGTCAGAACTATAAAATGGAAAAGCAGACATGTTCAGCTTGAATAATTTCAAGCTTTTCTCTCATTCAGTATTACGCATTAAATTAGTGAATTCAGGTTGTTTTCTATAGAAAAACAACCCGTTACAGCTGATCCTCAGACAGAGGGATGAAACATCATCACCTGAGCCCAGGCGTGCGTGCAAGCTTCACAACAAGAAGAAGGTGGAGGAAGTGGGTCTGGTTGGAAACCATCGGCCTGGAGTTCATTTAGTAGAATTGCTGCAGTTTTGAAAGCTACATGAATTTGAGTGTTTCTCTTTAAAATTACCGATATTGGGTCTTTGTGGATTATGCTCCTCAGGGTCATCCAGGAAGGCTGGCATGTAGTTATTCAGATCAGCTTGTAGACAGTGGACCAGGTACCTGCCATCAGACATAACAGATGATTATTAATGCTAAACCCTAATTTTAGACAATAAATTACAAAAGATTCAATCTAAAACAACCAGTAATGCTATAATAAACCCTAAAACTGACTTGAAGGCCATCTGAACGAGGTGGGCGAGGATGTCCTGGGCATCCAGCGTGATGCGGCTCAGGTCCCGGTCCTGCTTGATGAAGTTTAGCAGCTCGGAGGCGTTGGCCATCCAGAAAGCCAGGGCTCCTGCAATGTTCTTCTGTTTCTGTAACGTACCAATCACAACCACATACGCAGAGACAAAAAGAAAACATACAGAGGAGGCTGTTAGCGCGGCAGGACGCAGGAGAGGCTGAAGATGTTACAGAGGAGGTAAGAAACAGAGGGAGGTTTGTGTTTGAGTGGCAGCCAGAAGGAGCAGTTGTTACTTCAGTGATAGATTCATGCCTCCAACGCCCCTCCCTCAAAGCCAAGCCTGTGTCGAGAAGAAGATCGGTCATCGCTGTCAGATCAGTGAACAAACCAAAGCAAGGTGTCTTCACTTCTTTTACATGACAATTTTACAGTTTAGCATGAAGGTGACCTCTCCTTTTCCATCCAAACACACACAACTCCAGTTACTACATCAGCAGACACAGAACAAATTCAAATATATGTTCACACTGCAAGCAAAAGCCTCCAAATATGGACAATCCTAATGATGGGAGGGATTAGCATAGAGCTAAGTCTTTCAAGTCAGGATTTACTGAAACAATTCAACTTAAATACTCCAGAAGGCACCAGTTTATGGAATAAAATTGATTATATTTGCCAATTATAGCAAAGGAAACAAGGTTGGAAACTGTAAAATGTAAGTCCTGATTTTAATTATTTGGGATAGTACCTTATGAAATCTGCTTCTGGTATTCTTTTTATTATAGGAAGTAAAAACAAATGTTGAGGCAAGCCTGAAAGCTTAAATTAAAACCTAACGAGGAGAAACCAAAACCATCTGATGTCAAAAGGAATAAAGTTTATCCTCAAGCCTTTAAAGCTCATGCTGTTCCAGCCATCTCCGTTTTCCTTCATTTTGTTTAACATTTGCTTATTTAAACGTACAGATCCCTTAAATTTTTACACATCAGAATCAGCTTCATTGGCCAAGGTTGTGCACACAAACAAGGAATTTGACTTCCGTTCCACGTTGCTCTGAATCTGCGAATAGAAAAAATATGAATAAGTAAATTTGGTGGGAACTAAAAATATAATTAAATTTTTTTTTAAGTAAAATATATCTGTATGTTTGCCAAGATGAGTATAATTTTACTGAATTTAAAACAGGACTGAGTTTGAGTTGAACTAGGGCCTTAGCAGTGTCTAGTCTGTGAAAACAGGACTATAAAAGTGTTTTAAACTCAGCTGAACCCCTTCCCTCTATAGCAGCAAGACACTGCTTTTCAAAACTACCTGAAAACAAACTTGGTTGCTTGCAGAGTGAACACAAATCAAAGATTTATGAATGACAGTGTCTGATGAGCTGATTGGCTAATGTTCCCCCCACTCAGAGAGACGGGGGAATGCAAAGCTCGTCTCCCTGCACTCATCTATCCCCGCCTCGGAAACAAATCACAGAGAACAAAATTAAAAAAGCCCTTCATTCAGAACAGCCAGAGAATGAATGGTTGAGCCAAGTGCATCCAAAACAAAAACCGGTTAGAAACACAGATGGATGGCTGGACGTGTTCAACGAGTTTCCAAACAGACACGACTCGTCTCATCCACACTGCTGAGGAGAAGCAAGACGTCACACAAACAACAGAAAAACAGATGCCAGAGTTAAAGATGGAGCAACAATGACAGAGAGTGGTTGCTTTGGTTTTTAGTACCAGGTTGGTTCCAGGAAGCTAAATGAGATTAGTCAGGTTGTTGTTGCTGTTGTTGCTTAGTTTTCCAGCTGTGAACAGGAGGTATAGTCATGGCTTCGTTTTGACATTTCTGTTAGAATGGAGAAATGAAAAAGGAGCAGCAGCAACAATGATGGGCTGGTCAACAAAATGAAAGCACAGAGAAAGATGAGAAGAGTGAAGGAAGCAGAACAGGTTGAGCGATGTGATTTTAAAGCAAATGTGACCCGACTATTTAGATGTTGGCCTGTTTGCAAACTGTCAAACAAAACTTTTGTAAGGACAAATTGTATTTAAACTTACTAATTTGTGATCCAGGCCTATTTTTACTAGACAAATAATGCAAATATTGAAGCTTTGCTTGTAATTTATGCAATTAGTTCCGTTTCTTTCTTCAACGTAAAACCAGACTTAAAAACACAATTTCAGGCTTTAACACCTTCAATGAAGGGTTTTGTTGGCCTCGTTTAAGCCCTTCATAATGGGACTTACAGGACAACACTGGAAGGGGTCCTGCAGCAGCTCCTGGGGTACACCAAGCACACAGTGAGCTCCCCATTATGAATGAGATGCTACAAAACATCCGTGGGGGGATCGTGGTATTTCATTACTAAGTTTGCAGCATATCTGGGTCCTGCATGCTGCAAGGAAGAGCCTAATAACAGCAGCAGCTTATTTCTGATGTCTGGCTTGAGCACACCTGAATTGATTGGCCGTTAAGAGAATGTGAAGCCAGACGGCCCACACTGACCTCATGCTAAGGCTACGACTTAATCACTCCCCCACTCTGGGCTGACAGAGATCTAATACCACTGGGAGGCACAGCTGCTGTGCATATTGTGTTTTGCCTCTGATTTGGCTACAACTAATATACTCTCGCCAAACACGAAAAAATACTGAGCCATAATTAGGCCGCCTGCACATAAATATCAATATTCTCTAGCCTCCCTGCAAAATAAGGCTTCCTAGCGATGAGGAAGAGCCCTCACCTCCAAATTGTGCATAGGTTGTTTAATCAGTAACATTTTAGTCACCTCTCACCTGTGGTAGAATGGCAAAAGAAGCAGCAGTGAAAAACCTACCCAGGTAGGGGCCTTACTTATAGAGGCTCATTCTACAGTTGGTATAAAAAGATTTTGCATCCCTATTGAAACAGCAGGATTTTGTGCTTTTTAAAAGGAAAAACAAATAAAAAGATAACCGATGATAAAAAATCTTAACCCCTTTTACATCATACATATCCTGTATTACTCATGTCATAAAAGAAATTAATAACCAGCTGGCTCAATTGTGAACATCCCTGACCTAATACTTTGCTTAAGTACCCTTTAAGTGATACTTGTTGCATTAAAGGTTTCTGGCTGATTTATGTCTACTATAAAATGCAAGGAGCAGCAGGGAATAGTTTGCAAGCAACTTAGCGTTACTTAGTTTTGACATGATGTAGCAAGTAAAGGTATTTATTCTCAACCTTTAGTGCCTGTCCTGCTGTCTAGACTGCATCGGTTGCAGCAACTCATATTTTCAGGAAGCGTGGCATAAAGTTCTCCAATTACTTGTTGCATATTAGTGCAAATCTGATTTTTGGTGCTATCAGTAAAAGAAAAAAAAAACAAACTTGTATGTACGATGATGTATAACTGACATTTTTTTTTCCCCAACATCGCCCAACCCAAAAGGAGAGAAAAATAGCCATGTAGAGAGGAGAAAGTCTTTGGCAGCCATATCATGGTGTGCTGTGGTAGTGTCCTACCTGATCCCCTTCATCATTATCCTGGACAGAAGGAAGTGGAAGAGGAGGAGGAGGAGGAGGAAGAGGAGGACACGTTTACAGGACAGAGAGAAAACACGTCAACAGCTACAGTATGGACACGGTATGTAAACACAGAGACATTCTGGCTCACACATGGTTTACAACGTGACCCAGAATGAGTTCATGAACATTAAGCTGATGGACATGAGAGTCAAACAACCCCGGCCTGTTCACAGCTAACATTAAAAACACTCTACATTACTAGTGAACAGCTGCCTACGTGATAAACGTCCAATTTAAAAGATGGGGACAACAGGAAGAACACGGACACGTATACCAAACAACTCAAGGATTCAAACAGACTTTTATACTGTACATAAACAGTTTTTCTTTTAAAAAGATGAAAAAATGTTTTTAAAAAGTAGTTGTGTGTTGAAGCATGGAACATAGACGGAAACATTCATACTGCATATTAGTTTGGTTGGTTTGTCTCATTTACTTCACCTGCTGCATGACGTGTGGACTAGCTAATCGATCCAGGCAAGATTGTACCTCCACTTTCATAATGGAGGGTTTAAAGTTAGATCCAGTTCTATTCCTACAGAGTATTAGGGTCATTCTAGATACAAGAGGAGATGTGTGGCCACTGAGGACATTTCCGCAAAAAAACGTAGACATTTCTAAATTAATTTCACACATTTACTAGAAAAAAGTCAAAAAGTCATAAATTTGCAATACAAAAACGACAATTTTCAATGATAAAAGGCAGATTTTTACCATATTAAAACTAAGATATTCTTTGACACTATAAAGGTCAGAAATTTGCATGAAAAAAAGTTGAATTTTAGATGCGCATCTGGATGTTTTCCAGATACTTTCCATCTTTGGTTTAATACTGCAAATTTCTGCCTTTAAACATAGAACATTATCACTCAAACAAGTTTAGAACTTTTAGACAGAATATCTAAGTAAAATGAATCTTGTTTTTTGGCGAAATTTGGCTTCTCCGTGGCCCCTTTTTTATTTCTTTAACTACAATGTCTCTAATCCTTGTATAATCCAGCGTTAGTGATTGTTCAGCACCAGTTTCCACCAATAAAAGCGCTGGTTCTAAGTCTGTAGTTAAATTGTTTATTCTGTGTTTTCCACTTGTACATTTTGTAGCATTCAGTTGCTCTCCTGTTCAGCATAATGTAAGGAATTTGTGAGATTATCAGAAAAATATATACTAAAGTATATTTTAAACATCAACATTAATGAAAAGCAGATTCTTTCCAGAATCATAAAACTGATCATCTCTTAATTTCACCAGCATGTTGGTAAATACTGCGTGAAACATTATGTGTAGCTTCTGTGTTTAGAAAAAATAAAGTCGTGACATAAAAGTGTTTAAAAAAAAGTTTGATTTGTAATATTTGTTTCTTTTTTACTGGAAAATTATTTTAGGAATATATTTGGTAACAAATCTGGTGAACAACGAGTGAAGAATATATTCCACATTTTTAAAACAAAGCTAAACTGTTTCTAGTTAAAGCTCCAACGCTTAATTTACATGCCTTATAATCATTAAAAAATGTTTTTGGTCAAGCTAATACATTTGTATGGTTATGGTAAGGAACATTGTACCCAGACAGAGTTGTTGCTCTGCAGAGATGCTGTAAAAAGTCCCCAGTCGGTTGGGTTAGCACACAGCTTACATGTTGTAATTAACTAACTCTGATCTCTGAATGAACACAAACTGCTGCAGAAGTCCAGGTTCTCATATTCTGTCATCAGCCTCATATTCAAATACCTTCATTAATCCCACTGACATGAAACCTCTTAAAATCCACAGGATATTTTTTATTAAACTCACTGCACACTAAAAACAATAAGAAAACAGGCAGTGAGCTAAAAAAAAAAAACTTTCATATCTGCTGCACGGAGAAAACAGCACAGACAGATTCCTAGTTCAGCAGGATTTTAGAAATCTTCCTGCCTTTCTTTGCTGCAGAGAGCAGCGATGGTTTCCTGTGTGCTCAAACCATTAAAACCAATGGGTGACATACAAAACAGCAAGTGCTATGGAGGCAAGAGGCAAGCATATGCAAACACATCCTTACAACTACAAGGTGTAGTTTGTAAAAGTAACGTTGATATTTAAACACAGAATGCCCATATTTCAACAAAAAAATGGAAATATGGAGAAAACCTGCCAGACTGTCAGGAGCAAAAAACGGTGGATATATGAAGGAAAAATGCAGCAGAGTTTTACTAACCTGGATGACTCCTTCCATCATGCTCACCATCTTGTTGACGATGGCGATGACTTTATGCGTCCTCTCCGACGGCGACATGTCGGGCCGATAAGTGGGCGACAGGACGTAGCGGCAGGCCATGTACAGGACATAAGTGGGCGACAGCTTGAAGTGGACTGTGGAGCTGTTGGTGTAGTTGATGATGGCCGACAGGAATGTGTCTTCAGCTGGAAGCACAAACAGGATTCAGCATTTTTACTCAGATCCAATCAAGAGGGTTTAGGATCAAACGGTTGGATAGACAGATGGACAGTGGGACGAACCGGCAGACAGACAAGATTTTCCAGAACATTTAACCCAGGTTTTTACCCCATTAAAGCCACATAGTTGACAGCAGCAGCTTTTTCATATCCTTACTTATACAAAGATTACTAAGAAATCCACAGTTAGTCTCCGTTTTTTTGTTTTACCAGTAGACGCTTTCAATGAGGAACCGACTGGGACCACAAACTGCATGCAAATAAATGGCACATTTAGACATGGGTATGGGGAATAAAATCTGGAAATGCAAATGTTACGCCACATTCTGTTTTCTCTGTTTTAATGTTCCGTAATAATCCAGACACAGGAGTTGGCCTACACTGCTCCCAGTCTGGACAGAGTGGTTTGGATTTTAGGTAACGATGGTGGGTCCTGAACTTGGCTGCACATCCCCAGGTATAAGGGGGATCCCAGGTAAACCACTATCACGCTGAAATCTGTTTCTTTACGTTTAAACTGCTTCAAAAAGTATTTGAAGTCAAACTGGTTGCAGCTGCTATTTAGCATCACTGTTCACTTCTCATCTAAATCCTGAAGATCTGAGCAGAGCAACTGGCAGGGCTTTAACAGCGCTTGTGCGTCATCTTCACCACCGACAATCCAACCGCCCCTCGAAGCATATAATTTCTTTCCCAGTGCATTGTGGGTATGCAGGTCTACACCTCTGTATGGGTGGCTGAAACCCTCCTCTGCCTGGAAAAATAGATGAGCTCTCGCTACGCTAAACATGCAATGCACACAAGAGCTTGAGGAAGGTCAACAAACACAAAGGTGCACAAAGACAAAGCAAACAGCTAAGAGAGCTTTGAGCTACAAAGACTGTGGGAAACATCCGCTTTCAGAAAGACCCGCTTTTAGTTCTGCCTGGGACTAAAATCAACAAAGATCAAAACACTCACTTTAAAAAAACAAACATAATTTAGAGCCATAAAATCCATAAAAACATGAAACCTAAAACAGTCTTTTTAAGGTGCTTCCAATAAAAACAGTATCAAATATGGATGACGATATCTGGACACGCAGAGTCTGATGTACTGATGTTCATGGACTTTTCTGTATTAACATCAGTATCGGCCGATGTTGGTCATTTTACATATCGGTATCGGTTCCATTAGTACAACTGGGCCAATACTAATGACCGATGTTCATTTCAATTACTTTGGCCAGTTGTTTATGTGTTTCAGGAGGGGGAGGTGTGTGGTGACTGTTTGGTCATGTGACAGTAATGGCGATGCAGCACAGGATTGTGGGATGTTTGACTGAAGCAGAGAAGCTTTGAAATGGTGGGGAAATATAAATAATCGATATAACATTGGTAAATATAAGTTATCGGCCATAACTGCAATGTTAATACTTGATACAGATATCGGCTCAAATTTTCATATCAGTGCATCCCTAGTTTTCTTTATAGAAAAATACCTTTTTAAACAGGAATATCTTGATTGAATGTGTGGCCACTTAGTTACAACACAGAAAAAGGACATAATCAGTTTTACTACAATAAATATGCTATGCGGGAAACATGAGTGAGTAAAATGATCCTCCTACATGTTTATCCACGATAACCAACTATTATTTCAAATAGTTTTTCCTCAGTGTCTGAGCCAAATGAAGGAGAGGGTTTTACTGGAGCTAAAGTCTGACTGTTTTATCAGTATTTTAACTTCCCTTCCATCCAGCACATACCTACCATTAGCTTAAAATGGCTTTTTAGGGCCCAAGGACAAGCTATAGAGGGGAAAAAACTGCAGACAGACTAAGAGTTTCAGAGACTGTGTCCTCAGAATAAGAATTTGGCCGCTAAATTACTGTAGTGCTATTCAAGGTATTAAGTAGGCTATTCTGGTGACATACTTGTTCAGAGGTGCATCACATGCCTGTGATAAGGGTAAAAAACATTAATTAAATGCTATCAGCTTGACTTCAGTATTGGATTGATAACCAGGTAAAAAGTGTTCAAAACCAGTGAGAAATAATATGTGTTCTTTTGTGAATGTTTAATACCCCCATCACCTTCCTATTTCTGTCTTTATTTTTTCCTTAAAGGACTCTAATAAAAAGAATTTGAGTAAAGAAAAGGTATGAATGCTATCTAAGCTAACTTAACGGATGAACTGTGGAATCAGCGGCAAAGATGCTTTCTGGTATTCCAACTTTAACACTTCAGTCAGGTCAGACCAGCAGCGACTAGAAAAGGTTCAATAGTTTCCAGCGATTGACTGACAGAGGCAGACAGAGATGCTCACAATTTTCTCTGAAGTCGATGCTGGCTGGAAGAGTCAGCTCAGTCCTGTCTGCAGAAGGATCCTGGGACCTGCTGAGAAGAAAGAACAACACTGAGAGACGGCTCTTAGAAGATACGTCGGAATAAAGCTGGAGAAGGGAAGACTGTGTCTGACCTGCTGTCCTGCTGCTCTCCTCTGATCATGGGTTTAACCATGCCTCTCTCCATCTCCAGTTTCCCTGAGCTCTGCAAAGAAGGAGGAAAACGGCTTCAGCAGGATTTTACTTTAGATTAACTAAAATTATCGTTTCTAATTAATAGAAATCTAATAAAATTAAAAGACAAACATTTAAAAATGGTACCGACTTTTGGAAGGAACTCAGGTTGATTTTAGTCAATTGTGAGGAAATTATTGAAAGACGTATAAATTAAATTATGAATTTTATTCCTGAAATGGTGATCAGAAAAAAATCCAGACAGCTATGGGAAATTTCATGCAGCTAAGATAAAAGATTTGCAATTTTTGGGTAAAAAAAATCAAAGTTTCTGAGTCATTTTCTGTTAATTTTGTTGGTGGCAAGATCAATGTGATTATTTTTCTTTAAATAATGTATAAAACTGTAGTCTGCCATTTTCTATTAAATAAAATTTCCGATTTTATACTTTTAAAATTTATTTTGTATATTGACCGAGTAAAATTTCATCATACACATCCTGCGATATAAAAATATATATACTTTTCACCTTCCAGTAGATTCAGTTACTTCAAGCAAGAACTCCTTATCATGCATCAACTAAACTTCAACTCTGCACAATAAACTGCACTTTTATATATAGAGTATAAGAAATAATTAGGCCAAGAACCAGAACCTAAAGTGCACCTAATGTGCATCCACTTCACAAAAATGCCAAGACTTCCAAAGCCTAATTTTGCAGGTTCCTTGCATCGAAAATAAATGGAAGCGTGTTTGTCACCTTGCTGGTGGGCAGGGCTGCTCCAATGTGGACGTCTCCACGGAGGTCGAAGGTGGTCTCTGGTACGCTGCTGCAGACGACACACAAACATTCAGCAGTTCAAATGATAACAAAACCAGTTCAGATTTAATCCAGAGGCCATATTTACGTATCCAAGTCATGCTCGGGAAGAAGAGAGCTACATCTGAGAGGCAGGAGGCGAACGACTCCCTAATATGTAAACACAGACACTTATGTAAGTATAAGAAAGCCATGCCAGGTGTCCAGAAGTGCAATCATGCTGGCCCACTCTGCGTTTGACATCTACTGAGAGCAACAGAATATTTCCACTCTGTTATTGACAGAAAGGTCTCCATCACAACCAGAATAACCAGTAGGTTAAACCAATCACAGCAAGACAACAGATACATAAACAACGTACTAACAAACAATAACAAACTAACAATGCATAGTTCTGATCAAAGGTTTACATAAACCTTTTGGCTCTAATGTCAGAATAATTCAGCTGTTCCATTTCCAGAGTGGAAAAAATATGCAACAAACAACTACAATAAATTTTAAAAACAAGAATTAGATGCACAGGTTTGAATTTGTTTTCACCAAGGTAGACTCTGGAATACAAACACAAAGCCACATCCTGCATCCATTTTCTGCTTGTTCAGATAAAAAACTGCTTAAAAAAAGTTGCTGTTTTGTCATTTAATGAGCCACATAAAAACATTCAGTTAAAAAGGATAAAGAGCTAAAACACAATTTCATAACTGCTGCAGTTTGAGAGAAAAGACACATGTTAATCATTGGATAAAAGCAACAGTTCAAACACCGCTCTAGACGTCTGGGATCTTTTAACGCTCCAATCTCTCACTGATTGAAGCTAAATGCCGCTGCTGACAGTCCGGTCTCAGTCAGGAGGCAGCGGATTAAAGGTCCCAACACCCCTTCACTACACGGCCGTCTGTGCAGCGGCCAAAACCCTGCGCCAAATACCTCACAACTCAAAAAACTGCCAAATTGAGGCTGAAATCAGACTTAACATCTCAACAGGACTCTGGTTGGACTGAAGAAGGTATCTGCACGAGTTTGGACGGTAGCCCAGAAAACCACAGGGATCTACATCCACCACTTCACACACTCCACACGGACTCACAGCTGCACAGAAACGATGGCTGCTGTTAATAAAACGTACAAATATTTCAGACTTTCAAGTACAATTCAACGAATACTGCAGACATTTAAATTCTTGTCAGGGAGCTTAAGGGTGAAAAGGATGATTGAAACAGTATAATCTGCCTGTTTAGATTTAAACATCAAATTCACATGGAGATCACGTGAAATTCTGGCCCATCTATCTCCATTAAGTCTTCTGTGCATAAGAGACAATAAGAGTTTCCAGGTCAGGTGGAAACAGATTCAAAGTTGAAACATGGGCATCCCCAACTTCATGCAACACACCCAGAATCCTTCCTGAACTTTTCAAATAGCAGGAGATTTTAAATAAGAATGTGTCCGTCAATACGGGTTGTCCCTGAGTCTTTAAGCAGGATAATGATCGAGAACCCAAGGTCAAATCAAAGAAATGGTTGACCTGACACAAAATCAACCACCTTCCATGGCCATCTCACTCCCCAGGACTGAATCCTGTAGAAAACCTGAGGGCTGAGCTGAAGAGCAGAAAGCCAAAGAGGAAGGACCCAAGAAGGGCTTGTGAAGTGTGGCACTGGTGATATTAATACAAATATTTTATTTTACCAGATTACCATTTAATCAGATTAAAGGCTGGATTTTTTTTTTTTTTGGTTCATTTTTTAGCATGAGGTTATGCTCCTGCAGCAAAATCTAAGTTTATTCAAAGTTTTCTACACATCTTTATCTGAAAGCCAATAAGTGTGAATGTTGCTGTAAACTCCACATGAACAGAAACTGGAACTTATGCAAGCGTGTGGAGAATCCATGTCTAACGATTTCTTTCCACCACAAATATAATTAAATATCAAAATTCCCACCGTATGTGTGCAAAAAGAGATCCTTATTCATCTTACTTTGTTACCATGTCTCTGTTAAACCAAAAACAACAAAGCAGTAAATCTAAACAACACTAGACCACCACAGGTGGAGGAACCTGTAGAGATAGGCGTGTCTTTGCTGACAGAGGCACATTTATATTTAATCATGCACGACTTACAGAGAAGAAAATGTGTTGCATGACTGTATATTGGCAATGCAGCCATAAAAAGTAAATGAACGACAGCAAGATAACACAGATAATGTTTTCCAATGCAAAGTAAACATTATTCCATGCCATCATTAAGACTAGCTGCTGAACATTAATAACAATAAACAACCCTAATGTTTGATATCAGATAGCAGCCAGACCAGCCGGCTGTAAAAACATGCAGGGAAAACTTGGGACAAATAGTAGTTTGAACCTTTTTCCATTATAAAGAGAACAAAATGTGAAGCAAATCTGCTAGGGAGAAGAATCCAACCGGTTCTAGTTTCAGGTCCGTTTACTTACTGATTACTCCTTCCTCCTTGCCTGTAGAAGCTAATGCAAATCACCTGATGGGAGGTTTTAGCCTGGAGGGTAAACATGAACTCAACACTCAGACTGAGAGAAATACATTACCTCCCACATGCATATATACAGTTTATAAAGTCACTCTTCAGATAAGCACAAAACATTCAGATCAAAACACACAATTAGTGTTTATCCAGCAATGGAGCTAATTAAGACTTCAGTAAGTTATATCCGTCATCTTTAGCTGAATATTTTATAGGCTAAGAAGACAAGAGATGAAGTAGAATTTGTACTTCTTGCCTGGAAATATCTCAAATAAAAGAAAAATGAAGGTCACTTACACTTGTTCTCTCTTTCTCCAACTGTAATACGGTAACGAAGCCATCAAATAGCTATAAAACAAATATTTCCAAGCCGGCATTCATATTTAACATTCTCACACCCTCGCTTCTCCTCTCATCTGCCGCTCTCTGTTTCATTGTGAAACTGCAGCGAGCGGGAGGCCCCACCCAGCACCATGCTGATCAGATTAGAGGGCGGCCTGTTGCCATAACCCTAGACCTCTGCTCTTCCTCTCCTCTCATTTCCTCAGTCTCTCCATCTCAGTCTTTCCTACTTTTTCATCTCCTAACCTCATATTCTCCACTCACCATCTATGACACCCTGTTCATATAGTTTAGAAGACTGAGCAGGAAAAGAGAACAAGGAAAGATAATAAAAACTGAGCCCTCTCTTCCTTTCCCTTACCCAGATTTGTATCGGCTCCTCATGGCAGCATTTGGATCCCTCTTCCCTCCCTGGTCGAACATCGGATCCACAAACTTAAAGACGTGTGCCAAGCCAAACTGGAGAGTGGATCCGGAGCGCAGCACCGTGGTCTCCGTGATCCGCTGCCCGTCCACGAAGGTGTCAGCGACGGGGCCATGCGGCGTCACCGTCACCATACCTTCGCTGTGCATCAGGTTGCAGTGGTGGGGCAGGATCCCCGGGCCAAGAAGCTGCAGACAAACACAGATGAGTCAAAACAGAAGCACTGAACCCATTTTGCATCGGCCAGAGGAGTCAGACTGAAGCTGTGAATTAAATTTAATCAACTAAACAACTAAACTAAAGTTGTGACGGGTAAGAATTAAAACATCCTCCCCTTATTGTAATGCTTTTTTTTTATTATGTCACATCAGTGGATCTGCACAAGAACGTCAGTCCCATTTAAGAGTCATATTTAACATGAACTCAGGCGTTGAACAAAAGCCGTCTGCAGAATCAAAACTAATCTTAAGGTTGCATTAAGGCAGAAGAAATAAATGTGAGATAAAGAGCACATTTCAAAGGTGCAGCACCCTCCACACAAACTAGCACCGCTTTTTAGATAATCATTTAGTTTTGTAAGTTGGTGTCTAGGAACCTCAAATTAGAAATGAATAACTTCCTGATTCCTTGGAGGGGGAAATATGACATGGCACAGAAGCCTTGTTTCTCTTACACTCTTCAAAAGGGGAAAGAAAGGAGACCATGCCGTTTAAGTAAGGCAGATGTCTGTTTATGACAAAAGGTACATGAAAACAGCCACTTGCCTAAATTTGGATAAATCTACAGCCAGAACAATAATTCAAACATTTTAAAGAATGTACATTTTATTTTGCCACCACGCACAGTGAGGAGGATGGTAAAGGAGGTAAAAACATCTCTAAAGTTTACTGTTAGAGCACTGCTGCAAACATTGGCATCTTGAGTCTCCATAGCAACCATGAGACTATCTACATGGGTACTCATTCAGGATGGTGGAGATAAAGCCATTTCTGTCCCAACCATCAGCAACCTAAATGTTTTACCTGCTAGATGCATCTGGTGTGAACCAGGCTTAACATGCAGAAAAGCCCCTCATGCCTCTTGTTAAGTAAGGTGGAGGATCTATGATGCTGTGGGTTTCTCTTTCAAAGAGCAGATATGTCAATAAGTGGGGTCTGTGATTTTAGAAAATCAACCAAATAAACTACATGTCTAACACTGCCTGAAGTACAGTGCTGGAGGATAAAAAACATGAAAAATCTAAAGCACTTAAAAATATTTCACTCAAACAAGCAGAAGAAATCCTGCTTTAAACGATTTTACAAAGTAAAAGTCTACAGAGTGTGTGAACATCAGTTGCAGTGAGTTATAGATGGGTTCACCTGGATGGCTCCATCCTCTGTGCAGTCTGAGCCCACCTCAGTGATGCTGTGCTGAAGCCGGTACAGCTTGGGCTTGTCTCGGGAGTCGGAACCGTCTGGAAGCACAGAAGCTCTCAGGTTTAGCACGGATCAAGGCGAAGCTGCACCCTCATACAACTAACAGCGTTTAATCCAGTATTTCAAGGATCAACAGTCAATCCAAAGTGACGTGCACAGAAGTAATTACGGCTGCAGGACAGTTACTGGATATTAGTAAGCAAGGTTTAGTAAAAGCAAAGCAGTGCATCAGTTCAAAACTATGTCTGCTGTGGAGGAAAAGGGAGATAAAAAAAACCTAGAACAAAAGATATTCAAATGTATATTAATTTTTTTGTTTCTTTAGGGTCTAACCTACAATCATTTTTAATGCAGCTCAGACTTCTACAATACAAAAATAACAATTAGAAGCTATATTAATACTGCAGTAAACTATTTATTTTAATGGATTTCTTTTTGAAACTCTTATATTTACCTGAGGGTTTGATGTGGTTCTTATCAATACAGTTAAAACAAAATCAAACTTCCTAAAGCTCCAACTCAATTAGCTGCAAAATAATATTTATATTATGCAATTTGTTATCCAAGCCCCGAACTGACTACTTTTAAAGATAATGAAGATTAAACAGGTAAAACTCAGAACAAAACCTAAGTTCTTGACTCAAATAACCTACAATGATTTATAAATACCATCTCTACTGCAGATCTGTAATCAAATGCGACTATCTGATTATAAAGCTATAGCAAATATGCGCCATTTTTACGGGAATGTGTTTCAGATCAACGCAGCATCAGAGCAGAACACCCCAGCAGCCAGAACAAACAGAGGAGGTGCGTTGCAGTTTTTACCTTCTTGGTGCCGATAAGCGTAGTAGGCATAGTGATTCCCTCGGCCTACAGCAGGCAGGCAGGCAGGTAAGGGGCAGAAGGACACGTGCACAGGCCACACACACACATATTTATTCACACACACACACACCCAGGCAACCAAAACATGCCATGAGAAGGTGGGAAAGAAAACAGACACATAGCAGAAGGTGAAAATGCAGCAAGGAGGAAAAATAATGCATTAATACCTTTTTAACCCCAAAACGCACCCAAACACTCTTACTGATCTTTGGATGTTAAAAATCCCTCTCCTCTAAAAGAGCAAACAAAGAATTAAATAAGTTTGTACTGAAAATAAAAGCTGTCTAAATTTAGTTCTGTTTATGTGCATTGCATTTCGAAGGATTTATGGACGTAAAGGGAAATATATTTCTGATCAGTCCAATTAGAGATGCATTGACAACCCGCAGACACTTATAAATAATCATCAGAAAAATCGGATCTTTTTTCTACTCAGTGAACGCACCATACATTAATGCTAACTGTGTGCGCTAACAACAATCCTCTTTGGTCCTGAAGGAAAGTTTTCAGAAACAGTGAGGTGTTTTAATAAAAAATAAAATTCACAAGAAGCACAAAAGGTGCGAGAAGCTATTTAACTGAGGCATGTCGACTTCAGCAGACCCCAGAAAAGCCTAAAGTATGACAGTAAGGTTGTTCTGGTTAATGTTTTTGAGCCTTCAACTAGAGCTGCCACAAATATTTGACCCATAAAGTGAGTTTCCTGAATTTATAAGTCGAATTTGTTCCATTTGTTAGTCTAGAAAATGTTTTTCGTCTATTCCTAGCAACAAAAATGAGACCTATCTTCAAGAATCTTTGCTGTACTTTAATTAATGGGAGCGCCCAAGTCTGTTTGAGTAAAACATTGTTGGATGTTGCGCTTCCTTTTGAAATGAAAGCAAAAAATACATGACTAATGAAAGAAAAACACTTTGTGTCGTAAGAAACATTTTCCATTTACGAAGATTTTGATTTGTCATGGAAAATCTCATTCTGAAAATTCGGAAAGTGTCCATCTGCATCAGCTCCGTTTGCAGGAGGGGGAAATTTGCACCATTCTTCAGCTGCGGTCACAAGAGCCACTTTGGACACCCCTGATCTGCTTCCTCTATGGAACCCATGCAGAGACCGTTGATCACAGTTAGTCATGCATCATTTGGTCCTTATTTTAAAACAATAGTAAAACCCTCTTTAACTGCATGGCTGGACACTAACCAAATGAACCTGTAGATGAAGCGGCTTGTGATCTAAAAAAAAATAAGAAAGCTACCATTTAACGACAATAGATGAATGATTCATACAAAATAGAAAAAAGGGTGTACATGCATATAGATGTACATACTTTTCTTGTTAGCTTTCATTCTATTTTTTCTAAAGTCCATATATTTAAACATAATGTCTATATGCTGTGAGCGCTTGAATTCTAAGTCAAATCCCTTGTTTGTACAAACAATCTTGACAGATAACACTGAGTTTGATGATTTAACAAACTAACTTGTCTAAAACGGTATATGAAAGTGGTTCTATTGGATATTGTTATTTATTTTAACGATAGCTCAAGTTGACACCAACCTTATCCCACATTAAGCCGCATTCTTGGTTTTCAGAGATGCATAAACCAATCCCACCTGTATCACTTGAAGCATTAATAAAAAAAAATACTTCGTAGCAAATAAATAAAACTGCTCTTTTAAATCCTTTGTATGTTGAACCATGTGCTCATTATTCTGTGTCCTTCTACTTAGCTTTATTCCTGCTGTAAATATGGAGGAATAGAAGTAACCTGAACACACTCACAAATACACAGCTCAGTTTTTAAATCCCATTTCACCCACAACCAGTGACCAGTAAAACATTTGGTGAACGTAAAGTAGACGTGTTAGTATTCTCCTGGATTAAGGCCTCAGAGGTTACCCAAAAACTCCCTCACAAAAGCAGCCTGGTGACGAGTTTTTGGGTCACCCTTTGGGTCAAGTAAGATAATGATGTAAGATGATGAGGGCCATAAAAAGCAGATACAGAGAGAGAGGGGCAGGGAGATCAGTAGCAAGACACAAGCTGTTAGGACAGGAAAGGGGTTCAATGTTCGGGGAAGTTTCACCAAAATGACCTGGAAGGGTCTCACCACAATCATTTCTTACGTTTCATATTGGTTCACATAACTCCCAACATCTTCATTGCGTGCTTCTACGTCACGTTTATATTTGTAACCATAAATAAGAATAAACAATTTGACTTAACCTTGTAACTTCACTTGTAGCAAGATGCAGATATTTATCTGACAGTTACAGTAAACTGTTATCTCTCCACCTTTCTACAGTGAAATATGTCCTGAAAGGCACAGTTTTCTTTTTAGTGGTCCAGATGTTGAAAGGATTCCCGGATAAAAAGTACTACAATAATAAAACAACCTCACATAGAAACACAAATTTCACTTAAAACACTCACTTCTGACTAAACCTACATGTAATTTAGCTTGGTTGCACTGCCACCTATTGGTGAAAGTGTATCATAACAGCATGTGTCAACTAGGGTAAGTTTCTTCCTCTGAAGCTACTGCTGATCGTAAAGCTGATGAAGATCATGGCAGACAGTATGACACCATGGTGTGATCCTACCTGGACTCAGCTCCACCAAATAAGGCAGTTTTTCGGGCGGCATCAAGCCATCCTTTCCTCTGAGCCCTTTGTCGTCCTTCCTTCCTTTCCTGGCCTGGTAGTCCGAAGGTCTCTTCTTCAGCTGGAACACCAACGATCCTGATGCACAAAGATAATAACTTTAATAACAACGTGATGGAGCAAAACAATTAAAAATATGAATAGACGCACATCGTTCCTCTCAGGAAGTGCACTGCGTGCACAAACGTGGATGTGCTTTGGACTTTAAAGTCCCTCCACACCAGCTGAAGTAAGTTGAGTGAAACATCTTAAGAAGAACCAACCTGCTCGAAATACAACTTATTTAAAATCCTTATTCGAGTTAGAGAAGCATGCGTTGTTGGTGCTCAGATGCTTAAACACGTTACCTAACAAACTATTTTGATGATTTAAAAAATGTGATCCATGTTCAGGTGCATCAAGAACCGTTTTCACAAAACTATGTCAAGTAGGAAATGAAGTCGTCTACTGTGGGACGTTTCATACAATATTAATTCACAGGTGTTGACAACTTAAGATTATTTCTACATTTTACTCAGTCTGTTGTGAAAAAAATAGTATAACTTCATTACATAATATCTATCAGAGGTCATAATGTGTCATATTTCATAAGACTCGACCTGCCCAAATGGGGATCAAACCAAAATAAGCAGGTATACTGTAATGTACAGTTCTCAGATAATATACACTTATATTATACATGACCCTCAATACATTTTTATGACTTTTTACTCCTGAAAACTATAGCAAAAAACTAAATAATGTCTTGATTTTAGGGTACATGTGTACCAAGTGGTTTGTTTAAAAGGTACAAAATGGAGGTATGAAGAGATAAAATAGCAATCCATGGCTACACATGGATACAACTTGGCAAAGGGGCAAAATGACTCAGAACAGGCCCAAATGATATGCATCTGCAAAGCAAAAACATACAGGGGTTGGACAATGAAACTGAAACACCCGTCATTTTAGTGTGGGAGGTTTCATGGCTAAACTGGACCAGCCTGGTAGCCAGTCTTCATTGATTGCACATTGCACCAGTAAGAGCAGAGTGTGAAGGTTCAATTAGCAGGGTAAGAGCACAGTTTTGTTCAAAATATTGAAATGCACACAACATTATGGGTGACATACCAGAGTTCAAAAGAGGACAAATTGTTGGTGCACGTCTTGCTGGCGCATCTGTGACCAAGACAGCAAGTCTTTGTGATGTATCAAGAGCCACGGTATCCATGGTAATGTCAGCATACCACCAAGAAGGACGAACCACATCCAACAGGATTAACTGTGGACGCAAGAGGAAGCTGTCTGAAAGGGATGTTCGGGTCCTAACCCGAATTGTATCCAAAAAACATAAAACCACGGCTGCCCAAATCACGGCAGAATTAAATGTGCACCTCAACTCTCCTGTTTCCACCAGAACTGTCCGTCAGGAGCTCCACAGGGTCAATATACACGGCCGAACTGCTATAGCCAAACCTTTGGTCACTCATGCCAATGCCAAACGTCGGTTTCAATGGTGCAAGGAGCGCAAATCTTGGGCTGTGGACAATGTGAAACATGTATTGTTCTCTGATGAGTCCACCTTTACTATTTTCCCCACATCCGAGAGAGTTACGGTGTGGAGAAGCGCCAAAGAAGCGTACCACCTAGACTGTTGCATGCCCAGAGTGAAGCATGGTGGTGGATCAGTGATGGTTTGGGCTGCCATATCATGGCATTCCCTTGGCCCAATACTTGTGCTAGATGGTCGCGTCACTGCCAAGGACTACCGAACCATTCTTGAGGACCATGTGCATCTAATGGTTCAAACATTGTATCCTGAAGGCGGTGCCGTGTATCAGGATGACAATGCACCAATACACACAGCAAGACTGGTGAAAGATTGGTTTGATGAACATGAAAGTGAAGTTGAACATCTCCCATGGCCTGCACAGTCACCAGATCTAAATATTATTGAGCCACTTTGGGGTGTTTTGGAGGAGCGAGTTGGGAAACGTTTTCCTCCACCAGTATCACGTAGTGACCTGGCCACTATCCTGCAAGAAGAATGGCTTAAAATCCCTCTGACCACTGTGCAGGACTTGTATATGTCATTCCCAAGACGAATTGATGCTGTAATGGTCGCAAAAGGAGGCCCTACACCATACTAATAAATTATTGTGGTCTAAAACCAGGTGTTTCAGTTTCATTGTCCAACCCCTGTATACTTAGACTCACAAGTAACTGTAATGACAGTTGAACAGCAGAAGGGGGCAGTAGCAGTCAATAAAAGAGGGAAGTAGCTTGTAGGTTAGATGTTTGAATTCCCAGCAGGAGGTGAATTCAGTTGGGTTTTTTACCTCTGTCTGCAGGCCAGTCTCTGAGGATCTGCAGAGGACACTCTAAATCATCCAGAATCACCTCTTTGCACGTCTTATCATCTTGCTGCAAAGATCAAGAAAAGTAAGAATCCAAGTATTTAAACAGGTTACAGTGGATCCAAAAGTAACAACATTTTATGACACAGTTCAAATATGTTTGCTAAAACTAAGGTGAGAAATAATCCAGATTTTATTCACATTAAACCCTGTTGGTGTTGAGCTGTTGATGCTTTTAACTGGTAAGAGATGAATGTTGAACAGGAATACAGATGTTAAGTTACCTAGAGTACTAAGGTGGTTCTGCTCTTCCCCTCTGCACCGCACCCACTCACACCAGCTTCCATCCAACCAACTACCATAATCACTGCTTGTTGAATCTGATGCTTCAGTCTCTAAATCTATTTCTTTAAGCTGTTAAGTTATACATGCATGTGTCTGGTCTCTGCAGGATCTCTTGCAGTCTAGTTTGTGTCACAAAACACAAACAAAGAGCACCCCTGATGTTCAGTGTGGAAGCAACTGAACTGCATTCCTCCTGAAGGGTTTTTGTTGCGGGAGGCATTCTAGTTGAAATCTTCCAGACTTGTGAAGTGTGTGAAAATTGTTGTGGCGAAATTACGACAAAATAGATGCTCTGCTCTACTATTCTCAATAAGAGTTTCCTGCTGCAGCTGGAGGAGCCGAAGCTAGTTGACACAAGTTGTTAAACAGCTTAAACGGGACTTATTCGTTTGCTAGACGAGAAAAAAGGTTTAAAAGTTGTGTTTACAAGGAGATTTTCAGACTAAAATCTCCGGCAGTCTAAAGTAACAGTTTTTACCCGAGCGATGCAGTACTCCCTGGGGTACTCCTTCTCCAATCCGTACTTCTCCAGAGCCTCCACCACAGCGAAGTCTGCTGTGTCTCTGGTGGACAGCAGGATGGTCTTGTAGGGGATGTTGGGCTTCAGACTGTCGGCGTAAATCTTCAGAGTTCCCCCTGCAGACAGCAGAGCATTTCCTTTACGGTTGGACTATGCAGATGAAAAAGCAAGATGACTTAAACATATCAAAGGCAGACAAACATCACAGCCTATGTATAAAACCAACATTGTGGATGTAACACTTCCACATGTTGCCATCTAAGTTTGTAATTTCTTGAAGCTGTAACATTTTATTTTGTATTCTTATAGTGAAAATATACAATACCTCTTTTGGATTTTACTTATGCACAACTATTGACTAATATGCACACATTTCCGTCTTTACATACACATTGTTTTTGACAGCATTCTTACCCCATAGAGATGTCTCACCAGACAACCCTTCTTGCTGGGGCGAAGCGAGAAGAGGTACTTATTTCAAATGACGCTACATCATGGCGCAAGCTAGTTATAGGGTAGGCGACGCTGGCGTCGCGATAACCAACAAATCAGGTTTGGCGTAATGAGATAAATGCTTCTGAGGGATACGGCAAGGGGCGTATCCCATAGTGAGACATCTCACTCATGCTACTCTGAGAACCGGGGTAACCTAAAGATCTCTTGGAAAAAGATATTGACCTATTTCTCATTCAGGAGAATGACAGAAATAATTCCAGCAAATTTCATGGGCCAACATCTAATCCGACTAGAGCCACTGCTTATTGATGAACGGACATTTGCAAATTCCTTCAAAATACTGGCTACAAGTTTTTTCTGGTTTCTAAACAAATAGTTACTGAAGGTCAGGTTATTACAAGTAAAATGTCTAAGAGTTGCATCTTTGAAAAGTATTTTTTGGTCAAGTCCCTCAAGTTGACCATAAAGGAACACATCCAGTTTTCCCATTTCTGGATAACGGCAAAAAGAGACCGCATTATTCCTGTCCTGACTTCTCTTTGCTGGCTCCCTGAACTGTTTAAAATCCACTTAAACAAAATACTACTAATAACATAGAAAGTTCTTCTAGCTTAAGCAGCTTTCTGTTTCACAGCTTCAGCATCGTGCGCATCCACTCTGCTTGACCTCGCTCTGCTCAGCATGAAAGCTGTTGTGTTTCCACTGACTCGCTGACGGCTGGAGGTGAGGTTTGAAGATACACCTCCAGCAGTCAGTGAAGGTCTGCTGTTTTTCATAACCGTGCAAACAAACGAGTCGTCATTTTTCCGAGACACCACCAAGCTGCTGCTGCGTATTGCACATCTCCTATGATGCACAGAAAAGCCTGCACCTCATCGTTGTCCGTAGTATTAATAATATTTTATTCAGCAGAAAAGTACCTGAACTATAACAAAGATTCAGTGCATTTATTGCCTAGAAAAGCACTGAAGAAAAAAGAAAGTAGGATTCTGAGAAATCTTCTATAAAATAATCCTTTTAGAAACTACAATTCCAGCAGGAAGAGCGTCTCTGACTCGCCACCAGTTGTCCGGACTGCGGACAGCAGTTAGAGCCGCTCTTCTCGTCCATCTGTCTGTCTGGCAGAGTGATTAGGTAATGGCTGAGTCACAAACCCAAGCAGTCAGCGTATTTGTGTCATTCACTCAACATGCCTTTCAGTGTGTGTTTGTTAACACGGCAGCGGGAGACTTTCTAACAACATATGGCACTGCTGGGGTTCGGTTACAACCAGGTCAAAACATCAATGCTGACTGTGACAACAAACATGGCTTTACTGTAACTAAAAACTGTGGATCGGGAAGCAGGGATCAACAGAACCGACTCAGTGTGTTGTGTAAAGACAAACAGACACAGAAAACCATAACCATCAGCGCACACTTGAATTTAAATGTTCTTGTAGATTCTGTGGAGCTTCGGTCCAGTCAAAAAGCAGCAGCAACTGCCTTGTATTCCGAAACAGGTGTACTGTTGCTTTGTTTTCTTGTTTTATACTTTTGCTTCATCAGTCGTCATTTACTGTTATATGAAAGGTGCTAAAAACTGATGATGATGGCGGTACCCTCACCAGCAGAGGTTCTCTCAGAACAATCAATGGTCTGCAGTCAAATCCACCAAATAATGTCGAAATGGCGGGCAGCAGCTGCATAAATACGTTTATTATTAACAGTAATACAAAAAACAATCGTCTTCATTAAATGCTTTTTAGGTCTGTAAAGGCACCGAGGGGTTAAAGTTCAGGAAAAATCAGATGGAGGTATAATTTGACCAATAAGTGGGAGCTATCTTGTAATCTCTTCATTTCTCCTAATGGACTTATAACTGCTACCTCGATCAAGGAAACTGCACGGCTTTTTTTCGTTACGACCGGTGTTGAGTGCACTTAACTGTTGAATCAAAACAAAAAACTTAGATAAATGTACTTTTATGGATTATAATAATACTTAAAGAAGGACATTGGAACAGGATGAAGTCACAAGTCCTCAAAGAAAACAGGCTAGCATCAGCCTGATGGGTGCATTTCTCATGACTGTAGCTTCTGACCCTACTAAAGATTAGTCCATGTACCTGTTCTGCAAGCAAACCTGCCGGAATAACATTTAACCCGAGACCACTTAATAGCATCAAAAAATGTGACAAACTGAAATATTGCAGTTTTTATTCAAGTAAACAAATATGGACAATTGCGGGAAATTGTTAGTTTTTAGAGTTTTGAAATTCTGTCTTTAATGCTTCAGCATTTATTGTGACTGATAAGCGAAACCCTTCACAGCACGTAGATAAATTAGTGATAACTGTCTAAAGCTGGGAAACATTGGCTAGTTAAACATAAACTAGATCAAAAACAAAGCAGAAAAGTAGTCTAAATGCAGTTATTACATAGAGGCTGATGTGACTCCTAGAAGTCAAATTAAAATGATCTGTAAAGTAGCCATGCTTTTAAACTCTATGAACTAAATTATGTATTTTTTCAAGGTCTTAAGTTCATGAAGCAGGAGAACCTTTTCTTTTAGCTTTGTTCATACACGCTGAACCTTGACCCCCACTGAAATGTGTTAGGAGCCGAATAATCAATGACTTATATCAAAACAGAGAGGAAATATGCTAACATTCAAAAATGTCATCAGCCAGAAAACTGTAGAGAGGACAGACTTCAGTGTCCAGAACGTCCATGGTGACTGAGTTCAGCCAAACAAAATATCAGGTTTTCAAGCATATACAGTACAGACCAAAGGTTTGGACACACCTTCTCATTCAAAGTTTTCTTTATTTTCATGACTATGAATATTGTAGCTTCACACTGAAGGCATCAAAACTATGAATTAACACATGTGGAATTATATACTGAACAAAAAAGTCTGAAACAACTGAAAATATGTCTTTTATTCTAGGTTCTTCAAAGTAGCCACCTTTTGCTTTGATTACTGCTCCACACACTCTTGGCATTCTGTTGATGAGCTTCAAGAGGTAGTCACCTGAAATGGTTTTCACTTCACAGGTGTGCCCTGTCAGGTTTAATAAGTGGGATTTCAAGCCTTATAAATGGGGTTGGGACCATCAGTTGTGTTGTGCAGGAGGTGGATACAGGACACAGCTGATAGTCCTACTGAATAGACTGTTAGAATTTGTATTATGGCAAGAAAAAAGCAGCTAAGTAAAGAAAAACGAGTGGCCATCATTACTTTAAGAAATGAAGGTCAGTCAGTCCGAACAATTGGGAAAACTTTGAAAGTGTCCCCAAGTGCAGTCGCAAAAATCATCAAGCGCTACAAAGAAACTGGCTCACATGAGGACTGCCCCAGGAAAGGAAGACGAAGCGTCACCTCTGCTGCGGACGATAAGTTCATCCGAGTCACCAGCCTCAGAAATTGCAGGTTAACAGCAGCTCAGATTAGAGAACAGGTCAATGCCACACAGAGTTCTAGCAGCAGACAAATCTCTAGAACAACTGTTAAGAGGAGACTGTGTGAATCAGACCTTCATGGTAAAATAGCTGCTAGGAAACCACTGCTGAGGACAGGCAACAAGCAGAAGAGACTTGTTTGGGCTAAAGAACACAAGGAATGGACATTAGACCAGTGGAAATCTGTGCTTTGGTCTGATGAGTCCAAGTTTGAGATCTTTGTTTCCAACCACCGTGTCTTTGTACGGCGCAGAAGAGGTGAACAGATGGACTCTACATGCCTGGTTCCCACCATGAAGCATGGAGGAGGAGGTGTGATGGTGTGGGGGTGCTTTGCTGGTGACACTGTTGGGGATTTATTCAAAATTGAAGGCATACTGAACCAGCATGGCTACAACAGCATCTTGCAGCGGCATGCTATTCCATCTGGTTTGCGTTTAGTTGGACCATCATTTCTTTTTCAACAGGACAATGACCCCAAACACACCTCCAGGCTGTGTAAGGGCTATTTGACCTAGAAAGAGAGTGATGGGGTGCTGCGCCAGATGACCTGGTCTCCACAGTCACTGGACCTGAACCCAATCGAGATGGTTTGGGGTGAGCTGGACCGCAGAGTGAAGGCAAAAGGACCAACAAGTGCTAAGCATCTCTGGGAACTCATTCAAGACTGTTGGAAAACCATTTCAGGTGACTACCTCTTGAAGCTCATCAACAGAATACCAAGAGTGTGTGGAGCAGTAATCAAAGCAAAAGGTGGCTACTTTGAAGAACCTAGAATATAAGACATATTTTCAGTTGTTTCACACTTTTTTGTTCAGTATATAATTCCACATGTGTTAATTCATAGTTTTGATGCCTTCAGTGTGAAGCTACAATATTCATAGTCATGAAAATAAAGAAAACTCTTTGAATGAGAAGGTGTGTCCAAACCTTTGGTCTGTACTGTATATTGATTTAATGAAGGGTCACTGGGAATCACCATCTATAAATGCCTATTTTTAACGGCTGGGTTTGGGAACCAAAGAAAAATAACATCTAGAACAGAGAATCCCTAGGCAGTGAGGTCTTTGCTAAATCTTTGATCCAGAAACAATTCTGAACAGATAGCCGAAGAAAACATCTTCGAGACTGAAAATCTCTTCTTTTCGAATCAATGAATCGCTTTAAGCTTTAAGGAACCATAACATCTCAGCACATTGTTCCTGCTTTCCTCAGAATCCACACCCAACACTTAAATCCTAGTGTCAAAGACCTAAGCTGAGGTTCACGGCTTTGTTTTTGCCCCGAAAGCCACTGACAAAAAGAAGATCTGACCACCAGCTGCACAAATTAACCGGTCATAATTAACAAAAGGGAGGTGATTTAAAGTACCTGACTCTGGCCTTCCATCGCTGCTCATAAACTCCTGCATCCGTTTCTCCAGTTTCTGCTGCCTCCTCCTCTTCATCACCACCTCCGGGTTTGAGATCGTCCTGGTGAAGCTAGTTTCTGGCATATCCTTATAAACCTCTGCTGCCAGACAACTGTTCTCCCTAAATCGCCAAAACAAATATGTAGACAAATGGCATTGGATATGAATGAAAAAACAAAAACAGACAGAGGAACAGAAAGGTCAGAGTTCATGGAGTTATTCTTTCCTCTTCACGATAGAACCCCTGCCTTTCTTAACTCAACAGAAATCCTCTCTGAGGACTACGAGGATGTGAGAGAAGGGGCAGTAAGATAAATGAGGGCTAACGTGTTTGTGTTACCCGTCCTCGCGGCCTAGAATCTGCTCGTCTCCATCGGGGATCCGAGCGAACTCTTTTTCCCTCTTCTTTTCCTTCTTCTTCTCCTTCTTGGACAAAGTCCTTTTGAAGTTTTGTATCACTCCATCTTTCTCCTTCTCTGGTCCATTACTCTGACTCTTCTGGGGAGGATGAAACAAAAGAGCAAATTAGTGCAAATGCTGTGTAGTACCATATCGGTTTAGGAATGGATGACTGACAAAGCTTCACAAAGAAGCTCTATAACGTCTATGGATGTATTGATCTACGGATGGATGGATAATACATCTTGTGATGACTGTAAGTTACAGGCTCACAGTCAGAGAGAGCTGCTGACCTTGGGCAGGATGTCGTTCTCATTCTTCAGGACAAACCGCCCCTCTCTGTCGTCTTTGTTCCAGTTCAGCTGAACAACAAGCGGCTTTTCGTCCAGGTCCAACTGCCGCTCTTCTAAAACACAAACACAGCAGTTTATCTAAGAGCCAGCGGTGTCTGCCTGGTTTCGTTTGGCAGGACTAAATCAACAGGTCTCACCACCACTGACGTGGACCTCATACAAGGAGTACTTCGGTGACGACAGCATCCTCATATCCGGTCTGAACTTCTCAGCTAGCGTCTCGATGACGTCCTGTGTCGTAGCTGTGCTGGAGACCCTAATGCACTTGGTGGCAAAGTTGCCAGCCACCCGGTCCTGGAAGTAGAACCGCATCACGCCATGGAACTCAAGGTCCTTTACAAAAAACACAGAAAGAAGACAATACCTTTATATAAACTCCAAAAACACAAGCTAAATTTGAAACAATCGTGTTTAAAAGAAAAATACAACAACAATGTGAGTAAACCATGGTTATTGTTGAAGCCCAACTGTACTGTAAGATTGTGGATAACCATTATTGATGGGAGGTAAACAGAAAACAATGCTTAGCATGTGAAACGTATGAACAAGGTGGAGACATTATTCACTGATATACCGGTCTACTGCAAAAGGGACAGATACAGCTTGAACCTTTTCACACTTTATGCTACAACGACACACTTCAATCAATTATATTAATTTTTTTCTGGATAGACCAACACAAAATTGTGAAGTATCAAACATTTTACATTCAAAATCTTTTATAAATTAAAATCTTCTAATTCAGGCTCAGAGAGTGAATATGTAAAAGAAAACCTTTGCTGCCTTTATAGCCGCAAGTCTTTGGGATGTGTCTCTACCAGCATCTAGAACATTTTACCCTGTTGACAGATTCTTCCACCTGAGCTGTAGATCACTGCATCTCCTCCAGAGTTACTTGGCTGCTTCTCTGATTAATGCCCAGATGATGAATGGACAGGGCTCCATTACATGCTCAAAGCTTAGAAAATTGTTTTAAAACCTAACAAAGCTTCTGACCGGTTTGCTGTTTTCATAGATTTCCATGATAAAATTCAGGCATAACACATAAACATCAGTAAGATATACTGATGTTTGTGATTGCAATGTGACAAAATGTGGGAAACTCAAGGACTCAAATCCTTTGCAAGAAACCATACAAGTAGAGTTTTGTGCACTAAATTTACAGAAAGCCAGAAATACAGTTAAATTAAAAACTAACCGGGTCACAAACCTTAAAAGGTAAATAAAACATTTAAGACATAAAAGCTTTGAAGAATTGCAATTCAAACTGTCTCAGATTAGATCTCTTGGGTTCAAATAAAGCTTGTTTTTTTGAGGAAATTTACATTTTCCCCATAATTAGAACCAAATGACAGTCGTTTCCAGGAAAACCCCACTTCCTTCCTGACCTGTAAATCGAATCAATTAACTCTGCTTGAACTTCATTATCTAGTTTTCCCCGGTTCGTGCTGCTTGTTTAAGGAAATCTCTCCTTTAGGCAAACAAACAGATACAAGCTCAAACACAGCTGTCCTCGACACTCTGGACTACGCTTGCAGCGAATGCTCAAATTAATTTCCTACAACCAGGGATTGGGGAAGCACAAAACGTAAACATCCAATAGTTTCCTGATATATGCATGTAGTACAGGGCTGGAGAAGCAGCTGTAACGCAGTCCTGCAGGCTCGCTAAAACATCAGAGGCTGAGCAGTAAAAATTGACCTCATGTTTCATCATAACTGGCATTAGAAAGATCTCGGATCCACTGCAGAGATTCCCAGCATTCCATTCTCCTTATGTGTGACTTATCTACCATCAAAAACAAAAAAAAAACAAGGATCTGATCTTTAAAAATGAAATGAAACTATCTCCTTTTAGCATCCATTATGTTGCAAGGTTTCTGCATTTAGAATATTTGTTTTGAAACTAGGCTGACCAAGCATGAAACGGGGAAAGGACCCCAAGGCTTCCTTTATAAAAATTCATTTTTTGTATAGTCAGGAAGGATGTGGTCTGTTTAGAAAAGGATGCAGGAAACCAGGACAGATTTCTTTTGTCAGAATTTGAATATTAAAAAGGGTCACGTCAGTATTTGAAAAAGGGACGAGGGAAAACGATCATCTAAGATGACAGACTGAGCCACCTCGAGCTGGACGGGAGCTTTATGAACAGGATAGTTATGAAAACCTGAAGTTGAGACGAGGCAGTAAGTTAATATGCAGAAACTGTTTAAATTTTCTCCCGTTCCCTTATTTGTTTCAGCCTCCTGTTTGTTGAAGTCAGGCTGAGTGAAAACAAGAGCACAGTTTCGGTAGACGGCAAGGGTGGAGTCAGGAATGTGTGTGTGTGTTGTGATTTACTGCTGGAATGTGGGTCATCGCGGGCTGCTGTTGTCAAGCTTGCGTAACCGTTAGTAACTGTTACTGTGGAGACACTGGTCTTCTTGGTTTTAAACAAAGCCAAGCTTAGAGTGAGCAGTGAATACTTTACATGCTGGCCAGCTGGACCGCAGTGACCTCCAGGACACTTGGAATAGCCCGGTGCAGACACACATGGAGTTCAGGTTCAATGCAGAAGCATCTCTACTAGAAGCCAGCTCGCTTGGATCATCATCACTCTGTTAGCTTCAGGTTTACCAGCACAACTTTTACCTTAGCCACAGGAGCAAAATGTCAATATTTTCATTCAGACCATAGAGATCAACTCCCACTAAACAAGGTTGTATTTAACCATTTCATTAATATGGCACCTAGTCACAATGAATGGCATTTCAAGGGCAAAACCAGCTTAATTCAAATCCAGGGAAATAAAATTCAATTCGTGCAATTAGTGCAGGACAATTAGGGCATCACACTTGCGATGGTGAGAATATTGGAAAATGTTGCAATGACAATATCAGGTGCCATTTATGCCTATTTTGTTCTTTCCTCTCTTTCTCATCTCTGCTTCCATCACTCTGTGACCTTTAGCTTTTTGGCGATGCCATTTTTGTCCGGCGGAAACATCTGCTGCTGTGAGACTCTGTCCGGTAGCTAAATATTACATTAGCATGTAAAATGGAGGTCATAATACTTGGAATATATTAGAAAAACTATTTCTGCACTCCAAACAGCCGATATGAATATTGCACACTCTGATATTGCTATGGCGATACATTTGCGATACATTTTGCAGCTCTAGTTCAAATTCAACTCAAATCAATCCAATTCACTCCAATGAAAAACTCAACCAGTCAGTTTCAGATCCAATAACATGCAGTCTAATTTCATCCCAATTATTACACAACACAGTCAAATGCAGTTATCAGATAATGCAGATTGGTAAAAAGCCATCTAAGGAAGCCCAGCTGATTGAATCAACTTTGCAGATTTGCTTCATCCTGAGCAAGCATGTGGGGACAGTGGAAGGAGGAGCACTTTCAAGGCATCCACCTGGGTGGTAAGATGACCACTTACATTTCTTGATAGATTTGAGACCGAAGTGGCAGCTGACGAAGAAAGGAAAGGTTAAGAAAGGAAAGTTTAGACCTGTGAACCTCCGGGTTGTATTTCTGGATGATTAAAGCTTGATAGAAAAGCGTACCAACTCAGTAGGTTCATACTATGTAAGAGTATTTGTACTTTGGATGTGTAAATGTAGAAGACTCCTCGGAGATAAACACCTACTGAACCCCACCAGCAGTGGATAGACCAAAGCTCAGACAACCGTCTTGGGGTGCAGCTCTGCAAACTCTGCAACCAGAGCACAGCATGGCAGTGGGAGGACTGTGATGTGAGCAGCAGGAACTGTCGCTGGAAGTACTACCAGGACTCAAATGTAAAGGGAATGACTGTGCCGCCAAAGAGGATTTAAAAAAAAAACATCTAAACATAGTTTTCTTTTTTAAATTGCCCTGTTTTTGCCAATTGAAAACACTGTTTTTGTTGACACATATGTTTTTGTAACTATGTTTTATTGCGTATTCTTTATGAAATAAAGAATCAATTGTTCAGTAAATCCGCATTGTTTTTCTTTCACTAAAACCCTAAAGTCTAATTTGTCATTTAACCATATGGTAAATTCTAAATAACTCCCAAATAATTAAAGCTCCATGTTTTCTAGAACTACAAATATCTGTGTGAGGGTCTTTGTCCATATAATTCGGTAGAACAGACACACTGACCCACACAACTCGTCCGCCTGGCAAATACCTGTGCACTGCATGTATGCACGCTTTTGTGCAACAATCCTTATTCCTGAACAACAAAAGAGAATAGCTGTAGCTCCCCCCAGTTTATTTTATAAGTACTTTATAGGATGCACAGACACCCCAGAGTTGAAACGCTCCAGCAATGATTTAATTAAAAATAAAAAAGGTTTAAGATGCAGTAGTAATATCGCCGACTCTCCTTATCCCATCAACTAGTATGTTTAACAGTTACAAGTAGTACAATACACATCCGGTTCTGGGGCTTGCACAATCTAGCAGCCTTGGATTCCAGGCCATTGAAGAATCTCTTCAAAACAAAAGCCATAAAACATAAAAAATCATCTCTTGTTACACCACGGGGCTGATTTGTCAATTTGAAATTCAAAATACCCAAAATGAAGATGTTTTTATCACACATAAAAAAATCATTTTTCCCCAACATATGCACATATCTCCATCTCTAAGCTGAGCAAATCAACAAACACAGATTAATTACTGTAAGTCAGACCATGCCATGCACGGCAGGGCTTTGTGCTGCTCGGAGTGTTTGCATTTTAATCCCTCCTCTGCTGTAAATCAGTGGCAACTGCAGACATTTCACACACAACGAGTGGTACTTCAGACTAAACTTGGGAGTTTGTGAGATAGAACTATTTATGATACAGATAGAAAGTAGGACAAGTCTGCAGATAGCTGCTATCAGCCAGATTCAACCTCTCAGTGTGGAGAAAATGTGTGATGTTTGCGACAAACTATCATCCTCGGACTTCTACTATCAGAATGTTTAATGATCAACAATGTAATTTCTTTCACACAACCATGGAGGAGATTTTCCAGCAGAACTGAACCTTCTCCACTAATTTAGTACAAGTCTATGCTTTTGCTTCTATAAAAAGAAGTAATCTGGAGACGCTTTTTGGTAAAGCTCCCAGAAGACTGAATATGACAGGAAACGCATGCTGCCGAAGGCTTTGTTAAGAGCATGCAGACAGTTAAAATATAAGAACCGCCCACAATGCATCCGGACAGAGCAACAATATAATGAAGTAGGAGCTCAGTAAAAGGAGGCGAAGAACAGAAAGAAATTACAAAACAACCAATCACACACTTCCAAACAGACTGGCTGACCAATGAGCACTTTTTATATCTTTTATTTAAATTCAATCTGAAGCTTTGAGATTACCCTGATGAAGTTCCCAACCTGTAAGCCTTGGTGTGTTAATGAAGTTTGTTTATTGGTAGCAGTATTGCAGGATCCTTTATTAGATGTTTTATTCCCTCTCTGTCCACGTGCCAAAACTTCTGGATTTAGTTATCTGTTCTGGAAATCTTCAACAGCAGATAAGAGGCAACCTCGCAAAGATTAGCATTTCACACACAACTAATCCAAATTCCAAATCTAGAAATGTATGAGTATCTGTTAACGGTACCGATCAAGGCTTTTTAAAATGATCAGTTTTAAGGTCTTTCTAAGTTTAATCAGAAGCCGGTTATTTGTGTACGGTTTGATTTTGTGAGCAGCGCCCTCAGTGAGCAGCATGGCTTCATTTTGCTAGCTACATTTTATGAATCTCTGCCTATTTTTGTGTGTGCAGCTTGTAAACATTTAACACAGGCTGTGTATATTGTTGCTTTTGCCCATTGGAGATTTCCATCAGCTTTTACATAGGCACTGATAGTGAAAGAAAGACTGTATTGGTGGCTGCATGTCCCAGCCTGTCTGCGTGAAGGGGTCTGCGCCTCCCACCCTGCTCCGATATTCCCAGCTGGGACAACATTACATTTTAGGAAGAATGTTCAAAGTTTTATCCATTGGTTAACTTAAACCAATTAAATGTGACAAATCTATTTCAAAAAGTCATATCAAAACAGAGAGCAAAAATGCTACCATAAGGGCGCGGCGCTGATGTTGTAGGGGTTTAGGGCGCAACCATATATGGAGGCTACAGTCCTCGAAGCGGCTGTCCCGGGTTCAAGTCCCGGACCCGACGACTTTTGCCGAATGTCTCCCCCTCTCTCTACCCCTCTTTCCTGTCTGCCTACTGTCAAAAAATAAAAAAATAAAAAATAAAGGCCACTAGTGCCGAAAAAATATCTTTATAAAAAAAGAAAATAATAATAAAATGCTAGCAGTAGCCTAGCACTTCAGAAATGTGCTCCGAATGAAAACATCAGCAGCAGGACGTGAATTCACTGAAGACCGTAGCTGCATGGGCATAGTTACATATAACTTTAGAAAAGTATAATGAAGCTTTGTGTGTAGAGTGAGTCGTTGTCGGGACATTACAGAGCTGACTGCTTTTTCTGCCAAGGAAGCTGCATATTAAGGCCATCCTGCAGAGACTTCGGCTCGGACAAAGTAAGCGTAAATGTCTACCAGTAAATGACTCGGATCAGTATCAGAGTCAAAAAAATAACGGTCAATACATCTTTAGATGGCACATTGGACTGAATCATAACTGGAATGCAAAGATGGCAGACTATTTATTTATTTGCATCATTCTGCCAATACCTTGACATTACTTCTTTATCAAGTTAGCACCCTAGCGCCAATAAACAGTAGTTATCAACTCTTCAAAATTCTAATTTAAATAAATAATGAAAAACGTATTTAATTATGACATTAAACCAGTGAAATACAGTCATGTTAAGGTGTAGAAGTGGGTTAAGGAATAATCAGGATAGCAATAATTTATTTCACTCTTTATATTTAATAAACTGTTTGCCTGATCTGAGCAGTAGCAACAAAAAACATTTAGGATCCTCATTCATGTGCTGCCTGTTTTCAGTTTAAAGAGCTCCAATACACACGTTTCTCTGTATTTTTATCCCTTTCATTTTAGCTCAGTATTGCTGTACACACTGTTATAAAAGTTATACTAAACACAAGTGGATTAACTGTTAAATTTCTGGTCCACCCTAAATCCCTCCATAAAGCTTTCTGAGAAACACCTCCAGGTCAAAGTTCTCTAAAAGCAGAGGTTAAAGGTCAGGTCTCAGTTTGGATGAGAAAGTGAGTTGATTTCACACACTTACTGACTGAAACCAGTCCCACCTGTTACTCATCTCTCATCCTGTTTAGGAGGATGGGTCCAACTCTAAGGAGACTCTACATCTCTACTATTAAACCAGAAATGTTAGAATAAACTTAAATCTGTAGGTTTCACAAAAGCACAAGAAAATTGATTTATTTCAGAAGTGTGAGCTTGAGTTTATGTGAGCAATTTAAAACATAATTAGGAAATGTTAGTGGTCCACAACCTGAATCATAAAACCAGTCACTCAACTTTAATTATAGTCTCTCCGATTCTTTCTGGTTGAATTGCAAAAAAGCTTTTACGTTTGAAAGCACCTAACCAAGTTAAAAAAATGCAAAGTCCAGGGATGCATTGGATTGTGGGATGAAGTAAAATACACAAACTAATAAACAAAGGCAGCTATTTCTTCTTTTCTGTCTTTCTTATCTGTGCCTTCATCACTCTGTGACCTTTAACATTTTGGACAACGTCATTAATGTCCAGTGTGAGCATCTGTTGCAGTGAGACTCTGTCCAACTGGCTTTAAATTATCATTTAAAATACAAGGTGAGCACCTGGAATAAACAGCCTTTTGCGATATGAATATTGCACAAACTGATATTGTGATAACAACATAATCCAGCCTAACCAGAAACAGTAGTAATTGTTCTACTAGTTCAGGTCACAGCATTTGCTTCTTGTATTTACATTTGGTACTCCTACCCCAGAAAAGCCTGACCAATAAACAGACAGAACGTTCTAGTGTAGTTTTGGAAGGTTTTGGTTCGTTTAGAGGTTTCTCCGGGTGAGGAGGAACCAAAACACAAGAAAATGTTACAAGTTAACAAACTCATAAAATGATTCGAAACGAAGTAAAAAAGATGATAGGTTTGAATAATGCAACCTTGCTAAGTCTACATGCTTTTGGAAATTAATGGTAAAGTCAAAAATCAAATCAATCATCTCTCACATACAGGTCCTTCTCAAAATATTAGCATATTGTGATAAACTTCATTATTTTCCATAATGTCATGATGAAAATTTAACATTCATATATTTTAGATTCATTGCACACTAACTGAAATATTTCAGGTCTTTTATTGTCTTAATACGGATGATTTTGGCATACAGCTCATGAAAACCCAAAATTTCTATCTCACAAAATTAGCATATCATTAAAAGGGTCTCTAAACGAGCTATGAACCTAATCATCTGAATCAACGAGTTAACTCTAAACACCTGCAAAAGATTCCTGAGGCCTTTAAAACTCCCAGCCTGGTTCATCACTCAAAACCCCAATCATGGGTAAGACTGCCGACCTGACTGCTGTCCAGAAGGCCACTATTGACACCCTCAAGCAAGAGGGTAAGACACAGAAAGACATTTCTGAACGAATAGGCTGTTCCCAGAGTGCTGTATCAAGGCACCTCAGTGGGAAGTCTGTGGGAAGGAAAAAGTGTGGCAGAAAACGCTGCACAACGAGAAGAGGTGACCGGACCCTGAGGAAGATTGTGGAGAAGGGCCGATTCCAGACCTTGGGGGACCTGCGGAAGCAGTGGACTGAGTCTGGAGTAGAAACATCCAGAGCCACCGTGCACAGGCGTGTGCAGGAAATGGGCTACAGGTGCCGCATTCCCCAGGTCGAGCCACTTTTCAACCAGAAACAGCGGCAGAAGCGCCTGACCTGGGCTACAGAGAGCAGCACTGGACTGTTGCTCAGTGGTCCAAAGTACTTTTTTCGGATGAAAGCAAATTCTGCATGTCATTCGGAAATCAAGGTGCCAGAGTCTGGAGGAAGACTGGGGAAAAGGAAATGCCAAAATGCCAGAAGCCCAGTGTCAAGTACTCACAGTCAGTGATGGTCTGGGGTGCCGTGTCAGCTGCTGGTGTTGGTCCACTGTGTTTTATCAAGGGCAGGGTCAATGCAGCTAGCTATCAGGAGATTTTGGAGCACTTCATGCTTCCATCTGCTGAAAAGATTTATGGAGATGAAGATTTAATTTTTCAGCACGACCTGGCACCTGCTCACAGTGCCAAAACCACTGGTAAATGGTTTACTGACCATGGTATCACTGTGCTCAATTGGCCTGCTAACTCTCCTGACCTGAACCCCATAGAGAATCTGTGGGATATTGTGAAGAGAACGTTGAGAGACTCAAGACCCAACACTCTGGATGAGCTAAAGGCTGCTATCGAAGCATCCTGGGCCTCCATAAGACCTCAGCAGTGCCACAGGCTGATTGCCTCCATGCCACGCCGCATTGAAGCAGTCATTTCTGCAAAAGGATTCCCGACCAAGTATTGAGTGCATAACTGTACATGATTATTTGAAGGTTGACGTTTTTTGTATTAAAAACACTTTTCTTTTATTGGTCGGATGAAATATGCTAATTTTGTGAGATAGTAATTTTGGGTTTTCATGAGCTGTATGCCAAAATCATCCGTATTAAGACAATAAAACACCTGAAATATTTCAGTTAGTGTGCAATGAATCTAAAATATATGAATGTTAAATTTTCATCATTACATTATGGAAAATAATGAACTTTATCACAATATGCTAATATTTTGAGAAGGACCTGTACACATGACTCAAGTGTTGGACCTTTTCCAGGCTTTAGTTAAGGCTACATGTTTTATCTATTTACATTAAAAACTAAATGAGTTCTTTCAGAGTGACCCAGAACTCAATGGAGGGACTATATGGTTCTTCTGACTAGGGATATGCCTCCCAATGTTGCTTTCATGACCCAACTTCTGATAAGTGAAGATAGAAGTTTGTTTGTTGTTTATTTGACCTATTTTTCTTTTTTTCCTTGTAGGACACAATCATTTAGGAGAAACAAAATCTCAAAACAATCTGAGAAAACTGTGATTCCAGTTTTTTTTTTTAAATAAGCAATCAAGCATCTTTGGTTTTTAGGTTCTAAGACATAAGCATCAAAAAATAAAGTACTTGATTTGATAGAAAAATTTATTTTCCATCGGTCGCTGGCGCTCTGTGTTTTAAAGCTGCAGTGGGGGGTTCTGAGAAAACAGTGCACCTGGCCTGAAAGTCTAACAGGTCCCTCCCCCTTGCGCTCTCCTGTGCTATAGCCCTCCCTCCACAGCTCCCCAGCCACAGCAGTGCCTACCACGAAGGCGCAGGCTAGTAAGCAGGGCCACCGATGACTGCGGATAAACAGCTATGGTGCATTCAATGGTAGCAATGAATCATCAACGATATGCTTTACATTGCCCATACTTTCACTACAAACTTGGTCCTCAAATCATTAGCACAGTGGCAGAGCACCGGTAATCTTGAACGACAGTACTCGCTGTGCGGGGGGAGGGGAGTGAGCAGTGCGTACACAAACCTGAGTGACACTGCTAAGACATCTCTTCTGGCTCTGATTGGTTGTTTCTGACCAGGAGTGGTGTATTTCTGGAAATAGCAGTAGGACCAGTGAGAGGAGCCAGAGGACCTTGATTTTTTTCACAGATCATCTGTCCTATATTGTATTGTCAGAGCCTAGTGACTCAAAACTGTAAAAAATACATTTTTACAAAATGTACCAACTGCAGCTTTAACTCTGGCTGTTATACTAAGTATCTGGCATACGTCAGAACTGTAAAACATTCATATGTACTTGGAGCATGTAGATGTCAGGTTCAAAGTCTCGTCTGTTCCTCCGTTTGGAAAATTCACGAGTCCTTTACACAGACCAAAGGGACCCTTATAATTACTGTGAAAAGGACTACAAATATGTCTGCTGTTTAAGCTCAATAGCATCAAAACAATAAGAATGCCAAATAATGAGAGAAACACTGCTGTGAGTAATTATTTAAAACAATGTTCTCACGGAGCAACCATCAACAAGACCTTTCCATACACTCCTATCACCTTGGTCTCCATCAACATCTCCACACACCATTATATCTTGTTTGCAGTTATCATTCCTCCACATCTCCTTTCAGCTGTAAAAACAGCAGGCCTTCTGGTGCTTTCTTAACTCCACCACACACAGAATGCTCGGTTGGTGTGTGAGAGGGACTGGGTGGGGTGCGAGGGTTGGCAGGGGGTTATCAGGTGTTAAGGAAACTAACCAGAGCTCCTTATCTGAGCCAGCAAACCACATCTGGCCTTCCAGTGTGATGTTTTCCCACTGAGTTTGAACAGAGCAGTATGTCTGTGTTTTGGAGATACTACACTGAAAACTGAAGTTAATGTGTGACCAAGGCAATCCTTCAACAAGCAGGTTTCAGTATCGAATAAATAAATCATTACACTGAGAACTCAAGGCTTCTGCGCATATATCCGTTTTCCATGAAACAGTCACATCTGAAGGACCATTTAATACAGACTTCCTCGTTACAATGCGAATAATGTGGGTTAAGGATTGGCTCTTGAGACGTTCAAAGATGGCAGATTTTAGACAATAGTAAATGGGCCATCAAAAGTTGATCTGGACTTGATTTTATCTCATTCCAGTCACTTTGGGTTCTGATCTATAAGGGATAAGAAGAATAAAAGGAAGTCCAATATGACAATAATTAGAAGTAATCTAATTACTCTTCATTATAGCTTCTTTGCTTTTGAATAAACCCCCAATTTGAATTAATTCAAATTGGGGGTAATTATAATTCAATTACCCCCAAATACAGTTAATTCATAACTGTATGAATAACTGTAATTCATACAGTTATGGTGAGAGTTGTGCATATTATTACATTTGATTTGATGGTTTCAGTATGAATAAATTAAAAGATTTTCAAGTATTTTAAATTTTAAGTTTAAGATTTAAAGGAACAGGCAAGTTTAGTTTGTAAAAGTGTAAGGAATAATTGTCATTGTCTGATTCATATGTTACCATAATTACAATCTGATGCTAAGACCTTAATTTTTTCTTTGAGCTTAGTTTGTTCACAAATACATCCCAGCAAATAATAACCAATTACATGTGATTGCTTTCAGGCTCAGCTAATTAAACTTGGTCCCCTCTCCCAGATTCAACCAAATTTGTAATGAAATGCTAATAGTGGTGATTGCCTTGACAGGAAGAGGGCCACCACCCAATCAAATTCAGCATAAGGACCCATGCAACCTTGAGCCGGCCCTGCAGTTACAATATATACCGCTTACTGTATATTCACTTGAACTCCAAATGACACAGCAGGCTCAGCATACAGAAAATACCATCAGAACAACGAAGCTGGAAAGTATGGTGGAGTATAACAACTACTAGCAGTATTTTGTTCAAAACGTTCTTCAATAAATGTAATGAAGTAAGCAGTTACTACACAGGCTCACAAACCTCTCACAAAGTCTTCTGGCATAAATCCTAAAATAAGAAAAATAATAATATAGAAAAAGTAGAATCTCTCGTAACCATGGAGACACAGATTATGTTTGAAATTGAATTTTTTAGGGATACTGAAAAGATTCATTTTAAGAGAAGAGAAACTTTCTGCATAATGGCTGCTTTAAAATGAGAATAGATTCCAGCTGCTCTGCGTCATTCCCTTCTATCGAAAACGCGAACATGAGCCTAATAAAATGAACTGGGTTACTAAGTCAATATTGTTGCAGCCCCACCTGAAGTACCACGGGGGGATTCCACCCTAAGCCTGTGTCTAAGGTCAGCTGGTCTGAGGTTTTATCTCAGATATGGGGAGGGGAAAGTCATCCCAGCAGGGGCCTTTTAAACACATCAGACACGCCAACAGACAAAGAGATGGAAAGCAGAGAAGGAGAGGGCACAGAGCAGACAAAGAAACCTTGAAGCAGGAGAATTATCTTCCCATTTCTTTAAACAGGCGCCGGATTTACTAAAACCTCTGGATTCAAATGAAACATTAGGAAGTACAGTATCACCTAAGAAATGTAAAACTTTAGAAGTTAACGGTTTAAAAACAAAAACTATGAAACCCAGCAGGAAGAAAATTCAATCATTTTGAGGGATTCCACAGGAAAAGGCAGAGGAGTGCACAATGAGACGGAGCAAGGGTGAAACTGGAAAGATTAACCGCTGCAAAAATCCAGACTCCAGCAAGTCGAGGCCTATTGAGCATAAATTTAAGCTTCCATACAAGCTAATCATCAGGAGAGGAGACCAAATAAAACACTGCAGTTGTGCAGGTTGCATGGGATCCCCTACAGTTATGGTGCGAGTTGTGCATTTGTTGCGAGAGCCAAAATAAATTCTATATTAGCCTTGTGTTGCATGTCCAAAACTGAAGCTAATAATGTCAACCAGAACTCTGACAATCCAGCAAAACAATGAAAAATCTATTAAATTAACATTACAAATTAAAACTCTGCGTTTGTATTCAACATCCTTTACTCTGACACCCCTGAATAAATTCCAACAAAACTAACTGCCTTCGGACATCACCTGATGAGGAGCATAAATCCAGCTGTTCTGTGAAGGCCTCAGAGGCTTATTAGAGAACATTATTGTACAAACAGCACCATGAAGACCAAGGAACACAGCAGATAGGTCAGGGAGAAGGTTGTGGAGACGTTTAAAGCACGGTTAGGTTCTAAAACAATATCCCAAACTTTGAACATCTCACAGAGCTCTGTTCAAGCCATCATGTGAAAAATGTAAACATCAGGACACAACTGCAACTTTACCAAGACATGGCCATCTAATTAAAATGGCAAGCCAGGCAAGAAGAAAGTTCAGAGACTCAGCCAAGAGGCCCACAGTAACCTCAGGCCGTATGGTGGCAGTATCATGGTGTGGGGATACTTTTTCTTCAGTAGGGACAGAGAAACTGGTCAAAGTGTACAAGAAGACGGAGGCAAATACAAGGCAGTCCTGATCTGGCCGAAAAGACTCAAAACTGGGTTCATCTTCCAGCAGGACAACAGCCTGAAATATCGAGCCAGAGCTCCAATGGAATTGCATACATCAGGTTAGATTAGGATAACTGACTTAACTGGCTTCTCTAGCCATGCACACAGGGAAATACAAAACAAGAATAAAACCTTAATCTTTGCTCAGGTCTTGTCCTGGAGTAGTGCTTCACATACAATAAAAGAAACAAAGATACAATTCCACCACTGAACTGGACTAACTGGGGCTTTGGTGAGTTTCCTGCTGAGGAAAGAATAAAAACCTGAATCACCAAGAAAAACAAGGAGTGGCAGCTCGCCATCCTAAAACAATGATAAGACATTTCCTGTGCCATGGCGAAGAAAAGCCTTTTTGTTTCAGGTGAGTTTCAGCCTCAGTATCGAGCAGTCCAACCCAGTGGACACAAAGCCCACCCTGTCATTCTGACAGAGAAAGGCACTGTGTGAAGGTAGGGTTTAAATCATGTAAGAATCCTCGGGTGCCAGGCTGCAAATCAGACCTGCTCATTGCTTCAACACCTCCATAACTAACTCTTAGGGATCAAGGCTGGAGCATCACAGTAAGTAATAGAATGAAAACGTAGTGCAAGAATGTGTGGTAATTAACAACCATGGGGCTGCAAGGTGGACATGACCTTGCCCTAATATATCCACAAACAAAGCACTTGGTTCACACTTTGTCACGTTACAACTACAGTTCAATTAATTTTATTTGGGGTTTTATCTGGTAGACCAACACCAAGTACTGCATAAAAGTAGAGGAAAAATTATAATTTTCTTTCCAATTTTACAACAATTAAGAAAATTAATCAACATGTCTGCAATATGCCGATGCAAATAAGGCAGAGTTCGCACAAAAGCTACATTTCATCTGTAGTCCTAAAGTGCTTAAAAACAGACATGTACATTTTTCAACACAACGCATTAAACAAAATCAAAAACTGTTAACAAACACAGACCCCAATAGTAGACTGGGTAAACTAAGTCCAAAAATTTGTAAGCTGTGACGTCTACATTCACCCTCTTTCCCCATTATAAGCCACCTGAGCGGACAGTCAAGATGTCCATTGTTACTTTGGAGGAGCAACGGAGATCCACAGCTCACTCATGTCTAGTCTTTAAGAAAGACGAGGAAGACGGTGCTCTGTTCAGACGAAATGTGACAAAATGTGATAAGTTCAGGGAGTATGGATCCTTTTAGAAGACACAATAAAATAGACTTAAAGAAAGTATAATTATATGTCACAAAGTTGATGCCAACAAATAACCTTTTAAAGGATCTATGATGAAAAGATACCACTGATCTACATATAATATAGTGCATTCCATAAAAAAGCACCCGAGAATGTGCATGTTTAGTAGTTAATATAACATCACAATTATAAATAATGTAAAACATTTGAAATATCTTATATAAAAGCCAAATTTGTGTACATGAACCTGTGATACTGGGAACTATTATTAAACAAGTATATTTCAGCAGATTTAAAGGTGTTTTAATAGTAATTTGGAGTTAAATTAATTGAACCTTGACTAAGTTAATGCGGAGTATTTGCAGATAAACTTCAAAAGGTTCCATCAAGCACACTTGTTCAGGAAAAAACAGCCTATTAGTTTAAATGATGTGGTAACGTTAAACAAGAGTCAGAAACAGGCTGGATAATGAGAAGAAGCATTCACGTCTGCTCCAGTTACTCATATTTCTCATTCTCAGTGACTATAAAAGAAAAGGACTGAGGATAAAACAGGGTTAAAAAAAAACGGCAGAAAGGTCACAGGCTTCTGGGCATGTTTGTGTGTGGATGCACAATAAAGATCAATAACGGTCTGCTGCGGTTTACAGGGGAGCTGGTTAAACATGACCAAGTGATCAGGCCACTGCAGGTACACACACACACCAAGCAGGAGCTTACGAGAATGTGACCTTAGTAGGCATTTTTGAAGGTCCATACGTGCAGCGAATAGAGAAGCGGCTTCCAGAATGTAGTGAGTACACAGGCGCAAACTGTGCTGAATTATGCAGGTCCGCCAACAGCACTGTCACATTCAGCCTTGGAGTGACTTTTGGACAAAACAGAGAAGAAAAGAAGTGGAGACAAACTGTCAGAGGGTCCAACAGCCCAAAGCAGAGGCCCCTCAGACCAATTCAAGCAGAAACCACCTCCCGAAGCCTGCAAACAAGGCAGACAGAAGTAACTGTGGATGCGTTAAGTCTTTATTAATTACTGTATATCTAAAGCCTCAGCTGTAATTACCACCAGTCTAATGCAGCATTTCAAATCTTATTATAGTTGGAACATTATTATCTGTGGTTCTTTCACAACTTCATAACCGCAGACGCCATTTAAGTGCTTTATCCTCCATGAATCAGCCATACCAAAAAACTGCACAGAAACAAACTTCCTGTGAAAATTAGCCTAAATTCAGGTCATCTGATAATATTGGTCTCATCTGGATGTGAACTAGAGTACAATGGGCCATTTCTCCTTTCTCTATGGGGTTTCACATTATTAATCCTCAAGAGAAACTTCAACATCGTACTGGAAGCAAATTCCAGAGATTCATTTAGCTTCTCAGCACACAGGCCAATCTGGAGAGAGGACAAACTCACACCAGTCATTTAGTAAACCTCGGTAACAAACTGATTTCTGTTGCACAAAAGCAAAAAACAGCTTCAGCTCAAAGACATCCAGTAGAGGTTTTATCTTAACGCCTTTAATCTAAAGAATTCAATTTGTGCTAACGTTCTCAGAGTTTACACATGTATCCTTTAAAAATGTCCCCTAACAGGGGGGATGGTGAGATGCAGTTAAAACCAGAGAAACAACGGTTCTTGGAAATTTAAGCCTCGGTTTTATAAAAATTAAATTGGCAGATATCTGCCACCCTGATTACTGATAGGTCACAGACATCAGCTAAACAAGTATGTCACTTTTTTAGAGATCTCCTAACCAGTAACTAGGCAGGATCCAGCCCTAATCTTTAGCATCGTTGAACTGGGTTGCTCACTCTCAACTCTGGTTACACTGTAGCACTGATTTATTAGACCTTAGTGATGAAAACAAACAGTGGGTTTGTATTTATTAAACAGCTTCTACATAGTTCACCTCACATCTCCAACACAGGCCACTTTCTCAGTCTTTAAAGCACTAATTCTTATCTGCACCTCTTTACTGTGAGGTAACACAGGGATCCATGTTAGGGCTGGTCTTTTATTCTCTGTATGTCCCACCACACAGAAAGATCAGAAGGTATATTTTTCATTTTTATGCTAGTTGTATCTCCCTCTAAAGTCTACAGATTCCCTTCGACCTTCATCTGCCTCACTGACTTACTATGGATGATGAATTAATTAAACTTAATGACAAAAGCTGAAGTCATTCTATCTGGGGCACATCATTCTGAGAGACAGCTAGATCATACTCCATACATTAAGATCTTTCCAAGTTCCCAGTGGGAGATACAACAGGAGATTGTTGGGGAGGACAGTGGGTTAATACCTTAACCAACTCAGTGTCACATAGTTCTTTACAAGAGCAATTAGGAACATGTTCCTTTAGTCTTCGAACACATAAAATGGAGAGAAATACGTTGTCACCAGATTGTATTGCTGATAGTAGTTAGCACCACAACAAATGGCAAATCTCAGTTTTTCAACTTGCAACACCAATGGGCTCAAGTTGGGTGAGCCATCGTTTTACTGGCTCCTCATCCATTTGAAAAACCTATTTTAAGGTTCTATCGATTGTATTTAGGACCCTAAATTGGCAAAGCAACAGATCTCTCAGCTCAATAGAAACTAGCACTACTGCTAGTCTCCCAGAGCCTTTATATTGCTGCCCCAGTTTAATGGAACCAGTGGCTTCTTGTTAACAAATGTTTTTTCCTTTAATATTAAGAATATCTTGTTGCTTTTACAAAAAGAACCAAGTAGGTTTTCTAATCTTTGTTTTAAAAAATGACATTAATTAATTTAATGTATTTTACTCAATTGACCTGAGGTTATTTTAGAAGAGCAGAAACATGTAAAAGTGCTTAAAAACCTTTTGAATTGATATTTTTAGTGAAAGGTCAGTAATGACTGAACAGCAGCTCTCTGCCACAGGAACCCAACACCACCAAGCTGCTGCACGCTGCCATGGCGACCACCTCAGCTGGGTCTCATGTTTCAGCTCAGGTGAACAAACAAAAGAGGGAGGCTAAAATATGTTAGGGTGCATTAATTAACATTTAAAGTTGTTCCACAAACAAAACATAACCAGAAGAATGTTTAGAGAAATATTCCTGGTCATGGCTGAAAAAATAGATGTTGGCATTTCCCCCTCCTTGTCCACTCCAGTGTCATTCCACCTCCTCCTGTTGTTGCACAACAATAGTTTACAGTTTCTTACTTTCATTTAGTAATAACATAAAATACAGCAACCAAATATAAAAAGGGTTAGAAAAGCTCTTTAAGCTTCTTTTTTTTTTTTGCTTTTACCTAAATTCCCATTTTCTATTTTGGAGCAGAGTAACGTAGTGCGACCCCACTTCCAGAAGTAGATTTATCACCAAAAATGGCAACTGCAGTAGTGTTGGCTCTAAGAATAGCCATTAAACATGCTGGAAGCTGCAGATATCCTGCAACTGGTGAGACTGGTGCCACAAGCATCCAGATTAGCACATGCCATCATGTGGCCTTCCATAGAAACACAGTTCGAAGGGGAAAGGCCCCCATCTGAGCTTCATTTTCACTTTTGCAAGCCAAATCACAACAACACATAATAGCTGACTGCCACAGAAATGCTTTAACAATAACCAGTACTAAACATGTTAAAGGCTGGCTCTGACTGCACGAACGGCTAGTGGATTCAGATCAGACACTGCCTCCTTGGACAAACAACTGATAAGTAGCAGTAGCTCAGGCTGCAACCTCTCCCTTTTAACACACATGCACAGGCCACATGATAGCATGTAAGAACAGAGAGGTCAAGGAGAAATACATCTGCTCTGCTTTCATTGAGAGAGAGATCCACCCAGACTCTCATGAAAACACAAATAGTAAAACTTCCACCCACCCACACACACACAGTCTAGGATTACGTCAGCGATGTCAGCCTCAGTCACACATCACATTTGTGCTACAGCACTGTGTGTGTTTGTAAGTGTAAATGTGTCTGTCCCAGCCATTCTTATGGAGCAGGCTGGACAGCTAAAATCAACAAATATGAGCGGGTGGAGCAGAGCGAAGGGAAGTCCTGAGGACACCCACAAAGTATTATTGTGTTTCTGGTCAAATTCTCCACAAAGCCAGGAGGGTGGGGCTGGGCTGACACGGTGGGAGGAAAGGGTGCAGCACCCACTGGGGGTGGAGGGGTCTAAAGAGAAACAGCTGACAGGGGGAGTGAAGATGGAACAAACACACAGGCCTGTTTGACTAAGGCTGCAAAACTTGTAAAATGTATAACTAATAATAACAGATACTTCATAACTGCACTATATATATATATATATATATATATATATATATATATATATTTATTCTCTGAGTTTATTTTTTTGTTTTCAAAAATGCTCAATTACATTCAGTAGCAAGACTAACAATGCATCTGCTTTATGTGTAAAATTATAGAAAACAGCTAAAAACCTTAAAGTTGCAGATCATTAGGTGCAAACAAAGAACTACGATTCTAAACACGGACTACAATAATGGAGAACCATGAACATGTTTTTTCCTATTTAAATTCTGTCTTTTCTCCCTTTGGAGACCCAACATTTTTTGGTCCCAACTTTAAAAGTTAAGGACTTACACTGTTAAGGAAATACACTGCTTCTATAAACAGGGTTTTAAATCAACCAAAGTGTTTGCAGCTCTGCAATCTTTGACCTTCTGACCACAAGCAACCCTTCAGCTTGTAGCAGATGCTGGGCCTAACTCCTTATTACCCCTAGAGATGTCACAGACCACTCCTTGTTGTTTTTCCACCTTGCGGACCATGACTTAGACATCGATCTGCTGCAAAGCACCTTGGGAGCTGGTGGTGGGCAGTGCCAAACAGCCATAGTAATTGGCTCCTGCACGATTGCTGTCTGATCCTGTAAGGTCAGTGGAGAGATGGAGGCAAGCAGAATGTGACTGACAGGTGGGCGAGCATATGAGGTGGACCAAGAGGCCACGCAAAACCAATGAAGGCCGCTGAGGGAGGACAACAAAAGGGGGACGAGGTGGGGAGGAGGTGAGTTGGGCCTCTGAGGGGATTAACATGGTCTGACAGGCTGGCTGGGACAAACACATCTATACAGAGCTTTGAGTGCGGGCTGCTCTGCTGAGCACACACAATACACTGCTTGTTTTAGAAGCAGAGGACAGAGGGAAAAGATAGATAAGGGAGGCCACATCATAGAGCAGGAATCTGGAGCTTGGATTATAAACCACAGGTGCTTCGCTCCAAAACTTCTGCTTTAGCTTTAATGCATATTTCACCACACGCACAAGTCTTCTTTTCTCGTCTATCTTCGTGTCAGGCTGAATCACTGACGTCCCTGGATGTCCACTCAGAATCTATCACGTTATCATCTTTTCTGTGTCTGCTATGCTCCTCTAAAAACCCCATTTGCATTCCAGGAATTCCATAGCCAGTAGTAGCCCCTCCAAATGATGACATATTACCCAGTTGGCTTCTCGGATGCACACATCCTCCCACAGAAATACGCAGACTTTGTGGATGTGTTATTCCAGACTGCTTAGGGAAGCTCCTTTAGGGAGCAGTTTAACATATATTGATCACACTTTGAAGGCCCATTACGGAAAATTAACTGCCTCCAGCCACGAGCGGTGATTCTGCAAGACGGATAGACTGTAATTTAAGGCTTAAACAACCTGTGAATTAAAGTTAGAATCAATTATCTTAGAAATTTTGCAAACTAAACAAAATGTGTAAATAAAACACGTGTACTGGAAGTCTATGCAGTTAGGATGACTTCACACTAAAGACTCTGCAACTAGAGGCTGACATTTTTTTGGGAGTCCCACGGGAATCCCGCGGGACGGGAGACAGCATCAGTAAAGATCACGTGATTGGGACGGTACAGGATAAAAAAATGAACGGGAGCAGACGGGAGCAGGAGCTAACCAATAGGAGAGAAAATAAACTAGGATAAATTGTCTTTGGAAATGTACAACTGAGACTTTGTTATAAACTTTAAGAAAAAAAAACTTGAATCAACGCCGCCATTGTGTAGTTTTTTTCCAAGAAGCCTATACTATAATGCAAGTCAAACGAACTACACGACCCACAAGCCAACAGTGCTTCTGCTCGATGTTTTCCACCTGCGTTCAGAATGGAGGGAACAAACGCAGGTGGAGAACTGGACGTGGTAAAATTGGATTTGTAACGTAAAGTCAGAAATAAGGACTTATCTATTAAACTCATAGAGCTGACAGGAAAGTCGCAAATATGACCGAACTTCAGGAGAGTTGAATGTAGCGGTTTTAACACGCAGTCTGCTGCTTGTAAAACGTATTTAGTCGTAATCAAGTTCACCAGTGATTAAAGGACACTTGTAAAACAGATTCTGGATTAAATCAGCTCTGCATCTCTTCATTCATCAAACCAAAAGTACCAACATGTGTCAAGTCTCATCTGACCAACAAAATTGCTGCATGTGCACTAAAGATTTAAGAGGTAAGGTACGGAAGCCCGTGAGGGGACATGGGGAAATGTATTTCTTTTGCGTCTCCACGCAATACTTTTGCGTTCAGCATTTTGGAGCAGCAGCACAGATGATAAACTGCTCATAAAACAAACAGCACTGATATGTGATTGATTTGGTTTATTTGTCAGATGCAGGTTAACATGCAGTAAACAATGCGATAAAATGCTTAGGATAAGAAGAACCGTTCAAATCACGATAAAAACAAAAACACTAATGGCGTACAAAAAAAAAGTACACATCATGCAGCAGTAATAAGCAAATAAAGTGTCACAGATGTGGTTTCATGCTGTTTTATGGTCCAGAGTTCAGTAGTTTGTTTGACAGCTTGTGGATAAAAACTGTCTTTTAGTCTGATTGAAGATAATTTTATTTAAGGTTGATTTCAAAATAAAACTCAATAAATCTCAAAACGGGTGTAGTGTTTGTTTCATTTTTGCAGTTATCTGGTTTGGAAACTATCCCACAAAGTATTGTGAAATAACGCAAAGACTATTGCGTGGGGGCACAAAAAAGAAAGAAATTCCCCCATGTCCCATCGTGGACTCCGTAGAAAGGCTTCATCAAGGGAAGATATTACATAAATATGTTGTGAAATAGAAAAAAAATTTATGTACCATTAAATGTTCAATTTATTTAATACATCATTAAATATTAACTGTACCACTAATTACGTCATGTCGTCTTTAAAATTATACTTAATTATTCAGTGGCACATTTAATTGCATTATAGTCCATTTCATGATATAATGGTACATTTATTGTTTCTAATGATGTATTAAATAAATAAATTATGGTACCTTTAATTTAATGGCACATTTAATGTTACATTTCTTTCATGTTACATTTACTTCACTTATGGGACATTCACAACATTTATTTATTTAATGATGATTTTATTGTATTAATTGTGTCCAGTTTGACCCTCCATTCTTGATGCCTGTATAGGAGGTCATGTCAGAATTTAAATCAGGTGTTCTGGAGCAGACAAACATCTAAAACCTGCAGGGAAGGGGTCCCTGAGGACCAGGGCTGTGAACCATTGAGGTACAGTTTCTAAATTGTGAAGGTAATGCCTTTTTGCCCTTTTGTTCAACAAGTACAGTTCTCTTGCTAGGTGCATTTGTCTTTTGTTCCAGCAACATGAAACATAAAAATTATGTCATTGTTCAAAGGAAACAATCACTTAATAAATTAGTAAAATACAACTAGGCACATTTTGTTTATTCAACTAAGATAGGCATGGTCTGTTTCCTTGTTTGATATTTTATTATTTCTTCATTATTATTCTTTTTACTTTAACTAGCCTTTACTACAACTAAAAACAGGGACCTAACTGGTCCTTCAAAGAAAGAAATGGCCAAAAGACTAAATGAAGAAAACAAAAATGGGAGTGGCACAGGAGTGGGAGTCGTTCTGAATGGGAGCGGGATGGGAGTGGGAGTCAATTTACCAGGAGTGGGACGGGACAGGATTTTTTTCGTTATGCTGGCCTGGGATTGGGATGGGACAAGACATTTTTCTGTGGGAGCGGAATGGGACAGGAGAGAAAATCCACTCCCCGTGTCACTCTCTATCTGCAACAACAACGGCTCAGGACTCGGACCTGGCAGTATTGTATATTTTCATTTTCGTATTAAAATACAAATGAATAAATATCAAAACATTATACCTGTAATAATAAATGTTAGTTTAGCAGCAGTATGAATAACTGTTAGTCTTCTGTTGTAAGGAAAATTGCATAATTTTTTCATTCAAATTTTTGTGCAAATACAGTGCCTTGCGAAAGTATTCAGCCCCCTTGAACTTTTTAACCTTTTGCCACATTTCAGGCTTCAAACATAAAGATATAAAATTCTAATTTTTTGTGAAGAATCAACAAGTGGGACACAATCGTGAAGTGGAAAGAAATTTGTTGGATGTGTCAAACTTGTTTAACAAATAAAAAACTGAAACATGGGGCGTGCAATATTATTTGGCCCCTTTACTTTCAGTGCAGCAAACTCACTCCAGAAGTTCAGTGAGGATCTCTGAATGATCCAATGTTGTCCCAAATGACTGATGATGATAAATACAATCCACCTGTGTGTAATCAAGTCTCCGTATAAATGCACCTGCTCTGTGATAGTCTCAAGGTTCTGTTCAAAGCGCAGAGAGCATCATGAAGACCAAGGAACACAGCAGGCAGGTCCGAGATACTGTTGTGGAGACGTTTAAAGCCGGATTTGGATACAAAAAGATTTCTTAAGCTTTAAACATCCCAAGGAGCACTGTGCAAGCAATCATATTGAAATGGAACAAGTATCAGACCACTGGAAATCTACTAAGACCCGGCCGTCCCTCTAAACTTTCATCTTGAACAAGGAGAAAACTGATTAGAGATGCAGCCAAGAGGTCCATGATCACTCTGGATGAATTGCAGAGATCTACAGCTGAGGTGGGAGAGTCTGTCCATAGGACAACAATCAGTCGTACACTGCACAAATCTGGCCTTTATGGAAGAGTGCCAAGAAGAAAGCCATTTCTCAAAGATATCCATAAAAAGTCTCATTTAAAGTTTGCCACAAGCCACCTGGGAGACACACCAAACATGTGGAAGAAGGTGCTCTGGTCAGATGAAACCAAAATCGAACTGTTTGGCCATGATGCAAAACTATATGTTTGACGTAAAAGCAACACAGCTCATCACACTGAACACACCATCCCCACTGTCAAACATGGTGGTGGCAGCATCATGGTTTGGGCCTGCTTTTCATCAGCAGGGACAGGGAAGGTGGTCAAAATTGATGGGAAGATGGATGGGGCCAAATACAGGAACATTCTGGAAGAAAACCTGTTAGAGTCTGCAAGAGACCTGAGACTGGGATGGAGATTTATCTTCCAACAAGACAATGATCCAAAACATAAAGCCAAATCTACAATAGAATGGTTCCCAAATAAACGCATCCAGGTGTTGGAATGGCCAAGTCAAAGTCCAGACCTGAATCCAATTGAGAATCTGTGGAAAGAGCTGAAGACTGCTGTTCACGAACGCTCTCCATCCAACCTCACTGAGCTCCAGCTGTTTTAAAAGGAAGAATGAGCAAGAATTTCAGTCTCTTGATGTGAAAACTGATAGAGACAAACCCCAAGCGACTTGCAGCTGTAATTGAAGCAAAGGATGGAGCTACAAAGAATTAACGCAAGGGGGCCGAATAATATTACACGCCCCACTTTTCAGTTTTTTATTTGTTAAAAAAGTTTGACAGATCCAATAAATTTCATTCCACTTCACGATTGTGTCCCACTTGTTGTTGATTCTTCACAAAAAATTAGAATTTTATATCTTTATGTTTGCCTGAAATGTGGCAAAAGGTTGAAAAGTTCAAGGGGTCCGAATACTTTCGCAAGGCACTGTAACATGATACTGATACCGTGAACCATGCCTCATTCATCTCATTATCAGTATCATCATTGCACTATTCAACAAAACTAATACCTTTACTATGTTTTTCCTACTATCTTCAGAACTCATTTTAACTCAAGAAAAATCAAGTAACAGCTTCTGACGAATCTCCAGAAAAGGGATACAGTTATAATTAGCATGATTTCACCAGAACCATTTTCCAAACATTAGAAACAACAAGATACATTTGTGTTTATAAAACAGATTATTGGTTCCCAGAGCTGGTTTTGTTGTCAGTATGTTTAATAGGGCTTAAAAGGTTTGGGAACTGATGCAGTAAGCGGCCAGCTGTAAATAAAAGCATTGAGCAAGAAAGAAAAGATGACCAAGATGTCCAGCGTGATCCCATCTTTCCATTTAATGTGTAGCAGCCAATGAAACCCAGCCAGCTGCATTAATTACACTTGATACAGTCAGCAATACTGCTACAACAACATTAAATACAAATAAAAAGGTTTTCTTTTATGTAGTTTAAACAAATCTAGGCTTTATCTTTATGTTTATTAACACATTTGTTTCTGAACAACTTAAAAGGTATTTTCCCAATCTAGAGAAGGCAAAAGATACATATTTGGATACATATATGTCAAAAATAAAAATACTGAAAATATCAAACTTACAGGTGTGTTGAATCACATAACCTGAGAAGTAAATAAAGGAAGAGGCATAACTCCAAACTGTACACATTTAAATGAAATGAATATAATGACGTAATGCATCAGCAGAGAAACCAAATTGCAAATGTTTAACAGGAAGCCCAACAAAACAAGCCTGGCTGTAGTGACCTAACTTCAGTACTGAAGAGCAGGGATTAGTAAATGAAAGTGAACATCAAGGTGACTCAAATCGTGTACATGTATTTATATGTGTGTATGTGCAGAGAGAAATGGACCATAACTCTGCAGGAGAGGCTGCAAGACCTACAGTGGTGATCTTTTGCCTTTCATCGTAACAAACTGCTCTGGTGTGATTGCTGCCACATGTCTACAGAGGTTGGCCATGAAATGTGACATCTAGTTACAGCTTCATCTGGGTGACAGGCAGCGTCGATATGGACACTCAGACACAAGCAGAGGGAGAATTATAATTAATATAGAGTAAATGACTGGAGCTCCTGCTTTGGTACTGTGATAGTTTAACTACACTGGAGGCAGATAATGTTTAAACAAATTAACCGAATGGTAACACTAGAGTTATCAAAGGTGGAAATCATGAGACATGATCCTTGGTTGTAGTAACCCTACAATACAATGATTTCACACAAATTGCCAGACAATCTTCAAGAAATGGTCAGACGGACCAAATTGTGGCCTATCTTTGCATGTATAAATACAAGGGATGCACAACAAAAAAAATATTCCGGTGATCGAAAACTGACAATTTTAGACTTAACCGCCTGTCCAGGGACTGGCTTATACTTACTCCTCAAGAAATACATACTAAAACCCGTGTTAACTACACTACTAATATTGGATGTTAACGAAGGTTACCACATATATATTCAACATTGTTTATGTGTATTAAAGAGAAATTGTATTGGCTGGTGAGAGCCTCACAAAAACTGGAAACAGACCAAAACTCCCCCACAACTCTGAATGAAGTAGGGCTGCAACTAACAATTAAAACGGGCAAAATACAAATTGTTGGAAAAAAAATCAGATTCATTAGATTTACTAAATAACAAGAACAACCAATAACAGTTCTGCACGCAACACACAAAATAAGAGAGACACATGGCAAGTGTTGCCAGGGCTGGGACTCGAACCTGGGACAGCCACGTCGAGGACTAAGGCGTCCGCACATGGGTCCCACGCTTAACCTTCACCACCAGCGCGGCCCCCCGTGATCACCTTATGGCGATGTGAGCGTCAGGGACCTTTCTGGAGAGGGGAATCGTCCGAGCTTCTGCTGGCAACAACTTAATGCTCACCCTCTACCGATGATCCACATAGCCCTGTCTTTTAGTGTTTAACCCTTTTTCTCTCCTAGACATGGCTACTGGCTGAGCTTCTACTGTGACTAACTCTATGTGCTCTCTATCAGACTCTAACCTTGAAAACTGGCTCAAAGTTTATCTGTTCTTTCTTTCTAGGTGAAACGACTAAAGTTCTCTCAAACCCCCAGTCGGTCGTGGCAGATGGCCGTTCACACTGAGCCTGGTTCTGCTGGAGGTTCCTTCCTGTTAAAATTTAGTTTTTCCTCTCCACTGTCGCTACATGCATGCTCAGTATGAGGGATTGCTGCAAAGTCAACGCCAGTGACTGTCCACTGTCTCTACATGCTCATCCGGGAGGAGGGAACGCTGCAAGTCACTGACTGGATGCAATCTGCTGGGTTTCCTTAGATAGAAAAACTTTTTATCCAATTTGAATAAAAAGCTAACTCCAACTGCACTGTTCAATGATTAGGATTAATTGGAATGTATGAACCTGACTGTTGTGAAGTGCCTTGAGACAACATGTGTTGTGAATTGGCGCTATATAAAGAAACTGAATTGAATTGAATTTGAATCTGCTTTTCATGCACAGTCTATGGTGGACGCGCATGGAGAGTTCCTGCGGCGTGTTTCTGGTGCGGCACATTGTGATGCGTTTCGCGTGTCGAGCACTGTGCCTTTTGAGAATTCAAGCATCTGACACGCGTTTCCAGTGTCCAAAGCGGCAGACGTTAGAGTTGGGAAATCTGAAAGCAGCGCGTCAACCAATCAGACAAGCTCAGCTTTGTAGCATAGTGACATATTTTATCATGGGATGGAAGGACAAAAACTTCCTCATAAAACTGGAACTTCTTCAGGCAAACACTGGAGCTTCACGAGTCCAGACATCAGCGTCTCTCCTAGCTGCTTCTCCTGCCACCCCCCACCTGAGTGGAGCGGAGCCAGTAGAAAAAGGGCATTATTGCCGCGGTTTGTGCCCGTCCTGTCATTATTTAGCAAATAAAGTCAAGCCACTCTCTAGATTGCATCTGCCATCGTACACAAGAGAGCCGCCAAGGAAAATAACCACGGGTAGCTCCTCCAACGCGTGTCTGTCACACTTTGCTCAGATGCGTCTAGAGTGTTTTTGACGCACGTCTGGAGTGTCTGACTTCAAAGTCCACAAGCGTCGAACTTGAGGCGTTGGACGCTCAAATCGCGTTCGGGCTGAACGCACCATTATTTAAATATTAAAACACTGTATTTGACACCAGTATATTAGTTTGTGTCTCACATTTACAATGTATATATTTAGCCAAACTGACATCCTGTCCCACTGCAAACAAATACAGATGGAGCTAGAAGAGGTAAATGTGGAAAATTTCAAAAGTCGATAAAGTTGCAGGTTGTATTCCATAAAGATAAAACTTTATTTTATTTAATTTTCCATCTTGCTTCAGACTCTGGGAACAATTTGAAACGGCACACATCGATCTTTAGTAGATTAAAACAAGGTTTAAAATGTGTTGTATTTAAAGAAAGCACGCTCTCGCAGTAGAAAAAACTGCCCTCACGCTGAATTGTAATTTAGCCTTTAGCTGACAGACCTGACATAGCCATCTGCCACTCAAACCTCAATTAAACCGTGCAGATTACCGATTCCTGTCTGTTGGCAAACTAACTGCTAATGGCCACTTTATCCTGTACCAGTACATTCAATCACAGCATCCTTAAGCACATACACACAACATCTTTGTTTTCACAGAAGCCTGTCAAATACAGGGATGGTGTGTGGGAGGCTTCAGGCTGATAAAAGCATCAGCGTTACCACGGTGATGCAGCCACATGACACAGTGGGAGACCGACAGACGGACAGGGAGAGGAGAGGGGAGGAAGGGGGCGCCAGACAGAAAGAAGAATGACGCAGAGAGATAAACGCACACAGTGGTCAGCAGCTGAGGCCAGCAGGTCTGTTACCGGGCCTTCGCTGTGCTTTGGCCCAATAGGCTTCTTTCCATCACAAGTTGGCTCAAACTGACCCATCACACCAACATCTGAGCTATGTTCATGTTTATGCATTTGGCAGATGCATTTATTTAAAGCAGCTTACAAATAAAGACAAACCAATGCAGTCAATATAGTCATTTATTGCAACCGATATTGTAGTTGCAATATCTGGAAAAATATGGCAATCATAATTTTTTGATATCATGAAGCCCTACTTGGGAGGAAGAAAACAAATATCAGTATCAACCTTTAAGGTTTGTCTGCTGCTTCTTTTTCCACCATCTCTGGGCTCTCCTGGTTTACATGACGTAAAGCTAGAATTTCACTTTCTTAAAAAACACTGACCTTTTCTTACATTAATTTTCTTCACTTTGAAACAGCTTTAATGTATTGTGTATGTATACGTAAACACACACATATATATATATATATATATATTTTATATATATCCATATATGAAAGCCAATACTACTGCTTAGATAATAATGACCCAAATATTTAAACTTAAAAAATGTTTTAATATTTATTTAATACAGACCCTTCTTATAAGTAATGTGAATATTTAGAGACCCTTGAAAATAGATTCCTGTGCAGACATTGGTTGAACAAGTTAGATTTTACAAATCTGGAAATAACTAAATCTGACTGCCTTTCTGCAACAAAGCCTTTTCACTTAGACGACAGGAAACACACTATCTCCACAATCCACACACTTCCTGGTAAGTTTCCTGCTTCCTGAGCAGCAGGGAAACTGAGGGAGCGGCCACTGATGTCATGGGGAGTCTGCTTACACTGTATTTCACATCTAATTGGGAAGAAGGTGGACACGAACTTCCTGCTAGTAAACATGCATTCAACTCAAATTCAACTGGTATGCACCAACAATCAATAACAGCTACAGATTTTTTTAAGGAACATCTTATTTTGTGATATAGGAAATTATTTCATATTAGGGGTCTAAGCTACTATAAGCTATAGATGGCTCCTGTAACTAACCAACTAGAGAAAACAATACTGTCCTCTACAACCACCAATCTTCTCCAGTCTTTCTAGGCCTCTGGACAACGATAAAAATGTGACATTGGCAATATCAGAACATAGTGTGCTAATAACAGTGAGAAATGTTTAATGTTGAACATCTTTATTTCTACAGGGTTTTCCTTAAATGTAAACAAGTCTGCTGGATTCGTTCCTTGTTATGTTAGCTCTATTTTGTAAATGTTGCTGATAAAACCACAACTATGTCAATTTCTAGCTTCCTTGCAACTTAAAAGTTCTCCAACATTTATTTAGGGTGTATTCACACTTGCCACTTTTGGTCCGCTTTAAACAGACCAGAGTTCGTTTCCCCCCTTGGTCCGGACTTTTTGTGCAGGTGTGAATACACTCAAGCGAACCCTGGTCCAGACCAAACAACCGAACAGAGACCACCTCAAAAAGTTGGTGCGGTTCGCTTATAGTCTGAATACAAACCGGCCCCGACCCGAACCAACTACAAAAAGCGTACGTCTCTTTGGACATAAAAACCCACCGTAGCCGGTAGCAAAGGAGTGTGTTGTAAGGTAATCATACCTGATAAGCTGTGTGTTGCTTAGCAACGGTACTGGCTTGTTGTGGGACAAGGCACGTCGGCGTTCAGCACGCATTCTCTGACAGGTTCCAAAATTATAAATGGAACGTCTCAAAGTCTGTGTTGAATGAGCTGCTCTTCACCCTCACAATAATATTGCAGCTGTAATAACGGCATAAATATGCAGAACAGAGGAGCTGCACGCAGAACAGAGGAGCTGCACGCAGCACGTCTACAGTTGTTTTCCTAAATGTCCGGGTCTGTGCTCTGTCCCGCCCCCGTCATTTCTATCCAATGGGAACAATGATCGTCACCCAAGTGGCTTTGTTTACAAGTAATAGTTCACTTGCAAAAAGTACAATGTGAAAGGAAACTGCACCAAACAAAAAAAATAAAGTTCGCTTTTGGTCCGGACCAAACAAGCGGACCAAAGGACTTTCCTGGTGTGAAAACACCCCTAGACTTTGCTGAAATCAGCACTCAGGTCCAACGGCTGGGCATTAAAAATGTCCCATATCTTCATCACATGAATAAAACAGCCATTTTCATACAGATGCAACACAGTACAGAGGATTCAGAGGATTTTTATCTGTAAAAAAATACCCCAGGAGTTATTAAACCAACATTTACATCATGTAAATTTCAAGCTTCTTACTCTTCAGCTGATTTTAAAAGAAATGAGGTGTGAGATACTCAGCCTTTATCACCTATACACTCTGCAGGAGATGTGCTTTTGGAGACTGAACGTATGAACTGAGCTCCAAATAGTTGAAGAAAAGCCTTCAGTGTTCAGTCTGACTGATCAGATCAACATCAGCTGCTAATCAAGAGGAAACTGGCTCTCAGCAAGTATCTCCTGAGTGTGCGACTGTACCATTGATAATAATCAATATTTGAGCAGTTATGAATTGACCCAGCTCAGCTTATTAAAGCACCGCTGCAGAAAATATAACTGGAAGGCAGGTCGGGTCATTTCTGTAACAGCAGCTTCATAAACACAAAGAGCTTCACCGTGGTTCTTTTTTGGTTTGGATTGTGTTTCTCATGACTGACTACTTTTATACAGTAACAGTTTAGGCCGCATTTAATCAGGACTTGCATTCCCAAGGAAGAAAATAAAGCATAAAATATTGAATTTAAAAAAAACTGTTAAAATACAGAAATTATTACTATTCAGTCCGATTTAAAAGGAACCAACAGTTTCTGCATAGCTCGGGTTTTCAGGGTGTTTGTTCCAGAGCTGAAGAGCATACTGCCTCAGCTTGTTTAGTTCTGGTCCTGGAAACACTGAGTAAGCGGGTCTCTGCAGACCTGAGGGGTCTACATGGTTCATATTTGAGAAGCAACTCAGAAAGATATTCTGGGCAAAGACCATTTAGTGCTTTTTAGATCAATAGCTGAAATTTTAAATCTATTCTTTGATAAACATGAAGTCACTGCTGTGATTGAAGAGCTGTTATGTGATATGATCTATTTTCCTGGTGTTGGTCAGGACTCTGACAGCAGCATTTTGGATGAGCTGCAGTTGCTTGATTGATTTGTTCAGAGAGCAGTAAAGACGGTTGCAGCATCTAACCTACTGAAAATAACGGCACGTACCAGTTTTTCTGTGTCCTGTTTGGACAGAAAACCCTTTAATCTGGAAATTACTCTAAAATGACAGTAAGCTGGACCCAGGTTCCTTGCATAGTCTGTGGTCTTTAGCCCCATTGAGTCAAGTTGACTCAATGGGGCAACTTTCAGCTAATCATGGAAGCAGATACAAGCAGGGAGGTAAAATTCTTCATCTTTAAGCATAAGAAGCGACATTGCTTAAAATCGCTGCTAAATTTACTGAAAAGGATATTTTCAAACCGAAAACACAGGAGTAGATTGTGTTTTTCTCTAGGTTTATCAGACCATATTGAGGTTCTTAGATGTATTGAGAACCCTCCACTGCATGCTCCCTTGTGATTTTTTTAAAGACACATTTTTATTGCCCCACCAAAAAGTAGGGTATACGTGTCTGCCAACAGTAATTTAAATGAAAAAGGAAAACTATATAACCTCTAACTGCTAACGGTTAGCCGCCACTCTTCATAAGGCTATGCTACACACCTTGACTCTGCTGCCATCACACAGCGAGGCGATCAGCAATTAGACTGCCAACAAACAGCAGTCACAAGCACCAGCATCTCAACTGTCGTTTCTGCTCACTAGCCTAGAGCAATGCTTTTTCAGCACCCCAACTTCTTCTTTAAAGAGCCTCCGCCACAGAATAGTGAACCAAGCTAGCCTCTCGCTGCGTAACCCAATGCTTTCAGCAGCTATGCCCGCCTGTAGCTATGCTGATGTGGCTACTCCGGGCATCAGCTTTTATACACCAACAGTATTCTCAACAGGTGCTGTAACAATATTAATAAAAAATAGCAACAATCTACGTCTAAAGATTTCCAAGAGATACCATGTAAATATTTATAAATATTATATTACACTTCCTGTAAGTCCCTCAGTAATCATATCCATTTATTTTTGAAGTTGAAGTATTTTAAGAGTTTATGGAAATTATTAAAAATGCTTAGATGTCACATATAATTCAATTGTATATTATTTATTAAAGATTTTAAATTACACTACTTCCATGACTGTGGTTCTTACCCCTGCTCAGTCAAGCCATATGATTATAAAAAAATATAATCCCTGATTAAATCAAAATAACTCTGAATAACCTCCATTTAGTAGATACATAAAATATATTGTTGTCATACTGTACATTTCATTACAGTGCAATGGAGTAATTTATATTAATTTAAATTTATTGTGAATTACTGGTTGTCAAAGCAGAAAACATCCCCAAGACAGATATGAAATGCTGCATGGTCAGCAGGACACATCCGGTGACTGATGGTTCCTTCCCAGAACCAAAAAATGGCAGCGCCAAAATGATGTAAACTGTATTAATGCAAAATAGCAAAGGGTCATCATTTCCAGCACAAAGCTGCGTGGTATTTGAAAATCAAATATTAATACTTTTAGCAAATGTTGTGATGAGTGAAGCATAGAGGCGCTGTTGGTAGAACTGCTGGCTTGCTGCAAGAAGGTCATGGGTTTGAATCCTGGCCTGGGGTCCTTCTATAATAAAAGGGTATTTCTATTCTATTCTGCATGGACTCTCCCTGTGCATGCCTGGGATCTCTCTAGATACTCTGGCTTCTCCCCCATAGTCCAAATACATTCATGTTAGGTTAATTGGTCTCACTAAATCGCTTTTAGGAGGGATACGTGCGTGGGTGGTTGTCCTGTGTGTGTGGGTTGTGCTGTGATGGACAGGCGACCTGTCCACGGTGTTCTTTGCCTTTCGTCCATTGACCACTGTAGAAAGGCAGCAGCCACCCCCTGACCGTGCAAGGATAAGCTGGTGTAGACAACGAATGGCTGTTGATGATGATGTCAGTTGTGATGAATCATCTTTCTCATCAGTGCTTCCAACTGTCATGCATGATTTTTTGCATCTCAGACACAGACATCTGTGTCAGGTTTGGGTCTCTGCTGCAGCGAGACTGAACATTACATTGGCAAACAAAGTGTGAGCTCATGACACTTGGATTACAATTACAGCATTCCAAACAGTCCTTTGCTCAGCTATATCGGGCTGATGATATATTTGTGGTATATTGTTGTGCAGCCATAACCAGCACCCACATAAAACATCCAAAAATTGTAATAACTCCTACATTTTTGTTCTCTTTTTCTAAACTGGATGCCAAGATGTTAATGCAAATAAAGGAGGCACAACTAGTGAGTTATTTACCAGTAATCAGACAGTACTGCTCACATGAATTGCTGCACAATTCTACTGGTTCCCAATTTCTGTACAAACTTTGCCTTAAAAGTAGAACTGCACAATCTATGGAATTAAAATCATTAATACAGTTTCAATGGATGCAATATCACAACCCTCCAAGACTGCATGGATTTGGTAGGCAGCTATTGCATGCTCCTGCATGCCAGTTACATGAACATTCAGTGCCCGTTATGTCAACAATTAAAATATATCTTTGTGATCAAGAAGCTAAAGCTCAAGTAAAGTGCTGGGAACATCCTGACAACCAAAAGAAAGAGTGACAAAATGCGTGTTAATATCAACCTATACCATTGCCGCGATTTTCAACAACATTCCAATTACATGCATTCCTACCACCACCCCAGCCTACTAGAAAACCACAAAATTAACTCAATATAATCCATCACAAACCAAACAAACTGTTGCTATGATTGTGTCTGAGTCTTCCATACATTTCAAGCTGAGTCTGCAGAATTAGGCTTTCTATTACTGTAAGTCCACATGTGACAGAGGAACCTGTTGTGTTATAATGAGCCCAGCAGTTCCCAAACAGGATTTATTCAGTTTGGGTTTGCAAGATTAAAAAGTTTGAGAACCTTTGTTCCAGACTAATCAGCCAACCATGGTTAATCTAATCACACGACTGATCTCACCGCTCTCAGCAGCAGGTCACAGGCAAATTCAGGATTTTTTTTGTTTTATTGTTTGACATTTCCTTCTGTAATTAATCAGATCTAAAAGAAGTGCCAAAAATCATACTCGAAACGTTCTTAGCATTGCACGTTTCAGTCACAGCTGCGCTCAGAAGCAGTCGTGATGACTTGAAGGACACATATGAGGCTTAGGGGCTCCACCAGCTGACACATAGGCTAGAGGGTGGGATGTAGCAAGAGCGGCTATGCATCTGCTTTACATTTAGTCACCTTCTGCTGGACAGGACGTTGAGCTTGCTTCAGCAGCAACCCTTGAAGCAATGCTACAAACAGTAACAAACCAAAGAAGTGAAACATGGTTAATCGTTCCTTACAAAACAAGGGGGTAGTTGTGTACAGTACACAACTCTGGCAAACGGCTGGCCTGCTTTGACCCTGATGAATTAATCGGCTCAAGGAGGAGAGGGGACCTTGTGACCCCCCCACACACACACACCCAAGGCGAGGTGGGGGTTGGACACCAGCCTAAAAACTGCTACCAACGCAACTTAAGATTTAATGAAAACTAACAGATCACACGCAACAGTCAGAGGGAAGGTTGATGTAATGGACTAACTTGCACAAAAATGACTAAGCTCTCATTGGTTTGTGCTTCATTGTAGATACGTTACATTCAGCGAGTTTGAGCTCCAAGCTTAACTTGCTAAACTATCCCCTCAAAGCAGCTTTCATTTCCATTCCAGGTTGAAGATTTCCCAAATTCCCATTGATAACATCAAATAAACACCCAGAGTATCATTAGATTTCCATTTTCTTTCTATTCCTCCTAACAACATATCCAGGGCTTACTGTTCAAGTTTTGTTTGGACATAAACCGTGCCCGATTTACCTATAGGAAAGTTAAACATTTTAATCACCTAGGCAACCTGTTAATTCATGTTTATAAGCACAGATTTTCTAGAGAAGCAAAGAACAAATTTTCCTGAGGAATACTGATTATTTTCAGGTCTGACAAGCTAATTCTGACACATTCTGACATCTTTTCCTGAACTATAACACAAAACAAAAAATGTGCAGCAGGTTCTTATATTGAAAGACAAGTGATAAATCTAACAGAAAAATAAAGAACAAGATCATCCCCATTTATGCATGAGAGCCTTTTGATCCTAACCTAAACTAAAATAAATGGTCAATAAAATATTGGTACATCTAGATAATGATAATCACGTTATTTGAGCAAATGCTTAATTTTAGCCATGCAAGGTCATAAAGTCCTTAAAAAATTGGAAATAATGTATCTTCATCTGAGAATTTAAACATAAGCTATTTTAAAAATGGAATGAGAGCATGGTGCCTGTTTGTTTTAAGGCAGAATATTCTGTTGTCATATTTCAAATGGTGAAAATAAATTTTACAGAAGTGAACATGAGGTTTATGCTGAGCAAGAGGACTTTTAAGTTCATTAAGACATGCATTCTAATGACTAAATGTATATTTTATTCATCATTGTTTGTTGAACATTTCCCAGAAATATTTACAACAAATTAGGAATCAAGCCATTTTCTGGGATTTTGGGTCATAACATTAGACAAGTTTTTAATGAAATTGAGGGACAAACTACCATAACATTTTAGCTAAACACTGTAAATGTCTAAATCTTCATCCTACACAGATTGCTCCATTTGCCACTTTGTACATTTGTTTGGTTTTAATTGATTTTTGCACAATTCTATTCCACATATAGTCTAGTTCCTTCGTGGTGTGGCAGGATGAGTCTGCGTCTTTGATACAGGACCCAGGTTGGATTCCCGGTTGCAGGAGGAAGGGCATTCGCCGTAAAAAGCCTCTGTGCAAATTGTGCTGATTTGCTGTGGCGACCCCTGAATAAGAGAGCAGCTGAAAAGACTCCTCCTCCATTCCACTTATAGTCTGCTGTAAGGAAATGTGTTTATGTTACTCCAGTACAAATGATCCATCAACAGAAGATCTGCAGGATATCAGGAAGATATTTAACTGCTAAGGTATTGTTGAAAATTGTGATATCAATTTCAATTACCACCATTTTCCTGCCACTTTACTATAAAACAATGTCCCTTGGTGATAAACAGCTGATGAGGACATTAAAGACAATCAGAGTCCATCCAACTGCCAAAATGTATTATCAATATGAATATTCCTATTGTCTGATACTTGAAATGTAACATCCAATACAATATGTACAGGATGACCTTTGTAATTGCGATATTGTACACTAAACAAAATACTGAATGACAACTGCAGATCAGTATGTTGTGCAGCTGTAATTTAAAGTTATTAGAATATGTTCAGGGGTAATAATCTACAATATTTTATGAAAATCAAGTAACAAAACAGGAGTAAGAACCAAAATCAGAAGGAACAGAGTATGATACGTTACACAAAGGACTAATGGCAATGTGTAGGTATGAAATGGAGTAAAGGGGAATGGGCAAAGGGGAAAACTGTACCAGAGCCAACCTGAAAACATGATCTTCCCATAGTGATGAAGTTTAAATTATTTGTTTTGACCTTTAAATCTTCTGCATGTACATACCTATTTCCAATGCCTCATCCTGTAATTCACTGATATACAAGTCCAGTAACAATTTCATTCCAGCTCTAGTTGTAAGATGTTACAGGATCATATTTTTTGCTGGTCAAACAGGCAGCTAATGTAGTTTATGGATAATGCAGGACATGACCTGGACATATAAAGCACTGACAGCAAGACTCCAGTCTAATCTTCCACAATTTGTCCTTTGAGCCGTCCCTACCCAGGTGTTAGCATTTATACACTAGGCATTTGATAAAACCTTAAGCTTTTATTTATTTACACAACGCGTCCTAAAACCCTCTGTTGGTTTGTCAGCCATTGCGGCCCCATCGCTGCTACACGGTGCTTACACTGACATAGATTAATGTATTACAAATCTGACCTTAAATACAACTACTGTAATGAGTACAAGGACAATTCATACCAACAAAGATTCGTAGTATCCCGGTAAACGCAGTTATGTACCTGCTAACTAGCTAGCTGGTAAAAATCTGATAAATCAGTGGCGATTTTTACTTGACGCGTCTGCAAGCATTTTTAAACAATAAAAACCCAAATGCCAAATAGATCACAAATTTACATACAAATCCGGTATTATTATGTACACAAGTGTCAACTTTGGAGAATATCGCTGTTAGCTAGTACTTCACAGATACAGTTGGAGGCGGTATGTAGCTAGCAGCTAGCTATATGTATTTATTTCAATAAAACACAAGAAGCTGAATGGTAGATAATTAATTGTGTTTGTAAGCCATTTCAGCAGCGCAGACACTGAGTTAATATTCAAGGCCTCATGATGAATAGAGTAAATCCGCCGGTTTTTCAATGCTTCGCTTCACTCACGTACGGAGGACTTTACCACTGAGTTAACCACGCTGCCCACAAACACCACCTGACTTCATCTATCCCCTTCAGTGTCCGCCACTGGCAGCTTTATTTCACCCCCACCTCCCCACCCCACAGCAGAGGCCCCACAGGGCCGCGGCCTCCCCTACAGATCTCCTACCTCTGTGGGCTGGCTGATCTCGAACAGGTCGAGCCGGTTAGCGTTCCAATGGTTGATGATGTCGGCCAGTTTCCTCCTCTCCTCCTCCCTGCTCCCCGACATTGTGGACAGTGTTTCGGAGCGTCAGTCCGCGCCCGTTCAGCTGGATGAAAACTTTCCGAAACGCTAGTCCACGGAAGACGAGACCGCCAGCGAAACCAACCGTTCACGTCGACTTTTTCCAATTTTTAGTTTGTTTTTTCACAGCCGGTACTTTCTGCGGTCCGTATTCCAGCTCATCGACCGACCTGCTGTCTGATCTGTTTCTGCTTCGCGTTCGCGGTGCACCTCTGCGCGCTCACGCGGACTATGAGAACGCGCATAGGCTGTTAACCATATAATGTCCAGTATTAGATACATCTTTTTTTTTTTTTTTTTTTATCAGATCTATCAAACTACAGTAGAAATATAGTTGGTGACCCACAGAACAGTTTTTATTTGTTTTTCTGATATGTTGTAAATCAACAAATTCACTTCAAATTTCAAGCTTCCACACCGATATGCCTCTAGTGACATCACGTAAGGCAAAAAGCACCAGAGAATTATCAAATACATTTATCTAAATGTTTCTTCTTTTTTTTTTCAGCCTTCTTGGATGTTTTTAATTAAATCCCATCACTTAAAAACAGATACATTGTTCAAGTAAGGTAGTACAAGTTCAAACTATGTTGAGTGCCATTGTACAGGCAAACCATGTAACTTCTTAAGTGGATCAAGCATTTACTGAATACAGCATTTACACATTTTAAAAGTGGTTAATATGAACAGTAAGATAAATGAGATGGAAAAATTCTAACAGAATATTTACAAATTTATATTAGTCAAAGTTCTGAACAAAACCATTTAAATTAATCATTGTCTATACAGCAGCAGAAAGGCACGATGAGTGGTTTTTGTCATCATATTACATCCTCTCTATAATTTGTGCTAGCTTGCAGGTGCTAAATGCCACAGACAGCTGCCAAACCCAAAAGCCTTGGAGTAAGAAGTATTCTTACATATTTTAACTGTATGTCAGTCTGAACAGGAAATAAAATTTGATATTTCTTGACATTTGTTTGTGGAAAAAATCCCTGCAGGAATTCTTTCAGTAGTCACTCACCTTATAAAAAAAAAACGCTTGTTTTTTCTGAGTGTATTTGTAAATGGGAGAGTTGCATTATTATGTGTGACAGTGTGTTGCATTCATGCAAACAGCAGCTCTTTATTACCACACCAGTGTCAGTGTCTCTGAAAGGTCACCAAATATCAGGCAGATCCCTATGAAATGTCAGAAACACAGAGCTGATCACATCTATAAGAATAGCTGTGATACAGCTGAGAGGTTAGTCATGTTTGCCACCCACCTTCTTCCCAAATGGGGAGTAGAACAGCAGCAGCTTCCTATAAATACATTAGTCACCGAGCCAGAATTTGAGGATCTGTGGGTGTTGGTGGTATGATGGAGTGCTGCTGTTGACATCATGTATGAGTAATGAATGAGAATGACTTATCAAAACATTTGATAATGGTAAATACCAAAATGAAACCAGGAAAATAATCTATTTTTATCTCTTATCTTAGCACCATGTTGCAGGCTTCTTACAAACAAAACTGAGAATAAAATGGTGGGTGAATTTCAGTAATAAGCATATTTACTTTGCTCAAGTACAACTAATCTGCTTCTTATTGTGTCAATGTGATATTTCCATATTGAGAGCAAATGCGCCATTATCTTTATTATAGGAAATTTGCATTTATTTTGTTTGGTTTGTGAGCTTTTCATTAAACCACATCTGAAAGCAGTTTGCAATACATTATTGCTTTGATGATATGAAGCGCAGTATTTGAGAAACTCATGGTCTCACCTTTTCTTCTTGCAATTGGTGTTCTGTTGGCGTCTTCAACCTATGTTGTTCAGCTGTGAATCGAGAGGTTCTCAGCCAAGAGAGTTCGCTCCTTTCAGCATGAAACTATGGTTCCTGAACTGAAAAAAAGGTTTAATGTTCTTCTGGAGGAATTTCAGTCTCTTGGTGTCTTTTCTCTGACTGACATTAGGATGAAGCAGGAGATGGATAGACGGATCAGGACACTGTATGAAGGAATTGATCCTTGTGAAAAAAGGGATGGGCCAAAAGGCAAATCTCTCGATTTTCTCATCCACTGACAATTGAACCTTTATCTAGGAATGAATGAACTGGTTGATGGATTGATGAACCTCTTAGCATGTGTAGGGTAGGGCCTGATCCTCATTTACAGACTATAATCAGAGGACCAAAGCCAGATATCCCACCCCCCAAAAAAACAGATTATCATTAACATCGGTTTGTGTTTTTCTTGTAATAGAGAATAATTTCATGTTTTATGGGTTATTTTGCTTTCAAAAGTAGGTCATTTCTTAATCTACTGATGCTAAGAAGATGTGCACCGAACTTATGTGACATCAGGAGCAGAAGTGAAAAACCACAACGGGAAACCAACTTTACCAGATTGACTTCACCACTTCCTGTATTTGTGATGTTATCCTCGTCTCTGTTAACACACACACCCAAGCACCAATGTGACATAGAAGTTGCATTGATTGTTTAAAATGCACAAATAAACTAGTTCTTGTTCACTTGAAAGAATCTGGTGGGATGACTTCATCTGTCAAGGTCTGATATATGCTGAGAGATTGCCTGTTCTGATCTCGCTCTGTTTTGAATTTCAGACAGAGATAAGCAACGCACCCTGCTTTGCTTTCATGCTCTAATCCTCCCAAACAGATATCAAATATTGTGTCTCCGACTGTGAACATAACCTTCTGTTATCTGTCGTTAATGTAAATAATGATTTCTCACTTATAATCACCACTCTAAACGTAAAAAGTTCCACCAAAACTTTTATAAAGATTACACCCAAAACAGAGTTAATGATGAAGGCAAACAACTGATAATAATTAAAGAAGAGGTCCAGAATGAATAGTTAATTAACAAGTGGTTTTAGGATATATTGTGTGCAAAAAAAATAAAAACGTACAAAGAGGAAGTCGGGAAATATAAGGAGGAATTTACCTGAGCCAGAGGTTTTTGATTGGATGATAATTTACAATCTAACAGGAAAGAATGTTTAAAGAACAGGTACATTTACACAGCATATTCATTAATGAAAAATGTCAGCACAAAATTAACCACATTTTTTGAAAAGCCTTATATTAGTGAATGTTAACCATACTATTTAGACTACCTCGAGATTTGTCTTTACACAGTTTTAAAGCCTTTTTTAAGTTTAAATCACAAAAAAAAAACACTTCTTATTGTCGTTATTTAAGATTACTTTTCTCCATTTTCTCATCTGAGATTACTGCCTGCAAGAAATCTTGGTATTTCTGAAGATTAAAAACAAAATCAGAATCAGCTTTATTGCCAAGTTCGTGCATACAAACAAGAAATTTGGTGACCGCAGTTTAAATATGATACGTTTAATCATAATGTATGAAGGTGTTTCATTTTAAAAGGAAATATTAAAAAGAGTGTGTTTTTCCTGCTTCATGTGTTTTTTCAACAAAAACAGTATAGGCTACAGAAATTTAGCATTAGAAATGCAGGTCTTCTGGGATAAATGAAGCATTTTTAGTGAATGAAATAAAGTAGGAAGTTAAGATAAAATAAAGAAAAATCAGTGAATTAGAACAGTGTTTTTTTTTTATCAATTCTGGTCTACTTTAACAGTTACAGGATAAATGTCTGCAAAGGGAAAAGGGTGAATGGTTGTAAAGTCTTTAAAGATTCTCAGATATTCTATAATAATTTTCAACAAATAATCACAATTGAATGATTAGTCTGGAAGTCCTGGTACTTCAGGGGGAAAACAAAGGAAGAAAAGAAAACATGTTCCACAGAAAAAAAACAACAACAATATTTTCAGAACAAACAAGAAAATATTACAAAATTCAAAGAAAAGCTGAGAGTTTACAAAAAACTAAAACAAAAACCAGAGAAGAAAAGAAACTACAGAAAATCAGCAAATATCGGCTGAGAGAAAAACAGCAAAAATCAAATAAAATTCACCATTTATAAAAAAAAAAAAGAACAGTAGTTTTTCAAGCTTAAAGGTCTGAGTTTAGGTTTCTTTCAATTTTGGAAATTTTGGAAACTCTTGAAAGAATCCTGTTCTGAGTAACAGTTAGCTTTGCTCTTGGCTTAGCTCTAAGTGGCTGGCATGATGCAGACTAGCTGTTATTTTAGCTCTAAACAGTTGTTAACTTAACTCTGAGTAGCTGTTAAGCATAGCTCTAAGTACATGTTAGCATGACCCAGAATAGCTGTTAGCTGAACTCAAAATGACCATAAGCTTAGCTCTGAGTAGCTGTTAGCTTAGCTCTAATGGTGCGTTCTATTTGTACTCAGAAGTCGGACTTTCCGACTTCAGAGTAGGAAATTTCAGCTGGAATGCCCCTTAAAGTCGGAATTACAAGTCAGAATATTGGGGCAACATGACCATACCTGACCTCCGCATTCAAGATGGCTGCTACTCGCATCAACAGCAGCAAAGCGTTCTTACTTTGACTGTTTTTAGCAGTTTTTTATTATTTATGTAACATTTAATCAGTAGTACACGTACTACTTTTCAGTGTTTATAAGACGAGATGTTTCAGTGCTGTTTATATGCATGAAATAGAGCGTAGAACATAGTTATTGTTCTTGTTGTAACAGTGGCCATGTACGAGTACTTAACGAAGAATACGAGCGTCCATGTTTTGTTCGACTTTCAGACAAGCAGGAAATGGAACTTCTATCACTTCAGAGCTGAACTCTGAGTAGCTATTAGCTTGACTCCTCCATGGAAATTTCTCTCCATTTGTCCAGACTTGGACTGCTCTGAGTGATCCTTTCAAATTCTAATTAGTTCTATTTAAATTATTGACATTCACATTACAACAGTATTTTCCCAAATTAAACACCTCCATGTTGATTGGATTATTATGAGTCTGCTATTATGATCATTTGCTGCCCTGGTTTTAAACCTCTACAGGGGATAAACAACCTTTGTTGTTTAGTATTAGGTGGTTTAGTTTCTGGTTTTTTGCTATAAAGAAACTGTCTAGTGACACGTTATTTATGTCGTGAGCACCTTAGAGAGACACCTGAACTCTTACCTCAGTATTTTATCACAGACACATAAGCAAGAGGGCTTCTCCATACCCTTTTTGTGTGATTTATCACATTTATGTATAACTGTGTACTATTGTCTGTAGTGGGTTGAATTTATTGTCTTCACAGTGAATGGTGACCTTTTCAATCTTTATAGCTATGCCCTGCTGAGGGCCTGATACTGTTTTCTAGGAGCAGAATAATGAATATTTAAGGGGATAAAGTGGAAGTATAACAGGGAGAATATTATATATTATAGCCTAAAAGGTCAGGTGTTAAAAAAAAACAAAAGCCTACACTTTACTGCCAGTTACAGACTGAAATTCGGATTTATAGAACCAGAGGGGGCTCCCCCATACACAGAGGCTATAGTCCTTGACGCAGCTACTTACTTGGTGATTCAAGAGTAACAATATTCAAGTAACATTGGATTATATCAGGGGTTGGTATCAAAATCACAATTTTGGGATAAAACAAAAGTCTAGCTCAAGTCAAAAATATTAATACTCTGTGCAAGTGTAAATGTTAACCTGAAAATCTGAACAGGTCTGAATGTTGATAAATAAAGTTTAGAAAATGTCCAAATAAGAATAGTGAGACAAAAACTGATTAGAAATGAATGTGATGGAATATCATCACAGTACTATATCAATATAAAATTCAATTAAAATAGATATCCATCCATGCACCCATGATTAGCAGTTAGCAGTAGCAATAGATTCAGCAAGACTCTCCAGTTCAATTTGGGGGACCTCAGACCCCAGAATGAACTGACCTCGAGGTGTTCCCAGGACAGAAGGGACACAGTCCCTCCAGCTGGGCTCTCCTCCCAGTAAGATGTTCCTGGAAACCCTCCAAAATGAGGGACAAAGAAAGCATCCTGATTAGAATACCAAACCACGTCAGCTAAGTTTTGATGAAGAGGAGCAGTGGCTCTAATCTCAGCTCTCTTCGGTTGAAAAAGTCTCACCTCATCTCTAAGGCTGCACCCAGCCATCCCAAAGAGCAAGCTCATTTTAGCCACTTGTAGCTAGAATATTATATTACACCCATTTTTAATAACCAGGGTCAAAGACTTAGATGGACCAGTACTTTGAGAGCTTTGCTTTTAAGTTTAGCTCTTTCTTCACCCGTAGAGACTGAAGCAGCATCCACAAGACTTAAGACGAGGCCCCAACCTGTCTTTTTATCTGCTGCTCTATTTTGCCATCACTTATTACCAAGACATCAGAGAAGTTTAAAATCTTGCACTTGAGGTTGAGAAAAATAGGTATTCGTTCTTTGGAAAACAAAAACTGGGAAAATTACAAAAGAAACAGCAAAACATCCATTTTAATACATCCGTGAATTAATTTATCAAGTGTGATGGGGGTGGAAGGATTTGAGAATGCACAAAACTTCAGGAGTGAGTTTTTTGTAATCTGTTACTGTGGTGACAACTTATTGGGTTCCTGAGTTTAGAGCAGTGACAGCAGTTGCAGAGTATCCATAATATGGAGCATTCCAAACCTGAGTAGGTTGGATATTGGATATTTAAAGCTGCTCTGGTCACACTGTGCATTTGGCCTTAGGCTGTAACACATGTAGTGGTAACACATATAGTGGTTTGCAAGTGGTGGGGTCATAGATGTAGAGGGTAGAAGCATCATGAAATGTGCTGCCTATGTATGAATGTGTAAGAGTGTGACATCATCATTACTGCCTTGATAGTAGACAAGATAATACTGCCAACCTAGTGACTTTGTCACTGTACATAACAACAAACAAATCTAGCAATTTCACTGGTATCATAAAAGACTCTTGGAGACTGAAGTGGGTGTTGGCCTAAGCCCCTTCCCCAGTCCCACGCACACACAGGCAGTCCTGTCTTCATGAACAATCCCTCCCAGCTAAAGTTCAACTGATCAAATCGAATGACCAGCTCTTTAACAAAAACTAGAGGAACAGAATTACAGTTGCTAGCTATTCTATTTTTTTAGCCTTGTCTTTTACACACAAAAACCCTTTTGTTACACCAATGGGTGAAACAAGTGGGTTTTCTAGTTCTGATGAATAGATGAGTTAGTATTGTAAGTGTTAAAGAATTTCATAATAGGTTTTTGTAAATATTATTATAATGGAGGATCATTGATAAAAAACAAATGGTCAGCTTTTTTAGAACCTCACTTTAACGTATTTCCTCTGAGGAGCTGTATCCTTTTTAAGTATCAAAGACATGGGATCAGCCAAGCAGCTCAGGAATGCATCTCTCTCAGCACGTCAGTATGATTCAATTTGTTATCTATCAACACACCTTTCTGTTTTTCCTGTCCTGCTCTCGCCATCTGTGGCTCATACTCCAAAAGAAATATAGATTTCTCCCACACAGCTCAACAGGAAACATCTGCTGCACTGTGAAATGTGGCCACACAGGATACGTGCAGAGCTGGAGAGGCGATTGTACGAATTCAGAGGTGTGAACAAATATATTCTTAAGAGCAGTGTGAAAAAATTACCCTCATGTCGATGATTCTGAGTATTTTAGTTTAATTTTCAGATATTTTAAACTTAAAACAGCATCTGATTCAAAGTTACCTGATCTACTAACTTATAAGACCATATTTTGTTATTTGGTTGTCAGAATTTTACCATAATATATAAAGTCCCCTTTCGTTGCGATTTTTTGTAAATGCTTTTGTAAAGTGGCTTTTGTGACAGTCCTATTATCAGACTTGGACAAATTACCTTAACTTTGAATGACACAGAAGCTGAAGGTTTGCCCTACTGAAGTTTTAGATTAAAAAAAAGGTCCAAGGTATATATGAATTAAAGAAATGCAGAGTGCAAGATATAGATTTTTACCCTGTGAGATGCCATGTTATGTTTATGAAATATGTCCATGAAACATACTGAAATATCAATATGACTCTACTTTGCAAACTTGCTTTACAAAGCTCCACCCTTAAGGTTCATCCATAAAGTGCTACCTCCCTGCCAGTGCTTTCTGTCTGGGGTAGATTTTTACCATGTTAATCTGTTGTTACCCTTTTTAGATGCAGTGCAAATGCAACAGGTTAGATGATGACCCCAGAAAACTAGTCTAGTTCCTGAAAAAAGTTCCTGCTTTGGAACATTGGAACCTTTCCTGTCTGTGTTTTTTTTTAGTTAACATCATGAAAATGTCTTTCCTGAGTGAGCACATTTTTTTTTTTTTTTGTGGAAAGCATATCAATTCACACACAATGTGCTTTTGTTAATTATTTTTGTCACTTTAAACACATTGTGCTGATTTTGTTCTATTTTTGATTTTGTTCTATTTTTTCTGCATGAAGAACATGAAGAAAATCCTTCACATTTACATTATTAACAGTTGGTTGTGAAGAAAGGCTGTGCTACAAGCAGCAGGAAAAGGTGTAGAACAATTATATAGTAGAAATTATAACAAAATCTTTGCACTCTATGAATTTTGCTTAACATTATTTAAAAAAACCTTTAAGCCAAACAAAGACCAAAACATATACCATATTTAATATAAAAAAATAAGTTGGATTGTTCTTGTAGCTTCTTTTAGACAGAGAAAAATAAGTCATCAGATGTTGTCTAATATAACAGAATCATATGCTTCAGTAGATATAAAAGTAATGGGCTAAGCATCATCTGCTGATCTGTCCTGTTGACTGCACATGTGTTATTAAATAGAAATCCACCACACCCACATATAGATTCCCTCTCATGTTTTACTGATGCTCATGCAGAAAACTCATCTCTGAACTCCCCCATTCATGTGACTGAAGTTAGCAGATGTTGTTACAACTCATAATCATCTAAGCCCTTCAATTTTGTTTTACTTGCAGATTTAAAGCCCTAATTTCTGCAAAGGCATAAAATGTCGTTTTTACAACCAAACCTGTGATACGGTTAGATTTGAAATTTATTTCACAAAAGGTTATCTGGCATTTGAGTCTGTTGAGTCTACAACCATTCAGAGTTAATAAGACGCTTCAGTTTTGAAGAATAAAGAATAGAAATAGACACGTTAATGTAGCATTAAACATTTTTAACAAAGAAAAAGAAAGTTCTGTAAACAGGAAGGTCAAAGTACACCGTCAAATAAAGCTGACTCCAGCTGTTTATAATATGAAGCTAAGAAATTTCCATTTGGTTCTTATTTTTAAAAGAAAACTATATTTAAGACATAATGCAAAAGACAAAGCAGTGAGGTTTGGTTATAAAATGGCAGTTAAACTGGGAATATGTTGTTTTTACGAGTGGAAAAGGGGATTTTAAAGGATTATGGTGGGACATACCCTTCAGAGCACTGCCAGGAAAAATGTTAAGAGGGCACACGCCTTAGGCTGTCCACTAAATTGTACCTCGACACATCCATGTGTCCTTAGAGGACAAAACACAAACCTGGCCGCTGATGCTTTTTGAGTTTTTTCTCTTGTCTTGATCAATAGTTCATGAGGATTATTAAATATATTTTATAGTTTATCTTGTGTGGCTGCTTTTTACACTCATTTTCATCCGAGTGATTGTTTTTACTATCAGGGGCCATTTCACTGTGGACCCACCACACTATCTATGATCTATTAGAACATGGATGGACGGATGAATTCCTCCTACTGTGTGAAGATAATCATGACACTAAAACACTTTTAGCACCTGCCAAATAAGATACCTGCATACCTGAGAGACTCTTCTGCACCCTCACCATGTTTTATACATGAACGGCACATTTCTACAATGATCCAGACATGTTTGCTAATGGCCTGGCATTACTCTTTAAGACTCCATCAAGATCCAGCTATGTGCTACACACTAAGCTATTATGACACTACAGCCATGTGGGCTGTACAACCTGGTACCAATCAGAAGAATTTCCTTAAAAATATAGGAGGTTTCTGTGCCTTTATCATCAGTTTCATTCAGGCTTTCAGGGAGGAATCACCATCCCATATTTTCACATGTTTTTAGCAGCCTGAGAGGATGCAGGTAAAGGGGTTTTCTGTACAAAGCACAGTGCACCTCCGAGCAAACTATCCTTCACACAATGCAAGAATACTTCAGTACATCCAGCCAGAGGGAATCATGGCAACAACATTTAAAACCTGTATTTTTATGCATGGATCTGTTCTGATGCATGATATTGGTTTATACTGTTAGGTTGTCAAATTAAACTCCACACACTTTGGAAGAAATATGAAAGTGGCTTTTATTCAGGCGACTCAGGTGAATGAGACCTCCAGTGATACTATACAGACCAATAGGCTGCTGCTCGTACCTTCTCGTGCTTCCTCTCAACAGTGAATCTGAATTCAGGGCTTCTTCTTGACACCTTGATGCATGCTACATTTGAACTGGAGTCTGATACAACACTTCTTTGGGTCTCTGATCCACAAGCGTTACCAAGCTGGAGAAGAATTTTAAGGTGTGCGCCCTCCTCAGCCGAGTGGTCTTTTCCAGCCCATATTGGTTCTTTGTGCAATGAGCCTAAGCTTGGTGGAGCATTTGTTGATAGCATCATCCTTTCGGCTGCAGGCAGAGCAATGGCAAGTGTATTGCAATTACCAAACTCGAAGACCTGCCAGCGTGGTGCGACCTTATCAGGTCATAGCCTAAGAATGAGGCCACTGTACACACAGGTAGCACCATCATCGATACAGTGCAGCTGCCAGGACCCCACAAAGTCCACATTCTGGCTGATTTTTGACATTGGCACCATCTTATGGTGTGTCTGCCTTGCCCTTAAGAAAAATATCTAATATTACGTCACACCAGAGTGTAGCTAAATGTAGCTGCAAATTGAAAAAAATAATTGATTTGCTCATTATTGTGGAGCTAATTCATCCATTCATCCATCTATTTTCTATGCCCGCTTCTTCCGTACAGCGTCACGTGGGAGCTGGTGCCTTTCTCTAGCAGTCTACAGGCGAGAGACAGGGTACACCCTGGACACCTCACCAGTCCATCGTAGGGCAACACAGAGACACACAGGACAAACAACCACGCACACACCCATTCACACCTAAGGGCAATTGAAAGAGACCAATTAACCTAACCGTCATGTTTTTGGACTGTAGAAGGAAGCCGGTGTACACTAACAAGCAGATGTGCAAATAAACAGTTTATTCCTGCAACTTTCAAGCGCTGCTCAAGGACCTAGACTTGCAAGTCAGAGGTCTGACATCAGTAAAAATTCTAGATAAATTCAGAAATCCTTGACTAATGGAAATCAAGATTTTAGTGGCAGCACAGTTATTTCCTTTCCTTCAATTAGATAAAACTTGGCCTACTATAAATTGTCAACTGAAGGATGATGCATCTCTTTATTTTTCTTAAGAAGTTGACCTATAGATACTGTTCATTTGCCATAAGTAGCTTTTTCAGGCTGGAGACTTATTTTATTTGAAACTTGTTGATTTCATGTTTTAGGGCATTACGCTCTCATGGTCTGACTGGAAGCTTGGAGGAGTTTTGATCAAGATCACCTAAAAAGATTGCAAACACCACCTTAAAACAAAACAAACCCTGGCTTCCTGGAAGCAGAACAAAGAAGCTGGTTTTAACCTTTTATACAATACTCACAATATTTACCTCTTTTAACTGTCTTGGTTTTTGTTTAATTCTGTCTTTATGTGAAAAACCTTGAGAAAAACATGACCATCCAGATGTCCCAACATTAAAATGGGAGCATCTTAGTTTCACTGACTGATTTTCAATCCACCGAGACTTATTAACTTTCCACTGCTCTCCCCACATCGACTCAGAGCGGCTAGAAAAAAGAAAGAGATGGAGGTTGGACAGAAACATTTAGAAAAGTGAGGGAGGAGTGGAGGGTGACGCCCCACAGGGAAGAGCTGAGTTTTACAGATGTTCTGGGAGCTCATGTTGGGCTCAGGGGTTATTCACACACATCTGGAAAAGGCGTCATTGGCTGCGGTGACAAGTACGGAGAATTCCTGTCTGAGTGTGGTTTCTTAAAACATCTGCAGGGTGTTTGGAGGCGATGCATGTTAAAGCTGAAAAAAACTGGTAGGGGAAATGTGAATCCTGCAAACAGAAAGGAAAAAGGGTAATTTTAGGTTTTTTGCCTCAGAGAAACATGGTTAGAATGAGGGGGAAAATCCCCAAACATCCTAATCAGTTTTATTGCAAATTAATTTCAGATTTTATCACAGTCTAAACAAGGCCTTCACTTTGCCTTTTTATTGCATGGTACCCATAGGAGAAAACGAGAATGACATCTTTCTCAAATGGTACGTGTTTTGGTTTACTGTCAACTGTCAACCATGCACTGACAGCCTGCAGCCCAACATTAGTTGCAGTTCATTTAAGTTTGCAAAGGGAGACTAAAACTAAAACACCCCAGGCATGATGATTAAAATCAACTGGCCCCTAAGAGTCTGCAGGAAAATACTATATCCCTCTCCAACTCCTGTACAGCCAAACATCTATAGGAAACACTAACTTATATGATCCATAAAACTATTTTTTTTATTTAAGGAATAAAATCCTGTTAGAATATTTTACTTACATGTAAATAAACATGCAAAAGAGGAGGATAACATGCAGATGACTCTCCTTATAAACTCTGAAGCTGCTGATATAACTGCTTTAGAAAGATGTTCAGACTGTTTTCTTCATGTAAATCTTTCCATACCCCTTAGAAACTAAATTACTTGCATGGTTGACTGACATGAAGACTTTTTGAATCTTTTCATTTAGAAAAACACTAAAATAACATGGCATATGCAAACTCTTGAATTCTTCTGCCAATAAGTCTTCTCAGCTGGGGTTTTTATCCAGAGGAGCATCTTTCACTGACGGGCAGCAGCGTGGAGAGTCCTTGTTTTAACCATGCATGTGCAGCTGTCTCAACAACCAACAGCACGCTGCAGCTCCTTGTTGGCTCTCACGACAGCGAGAAGTACTTCTTTTATATAAATACTTGTGGTATTCTTTCTTTAATCCTGTAGTTGCAGTAGATTCTCATTAAAACAACACTATTTAGAAAGTGAAACTCATACATATATAAATTCATTATAAATAGAGTGAAATATTTCAAGCTTTGATTTGTTTTTATTTTGATGATCAACATGACTTACAGATAATAAAAATCCCAAATTTGATTGACCAAATATTAATAGTTGAACTAAAACTGCAAGAAAAAAACTTTGTAATCAAGAATAATTTATAATTAATTTACCAAACTGAGATCTATTTCATGATTTACTGAGCACACAAACAAACAAAAGAAATTTTACTCTTCAACTGCAACAGGCAAAGAGCATAAACATTATGCTAGGGAAAATGAATCCTCAAAACAGTAATTAGATTGATTAAAGTCTAACTTTTATCAGCAGTTTATTAGTCTCTCAGGAGTCTGAAGAAAGGGGTTTGGTGGACTAATTTAGCTAATCTCTGTTAATCTGAGAAGGAAAAAAATTAGCAGAAATCTAGGTCTCAGAGACAGTGGGACCTCTTGTCTGTAGTCCAAAATAAGGTTGATGTTTCACTTACAGAACTAGCTGGACTTCTCTGCTCCTGCATTTTCCACATTCATGTCTCTTGGCTTGGCTGATAAGGAAATCTTGGCACAAACAGCAGCTGTTTCAGCTGGAAGGTCGTGCCGACTTGTTGGCTGCTTGCTGTGGCCAAGGTCTTTGGATTTGAAATCAGGCTGGACACAAAAGAAAGGGCCCTTAGAAGAATATTGTGACTAACATCAACCACAAGTCAAATAATCTTGCAGGAACTTCACACAAAAAATGCATGCAAGAACTGAATCCAATCGTTTGACTAGGTCTAGCTCTGACCCTGCTAAACAATGATTCTTGGGGAGGGGTGGAGGTTAGTTGGTTGTTTCTGAATCAGAGATGGAAGCCAACTCACTGGAAGCAATGCGGCTCCTGGTGTGGAGTCGTCAGGATGGCTGATCAGCCAATCAAGGCCAACTTGGGATAATGTGAGAGGTAGACAACGAATGATAGACTGCTTGTAGTTTTTTAAAACACTTTAAGCTAAGGATAAATAAAGAGACTGATTTACAATCATGGTTTAACACAAATCGCTATTTAAAGATAGGACTAATTATGGATTAATTAAAAACGTTTTGTTCTTTGATTGTAATATTTACTTTAAACAAACCAGTGACTGAATTACAAAGAAGTTATGCATCCCTTTTAAAATACCAGGTTTTTGTCACATAAAAAAAATAAGATCATGATAAATCACCTTCAGACTTTTTCAACATTTAATGTGACAAATATGCTATAAAACACACAAATCTGTGAGGGGGCAAATTATAAAAAATTTAAAAGATGTGAAAACTTGGTTGCATAATAGTGAAAACCCTTAAACCAGGTGGTTGATGAAGATAGACACTTTTTAAAAACATGTTTAGAGCACAATTATTTTTCTTCTTTATAACACAATGTATTTTTCTTTTATTAACAATGATTCTTGCTTTCACTTTAATTTAATAGTAAATAGGACTACAAGCAGAGAGGCAGATTGTCTCTGTACCCAAAGCTAAGCTGACCAGTTAATTCTGCACAAACCGGTTTCTAGTTTCTGCTGCTTACTCACACATTAAGGTTTACTCAGCTCAGTTCACACAGAGCAGACCTGAAAGGCAAGGTGGTTTCTACAATGTATGAGCAATCTTTTGGTTTAAATATTTGAAACTGGTCTAACTGGTGGTGCAGCCCTCTATTAGCTCACCTTTAATACATTCAGCTGACCTAGCACTGCCACCACAGCTGTTTCCTTATCACACACATCGCATAAGATGTTTAGAGTCAGTGAATATTAGCTTCGTCAAATAGGGTTAAATTTTCACTGCAGGTCCCAGTGGTTTTGCATGGAGAAAAACATAAATATTATTCTGTGTAAGGTTTTTTGCATTTTGTCAACAATATAGCCTATTTTTTGCTGGAGGTTTCTACATTATCTTCTATTAGGTGTTTTGAAAACAGCAGTTTTTAAGTCTTAAAAATAAATTGGACAGGAGAAAAATAAACCAGGGCAGGAAGATTTATTTTTACTGTCGAGTTTACTGCAAAAAGACAACAAGGTGTTCAATGCCTTGGTCAAACAAGTGACCAGTCATTAAATGTGGGGTAAATTCACCAAATCTGCTCTATTGTAACCCTCAACAGCTGTATAAATATAATAAAATGGAACAATAGCTAGAACATAACACAGAAAGCATATACACTGATGGGACGTTTCCTCATTAGGAAACATGAATGAGTCGGTACAGTCAGATCCTCACTCTAGTGCTATTGTATTCCTTCTGGACACATTGTTTGAAATCACTATTATGGGGAGTTAATTTTTGAGGAAAGAAATCCTGATTATGTACTCAAAAATGTGTTTTGTTTCAGGTTTGGTTTAAAGTTACGGTCAATTCAAGTGAATGAAATAAAGGGACTGGGAAGTAAATATAACATCCTGTAAAACCATGCAGGCCAGACTGGGTTTCAGCTCTGTTTCTATAGGGGTCCTTTGTGTCACAGTCAGTTGTTGCCTTAATAAAGTTGTGCTGGAGACTGGTTGCTGACGCACACATGTTGCACATACACTCTTACATGGACTTATATGTTTATTTCTTGGTGGCATACCCTAGCTGGAAATTGGATAACAATTATTTTGTCTAAGTTACGTTAACAGTCATTAGTTCATTTTTAAATGTCAACATATAGAGGTTTTTTTTCAGCATCTAACAAAGTAGTTAAATGAGTTGTTTTGTCAAATGATGTAACTATGCTAAAAACAAATCGGCAAACATTTTGTAATTTATCTATTCTCTCGTGCCTGCTAAGTTCTGCATTTGCATCCATCTTCATATCAAACATGACGTTCCCTCTGACCCTATCCAGCGTTTCTTTCCCCCCTACAGTTCTCTCAACACTTAGACGAATCTCCACACTGATAATCTCTCCAAGTCTTTTTCTTTCTTGTCTGCCTTTAGAAACCCCAAAAACACTCCTGGTCCCCTGCCACAGTGGCAATAAAGGAAGCACTTAAGCTGCCTACGTTTCCCACAGTCCTCAGCTGCATGGAGCCTGAAAGGACTGTAATTTGCCTGTCTAATTAGCAGGGTATTTAAAGCGGCATCCGTGTGTGTGGGGGTGGACACAAGCACACAGTACATGCTCATCACAAAACGCCTTTAGTTTCACACACACCGAGTGTCTCCCAGTAGCTACAATAAACTGTCAGAGTGTAGCGGCTCTGCGACGAGAGAAGAAAAAGAAAGGATTGAGAGATAAATGGAGAGCAGACAAAGAGAGAGTTGAATTATTCATGCAAGGATTTGTTTTTCTTTTGAGGCTTTCTCTGTCATCTTGCTGGATATCTCAACCCCACAGCAAGGAGAGGATTTTCTTGAACTTTTTTTACACACCAAACTTTGATAACAGAGTGTCTATTGACTCAAATGAGGCTGTTCGTACTGTATGTTCTGTGAGCAAGAATGATATGCATCTCCTGTATCTTTTATAATTTGAAGTAGCATCTGAAGAAGATTTTTCTTTCACTTCCTAAAAACTAAGCTGAGAGGCAGTGAATATTTAGAGGATTTAATTGCGTCCCATTAAGCTAGTGGTGTGGGAGGCAGAGCTTTGAGTTATCGGGCTCCTCTCCTATAGAGCCAGGTTTTTGTCTACTGGGCTTACAAGCAGACTTTCCTTTTAGATTCACTTACAGTGACAGTCATTTAATGTTGCTCTGTTCTAGGGTGAAGGAAAGATTTACGTTGTTTTTTTAGTAGCAATCTTTAGAAATTTTATAGAGAAAAAGCTACATTTCTGCCACATATGTTTTTTTAACCTTATTTCAGACAAATTAAAATAAATTAATGAGAAATAGTTCAAGTTGGAGCTTTGAACTTAGATCCAAATATTTAGGTGGTGAACTATGAACATGAATCAATTCATTTTAACCTGGCTAAACAGAGTGCAGAACATGCTCCAGTCTTCATGGGGTGGTGTCCGGTGCCAGATGTCTCTGCTCCAATGTCCTTCTCAGCATGTCACACAGTTCTGCAGAGGCCTGCTAATGAACCATCATTTGATTCAGGTGTGCTGAACCAGGGAAAGAACTAACAGATGCAGGATACCAGCCCTCGAGGACTGACTTTAGTCAGCACTGGTTTAGAACTAGTTCATATAAAGCAGTGTTTACCCTCCCTGGTCCTCAAGGCACAATGCCCTGCAGGTTTTGATGTTTCCCTGCTTTAACACACCTGATCCAGATGATTGCAGTTCAGCAAACGTCTGTTAGTTAGCCATTAATTTAAATCAGGTGTGCTGAAGCATGAAAACATCTAAAACATGCAGGGCAGTGTGCCTTGAGTAGCAGGGTTGAAAAACACTGATCTAAAGGATGAACTGCCACAACACTGGCTTTATGTAAATAAATTCAACTGAATTCAATTGAAATAACAACTAGAAATGTTTTGTCCAAATCTCCGTTTTGTGATGCTTAGATTATAATATTTCAGCCATTTCACAGTAAGACTTTGTACTAGGCTGTCGAGGCAACACTTGATAAGGCTGGGTGCCTAATCCTACGGAGATACTATCCTTCAGCTTTTAGATGCATCCCTTTTCCAACACACCTGAATCTAATGGATGATTTCCCTCCTCAGCATTCAGCCATTCAGGTCTCCAGAGACCTGGTAATGAGCCATTAATTGGATTCAGGTGTGTTGGAGCAGGGATGCATCTAAAAAGTTGCAGGATAGTAGCTCTCCAGGAATGGACTTGTGTGCCCCTGAGTCAAGGGCCAAAGTGAGGAAATAGGATTCATCCATAGGGGTAATCGGTTGTTCCTCTCCAAACGCCTGGCTCCAGCTCCTGACAAAAGCAGCCCATCCACTTAGGACCTACAAAGAGTTAGAACCTAGATTGAACCTGTATTTTGTTCCACAGTTCAAGCTGGAGCTGGTAAGAAACATATCTCCAGCAGTTTTCATCAAAGAAGATAGGATTTCTGCTGCTGGAAAAACTTTTAAATCTGTATTTTTTCCATCACTTTTGAGATGTCAACACAAACACATCTCCGTTTTCAGTCACCCCGCTGTGAGTGAGTGAGTGTGTGTCATTCATTTGAATAAAGTCGAGCAGTGTTGGCCTCGGCATCTCTGCGCTGCCTGCCTCTTTGTGCTGCTGGGAAAGCAACAGTAGAACCCCTACAGATGATGCACCGTGTCAGCAAACACAGAACAATAGATTGTCTGGTGTCTCTCTCCAGGCTGTTACTTGTGTAACACATTAAGCCTGTTTGCAATTTGTAGTTGGCTTTGAATAAAATGACTGCATACGCATGGTATTGATGTTGCCTGGATTTAAGTGAGCCAATGACATGACACTCCACAAAAAACCTATTTTTAAAGAAGATATAGATAATAAATGGAGAAATAATAACCAGCATTCCTGACATTTGAAAAATTTCAGGACCTATTCAAGTATTTTTTTTCAAATATTTGTTTTGTCGCACTAGTGGCCTTTATTTTGTCGTTTGTTCTTCGCAAGCAAGCATACAGGAAACAGGATGAAGAGTGGAGAAGACATGCAGCACAGATCGCAGTGGCCGGCTACTTGAACATGGGGACAGCCGCGTCGAGGGCTATAGGCCGCGCGCTCTACCGCTGCGCCACGAGCATATTCGGGGATTTTGTTTTTAGAAATTTGCCTGACATTTTCCCTCTTATCAAAAATGTCATTCTGTGGCCTCCTGTTTACTGATGACATCATGTTCAATTTACATCTCCTAGTTTGCATAAGTTATTTAAGGCTTCATCATCATCTTTGCTTTCATTTTCACCTTTTGTGGTTTCTGATCCAGTTTACTTCCTTTCAGATTTTGTTTAACGTGTTCTACTTGTTTAATTAAAAGACACATATAATTATGCTCATAACTTTTTCTTTCCAGTAGTGTTCAGGCTTGTAACTCACTCTAGTTCGATTCATTTCCATGATCTAAACTGAATATGTAAAACTCAAAAGCAAGCAAGGCAGCCGAGAACACAGCCGAAAAGTTGACGAAGAGCGATGATGCCACGTCTGAACCGTTTAACTCTGGAATGAATTTATAACGCTGTGTCTAATCAGACGCAAGTACTGAGAACAAAATGTGCAGCTTGAATTTGAGTTCATAAAGTGAAGATTTTTATGTTGATTTTCCAGTGAAGAAGAGGTAGTCAGGGCGTGTTGATTGAGGACCATAGCTCGGACACCTAACAAACAGGCACCCAACAGCGGGACCTAAAAGAACTTTGTGATGAGCCTAGTTTGACTTTAATTTGACAGAGTGGAGATGACCACAAAAACTGTTATTTGACACACAAAGTTAAGGTGGTATTAGGTTACACTTTGAACTTTCTGTCCCGGTTCTAACCAGCATTGTTTTTCAAGGCGCATCTTGACTATGAGACCTGGAATGTTTCTTCTCCAGTACTTGCATTTGCCTGGGATGTTTTTTTGTGAGCGTTTTCACCATGAAACAGTGCTATTATTTCAGCAGACTGTGAGAAGTAATTCCTCCCATCGCAACAGTGTCTCAGCCACAGAGTAGGGGAGAAATGCTTACATCAGGAACTTAAAACCTGTAATTTTCAGCAACAAACCTGATGGATTTGTCACAGCAACTGCACTTTCTAACTTGCATTGGTTCACTTAGAAACCCATGGGAAGGTGTAACTGTAGCACTGAAAGTGGATCATTATTGGGTCATTCAGCAGGATAATGATACAAACCCTAATCAATGCATAAATGGTTTACCTTTACAGTCCCCAGATGTAAATCCCATAGAAAACCATTGGGTTGAATTGAAGCGTTGAGAACATCAAACAAGACCCAGGACTTTGGAGAACCCAGAGAGATTATGGAAAGCTGAATGATCAACAACTCTTCTCTCGGTGTGCTCCAACTTTAAGAAATGTTTTAGCAGAAGACTGGGCTGTCCTGTTGAGAGAAAGGGGATTGTTAAAAGTACAAACAGCTGGCTGCCAATAAGTCAGGTGATTTTGTAATTTTCCCCACTTAAATGTACTCACCATATACTGAAAGGTCAAACAATAATGCAAAGCTCTTTACATTAAAGTATGATTCGAATTACATGGGTTCTTTACAACTTATAGCTTTTATCATTAAAAATGTCTGCAGAATATGGCAATTACGTCTAAAATCACAGATTTGATTATTATTACCATCGGTATAGCTTTTGCTGATACAAACCTGCTGTGTTGTTAGTATAGGAAGGAAATAAGCGACGTCCAGTCTGTCTGTTGCTCTCTGCATTTCCCCTTCCTGCGGCCCTCTAAAAGATAACCTTTGACCTTTAGCTCTCACCTCTTACCTCTCTTTGCTCCTTCCGATGTCTGGAATGCACTTTCAAACACGATAAGCCCTGAGAATCTGTAAACTAGCTCTTTCATGCTGGCAGCTTTCACCAGACCTTCTGAGGTGATTTTTCTCAGATTAGATGTGAAGCTGTAAACTGTTGCACTCTTTATGATTTAACAAGGTTTTTTTCATAATATAGCAAAACTCTCCGCTTTTCTGTTTTAAAACATCAGATGTTTGTGTTTTCAAAATGATCTGTCAATTTTAAAATGCATAATTCCTCACTTATTTTACAAAAATACTTAATTATACTTGTTGGAAAAACTTGATGGTAATGGAATTGGTTGGAGAAGTAAAGTTGATAGCTCCCTTTGTTAAATTACCAGTTACTTCCAGACCAGTACAATGAAGAAATCACTTAAACAGCACCTGTCTGGCAACATGGAGTAGGCAAAAAGACAACACATCAGGCAGCAATCAAACGAAATTCAAGAACAGATAATAGACAAAGTCATTAACATCTATCAGTCTAAATGATCACTTGCCTCAGTTAAGGTTAGCGTTTATAATTCAACAATAAAAGAGAGAGAGAGACTGGGCAAAAATGGCCTCCATGTAGAGATCCAGGGCCAGAGTTCAAAACCACTGCTGACCCAAAAGAACCCGAAGGCCCGTCTCATATTTTACAAATAACATCTTGACGGTATTCAAGTATTTAAAATAATATTCTGTGGACTGAGGAGACAATCATTACATTTTCTAAAAGGTTTGAGTCCAATTACGTGGGATGTAAAACTAAGACAATGTGTCAGAAAATGAAATATGTACCTACAGTCTAGCATAGTGGTGGTAGTGTGATGGTCTGGGACTGCTTTGCTTATTCAGGACCAGGATGACTTGCTGTATCTGGTAGAACCTTAAAAAAACATGAAGATGAAGAATATTTGACACTTATTTGCTACTTCTCAGTCAGATTTTTTAAATGATATCTTACCAATATAATTGGTTGATTTTAGGGGTGGGATTAATTAAGTAAACAATGAAGAAGGGTTTAATGTTGCAAATTTTATTTTTATTCCTGTTTTTATTATATGAATGTGTTTGTATATGTGTGTGTGTTTATATATTTATATTCTTTTCATAACTGTAGTTTGTATTTACTCAGATTATCTTTGTCCAATGCTAAAACCTCTGATTGGAGTGGAGGAAAACAAAAAAAGCACAAAGAAATCTATAAGCGTGAAAATCCTTTCACAGCTCTGTATATGCTGATGTTTTCAAAAACATGTTCAGCAGGTGTTAAGGTGAGTAAATGAAGGACATACTGTGAAACATCAACTTTAGCCTTTAAAGTGTGTATGTTTGTAGTATGCGTTTTGCTTCTTATGTGCTCCCACTCTAAAAAGTGCATGTATAATAGGATCAAGGGTGTGGATTAAACAGTGTTTTGCTGCATTTGGATTAGCTTTGTTGCTTTTGTAATTAAATCATTCTGATTTTACTTAATTTGTTTCCATATTAAAAGGGATCCCTTTATTTAAATACTCTATGAGTGCTCCCAGAGGTCAGATAATTATAAGCCTAATTTTTCCGAAAATATATTAGTAAATTGCTTCTTGATATTGTAAATTTAATATATATATTTACAAAAACTTGTAAATGTATATAAATGATGTACATACAAATAATATCCACTTGAGTACATTTTTATACCATAATTTTAATTGGGTTGATGTCTCTGCCTGAGCAGACAAGCACATTTTGGTCTAAACCAAGTAGTTTGAAGTACAGTGTCCTCATTGTATGTGCAATCTGTCTATATGTAAACATGAGAATAAAAGTGATATATTACAAAGAAAATCTGCTGGCGTGTACTCTGATTGATCACCTTTTTAGTATTAGCATAAATACATAGTTGAGTGCTAAGGAAACCTTTTCATGAAATTTGTGCAGTTTGCTGTCACTTCCTTTCATCCAGAAAGACCAGTATCGATCTGAGTCTTTGGAAACTTATAGGAGCCAAACATCAGGCTGGTTCACACGCAGGTCTGAGATTCCAGCAGGGATTTGCTTAAGAGAGCCGAAAGATTGGGTGAGAGAAAAAAGAAAAGTGTGTTAATATGTGTGTATGTGTGTGAGAGAAAGAGGTTTTCTTTCCCATGACTCTACAGCAGTCAGGTACAGGTTTGGGATTATAAAGCGTGACCCAGCTCAGTCACGTGTAAGCACAGCTCACACTGATCTATATCAAGCATTAATGCAACTTTAGCAGAAAAGACACACAATTCCTAATTATCTTCTCATCTTTTAAATAACATGACATTCTAGAGTTATAGTCAAGCTACACCAGATGCCATTTTTCAACATCAAGAGGCCAGTTCAAAATAATTTAGAGAGTAATGCTGTAACAGACACAGCTGAATGAGCATGAAGTCAGGAAATGTAAACAGAGACGGCTATCTGTTGCACAATGAAACTGCTGATTTTAATAACAACACAAGTTAGATCATTTAATAGCATCAACTGTTTTTAAAAGATGAATTGAAGAACAAAACATCCACTAATCGTCAGTAGAACCAACATTGTGAAACTGGGTACGTTTTGGTCTAATCGCTGCAACTTTGGGCTGAGTAATAAGACGTTTGGTTTCATCTAAGAAAGATTTTTACTTCTACAGATGCCTGACATTTTCACCAGGTACCATGTTGATGCACTGCCACATAGTGGACAAACTAACCAATGTCTTTCTAGTAGGCCTATCTAGTTTTTTATTCTTAAAACTCCATAACTGCAGCAATGCATTAGTCATATCTCGTCAGCCCAAATCCTATTTTCTGTCTGCTAAACTGTCATCTTTGGCCATATTTTCTATAGATTCAACTGAAGAAGTTTTAAGTAAAAACTTTCATGTCTACAACAACCATAGATTATGTTTAGGAGACTTTGGTATGCCTGCATTATTTACAAGTTCTTAAACATCTTAAAAAAGAATAGTCATCTGAAAATAATCAAATATTAGAATAAAAGTGACAAGTAAAAACCTTTGTGGTGTATATTAGCAACATATTAAATCATATTTTTATATTTCAATAGGAAAAGTCTCAGTCATCATTTAAACTAATTATCTAATGTGAATTCTTCATTCCAATGGAACAATTAATAATTACAGATTAAAGAAAAGCCCAGAAGTTAATATATTTCTTAGCTCTAACTCATTTCTATAAGAGATAAGAACACAAATAGCTTTTTCAGACTTTATCTAAACCCTGTGTGGAAAAGTCTTCCTTCCTTTTCTGCTGTCTGTCCATCACTGTAGGTCTCAGTTGCCTCAGCTAAGATCAGTGTTTACGATTCATTAATAAGAGAGAGAGAGACTGCTCTCTAGCAGAAAATCCTGAAGGTGAATGTCCAGCCATCAGTTGGTTACCTTAACCTTAAACACACTTGGATTATGCTGCTGGACAATAATCTAAAGCACACCAGCAAGATCGAATTTAACTGACTGACTGACTGACTAAAAAGAATGAGGTTTGGGAGTGGCCGAGTCAAAGTGTGAACTTGATTTTGGTGATTTAGATGATGTGACACTACTTTAAACCAGGCGATTCATGCTTAAAAACCATCTAAACTGGCTGACTTAAAACAATTCAGTAAATAAGACAAGGGTGGGACAACCAGGAATTGGGTTTAGGAGTAAATACTTTTTGACATAGTGCCAGGTTTAAAAAATGAAAACTGAATTTTTCATTTATTTAGGGTATCTTTGTCTGCTTTGAAAAAAATGTTTGATCTGAAACCTTTAAGAGTGACTAAAAAACAAAAACAGGAGAAATTTGTAAGCAGGAAATTCTTTTCCACAGTATTACATAAAAACCAGGACTATCTGTATGTAGCAGCCTCCTCTTGTTATTCACACACAGTCCATCTTTGTCCTTTACACACACACACTATTTGAAGCAGCGTGTTATTAAATTGCCTCTGTTCTCAGAGCTTTCGGCTCATGTTTGAGGTAGCACAGACATACCTGCCTGTCTGCCAATCTAATACCTGTAATCCTCCTCCTCCAGGGCCAGCAGTGAGTCTGAACTTGTGTTTGTCATGTTATGGGGACATTAAATTGTTTACAGAGTTGTGTCGCAGGCTCTGGGAGGTGCAACCATTAAACTCTGGGTTGCAGATTGGGTTGACGTCAGTGGTTGTGGTTCAGGAAATGAACATAAACCAAAATATCGTCCTCTGAAGTGATGAAAACATGAACTGACCCAACTGATCTGTTCTTCACTGTAAGGTTTAGTCATTTTTAAGGAACATGAAACACAAAAAAATCAGTTGTTTTTTTTTACAGTAAGATCAGATTATTTGTGTCTTTTGTCTTGCTGTAAGGAAATAATGCAATATTCTCATTACAGGACAACAAAAACATACCAGAGGTTAGTTGCCTGTTCTACTCTGTACCAACTCAGCTCTGATGCTTGGCTGATTAAAAACTTGACACACAATTTGGAGCACAGTCCTAAAATATTTCTGTGACACGTCGTGCTCAGCTCGTGAAAACTTGGGTGGAGTCTTCTCATGTCTGGAAAATGTGAATCCTGGCTTTGGTTCCAGCGGAGACTGTTTATCAAGCAGAGAGAGTCTAATACTGTCATCCTGTCATATGCTGGCAAGGATTTCCATCTTTGTCAGATGATTCAAAATGCTATGCACTAAATACACATTATTATATCCCTTAAATCAGCTTAATAACCTTGAATGATGTACTTTAAGGTACAAGAGAGACCACCAGTGGCGGTTCTTGCAGGAATAATGCCGCCCTGGGTGAGCACCTCCATAGGTACCCACCCCCACAGTAAACACTTTACCACATGTACAAATCCAACATTTAAAACTTACACCACAGGTTCATAATATTACAAACTACACAACAAACAAATGTCACCTTACCTTTAATACTATTTTACTTTTTGGGGGGAGGTGTTGCCTCCTTTAATTTTAATCTCATGAAGCTCTGCTTGAACTCACTGGGATGCTGAAAAATAAAAAACTTAATCTTAATCTTCTGCTTTATAGCTGCGACCTAAAGGTTTCGGACCAAAACAGAGTGGTATTTGGAACAGATTTCATCCATCTTGACAAAAACCTCAGTTCCATCTGAAGAAAAGTAACCCCAGACCATGATGCTACCACCCCCTCCATGTTTCACTGTGGATCTGGTGTTTTATTGTTGATGTTCTAAACATTTCATTTAGGGTTTTGGTCCAAAACTTCCAGTTTGGTTTCATTAGAACATGGCACATTCTCTTTGGGAGAGAATTGGAGATTTTAGCCAGGTGTGGATGTTGTCTTTAGAAGAAAAGGCTTTTGTCTTCCAATTGCTCTCCTCAGCCTAAATCTAAACATATGGAGCATAAAGGAGATCGTTCCTGGACCAGTTTCTGTCTCGTGTTTTTATCCGTTGTGGAGAAGCCTCTGGTTTCTGTAGTGTCCCTGCTGTCCTGTCTCAGGGACAAATGTCAGGAAAATCCCATTCTGACAGCTGAGCTTTAAGTGACCCTGAATCAAAAGACATCACACTTACTAGTGCTAAGGGTGTGCACAGTTATGCAAACACATAATTGCAGCTTTTTAATTTTAGATGTTGGCTTTGATTTGTTTTACGTCACAATAACCGACCATTTTAGCATTTTTTAAGAGCTACAGTACTATCCTGATGTTAATCTTTTTTTTTGAGACATCTGGTTCCTATTACTGGTCAATTTGTCTAAAAAAGCTTCAGTCAATATTAGTATTATCTGTGTATTTTAGGAGCAACATTAGCATGCTCCTAGCTCTTCACTTTCATTTTTATTTAAAGAGTAATTAGTTGCTGTAGCCAAGTTGTATGAGCCCATGATGGATGACCCAAATACACACACCGAAGAAGACAAACTACAAGCTGTAAACAAGCAGGAAAACACAGGAACAGATAATAGGATCAGGGGAGGGAAACGCAAATCTACAAATCAACAGTGACTATATGACAGCCAGCAGGTGGAAGCGGCTGATTCTGCGACTGGAGCACGAAGATCAGGTGAGGAGGTGGATGTAGGTGGATGCACTGAAAGTCTGCAGATATTCATGTAGTAAGCTGGGGTGTATGGGAGACTGGAAGGAGGAAGTAAGAGAACTGTAGAGTTCTGATAAAATAGAGGAGAAGAGAGAAAATAAACAGGACTAGGTTTGGTTTCCTTTAAGTTGTATAAACTTAAACAATGGGTCGTCCATCCATCTGCTACCCTGTTGTCCATCACAGGACAACCATCCACACACTCATACCCATGGGAGCTTTTAGGGTCTCAAAACATTGGGGGCTTTAACCCAAACCCAAAATATTTAAATCTCCATGAGACAGTTTCTAAGTAATTTAAAATGTGAAGTTCAGTACCAATTTATGGCTGCATCTTTTTAATACTCCTACATTTCTTCTATCAAGAAATCCGGGCTGGGCTTCAGCCCCGGAAGCCCAGGTCTAACAACGCGCCTCCTCATACCCTGAGGACAATTTAGAGAGACCATTTATCTTAGTCATGTTTTTTGACTGTAGAAGTACCCGGAAACAATCCGCATGTACGAGAAAAACATGCAAACTCCATGCAGAAAGACCCCAGGCCGGGGTTCAACTCCAGGAGCTTGTTGCTGCACGGCAACAGTGCTACCAACTGCGCCGACATGCAGCCCATGGTAGATCATAATTCATTGGTATTTATTGCTCTTTTTGTCATATTCTTTGTAGCAAACAACTTTCCCATACAAGATATGATTATTTTTACTGACATAGTTTTCTTTAAATCTATATGTCGCCCTCTGGTGTCAGGAGAAGTCATGACATCTGGGTCCATGGTACTGAAAAGGAATTTGGGTCCCCTTCAAGCAGGACAAACTACACTCCTCAAAAAAATAAAGGGAACACTTAAACAACACAATATAACTCCAAGTAAATCAAACTTCTGTGAAATCAAACTGTCCACTTAGGAAGCAACACTGATTGACAATCAATTTCACATCTTGTTGTTCAAATAGAATAGACAACAGGGGGAAATCTTTGGTGATTAGCAAGAAACACTCAATAAAGGAGTGGTTCTGCAGGTGGGGACCACAGACCTCTTCTCAGTACCGATGCTTTCTGGCTGATGTTTTGGTCACTTTTGAATGTTGGTGGTGCTTTCACACTCGTGGTAGCATGAGACGGACTCTACAACCCACACAAGTGGCTCAGGTAGTGCAGCTCATCCAGGATGGCACATCAAGCGAGCTGTGGCAAGAAGGTTTGCTGTGTCTGTCAGCGTAGTGTCCAGAGCCTGGAGGCGCTACCAGGAGACAGGCCAGTACACCAGGAGACGTGGAAGAGGCCGTAGGAGGGCAACAACCCAGCAGCAGGACCGCTACCTCCGCCTTTGTGTAAGGAGGAACAGGAGGAGCACTGCCAGAGCCCTGCAAAATGACCTCCAGCAGGCCACAAATGTGCATGTGTCCGCACAAACGGTTAGAAACCGACTCCATGAGGATGGTATGAGGGCTCAACGTCCACAAATGGGGGTTGTGCTCACAGCCCAACATCGTGCAGGACGCTTGACATTTAGCAGAGAACACCAGGATTGGCAAATTCACCACTGGTGCCCTGTGCTCTTCACAGATGGAAGCAGGTTCACACTGAGCACATGTGACAGACGTGACAGAGTCTGGAGACACCATGGAGAGAGATCTACTGTCTGCAACATCCTTCAGCATGACTGGTTTGGCAGTGGGTCAGTAATGGTGTAGGATGGCATTTCTTTGGAGGGCCGCCCGTTCCCAGACCTGAATCCGATTGACCACATCTGGAACATCATGTCTCGCTGCATCCACCAACGTCACGTTGCACCACAGACTGTCCAGGAGTTGGCGGATGCTTTAGTCCAGGTCTGGGAGGAGATCCCTCAGGAGACCATCCGCATCTCATCAGGAGCATGTCCAGGCGTTGTAGGGAGGTCATACAGACACATGGAGGTCACACACAATACTGAGCCTCATTTTGACTTGTTTTAAGGACATTACATCAAAGTTGGATCAGCCTCTAGTGTGTTTTTCCAGTTTCATTTTGTGTGTGACTCCAAATCCAGGCCTCCATTGGTTAATACATTTTATTTCCATTGATGATTTTTGTGTGATTTTGTTGTCAGAACATTCAACTTTGTACAGAACAAAGTATTCAATGAGAATATTTCATTCATTCAGATCTAGGATGTGTTATTTGAGTGTTCCCTTTATTTTTTTGAGCAGTGCACATCTCGTTACATCTGCGTTTCTGAAAAAGAACATCATACCTACAGCAAAACATGATGATGGAAGTGTGATGGTCCTGGTTCTGGTTAGTTGCTTCAGGACATGCTGTGGTCTGACCTTAAACAGGCCGTTCACACTTGTAAAGCCTCCAATGTGAATGAATTAAAAACAATTCTGCAAAGAAGAACGGTCCAAATTATCACCACAGTAAGGTAAAACTCTCATTGCCTGTTATTGCAAACACCGTCTTGCAGTTGTTACCACCTAGTGTGGCACAAGAAATTAATAGATTTAGAGAAACTTACATTTTCTCTGTAGGGCCAGATGGAAAATATTTAAAAACAGAATTTGTATCTTTATTTTCGTCTAATATTAAACATTTTATGATCTGAACCATTTAAGTGGGGAAAAGGGAAAAGACTGAATACATTTTTACTTCCAGTAACAAGGATGCAATGGGGGAGTAAAAAGAGCAGCAGCACTCTGGCTCCCTCTGGTGCTCAAGTAAATGTACTACAAGGAAGCTGAGTTCATTCAGGTGAACCCATACGGATCAAATCATTTAGTCAATGAAAATTATGCGAAGACGGTAAGTTCACTTCACTTCACTTTAAAGATTTCACCACCTTCATGTCTTAAATTCAGTTTCAGTAATTCTCTTGGCAGATTGCAGAGTTAAACAAGCAAATACATGTTTTAAATTTATTCAGAGAAATCTATTAACCTTTGTGTTGAGGTGGTTTCCTAAACTTTAATCCTTAAGATAGATTCAGCATAACTGATTTATTGTTACTTTAAAATCTTCTGTTTTTATATCCTGATAAAGGAATAAACCTGCAAAGGTATTGCATGAAAATGTTAATTATTTTTACGAGGTTTTATGATTCGCCGTAAACCAAATCGAAAAATCACTGGAACAGTAGATACTGTGGGATCATCTTTAGTTAACTGTGATATCTTAAAGGAAACTTTGAGGTGTCTTTTTCAGATAATCTATAAAACCACACCTAATTGTTTTCTAACAGCAGGGTGGAGCAGTCCTTCAAAGGTTCATAAACTTAGAATGTGATAGCACTCATCCTGTACTGGCTATACAGCTTTTCTCTTCTAGTTCCTGAAATACATACATATGTATAAGTTTAGGCCAGAGGGTGAAAAGAAAAAACATATTTACAGTTATAGAAAACATTGTTAGGACTAAGAATCTATTCAGAAGGTTACGTTGTCATTTGTAATGAGGTTTGAAAGTACGGATGTTGTCACAATAACCCATATAGTTAACATCTTTTTATAACTCTGAGTAGGATAGTCATCGATAAGTCATGTGTTATTAAAACAAAGAATGTCACCACGTCTGAGCAACTATGAAATCCTACTTTTTCACCCTTTCTAGTCACAAATAATATGCCTTTCTTCCATTAACTTCTTGTTATACAGGTCCTTCTCAAAATATTAGCATATTGTGATAAAGTTCATTATTTTCCATAATGTCATGATGAAAATTTAACATTAATATATTTTAGATTCATTGCACACTAACTGAAATATTTCAGGTCTTTTATTGTCTTAATACGGATGATTATGGCATACAGCTCATGAAAACCCAAAATTCCTATCTCACAAAATTAGCATATTTCATCCGACCAATAAAAGAAAAGTGTTTTTAATACAAAAAACGTCAACCTTCAAATAATCATGTACAGTTATGCACTCAATACTTGGTCGGGAATCCTTTTGCAGAAATGACTGCTTCAATGCGGCGTGGCATGGAGGCAATCAGCCTGTGGCACTGCTGAGGTCTTATGGAGGCCCAGGATGCTTCGATAGCGGCCTTTAGCTCATCCAGAGTGTTGGGTCTTGAGTCTCTCAACGTTCTCTTCACAATATCCCACAGATTCTCTATGGGGTTCAGGTCAGGAGAGTTGGCAGGCCAATTGAGCACAGTGATACCATGGTCAGTAAACCATTTACCAGTGGTTTTGGCACTGTGAGCAGGTGCCAGGTCGTGCTGAAAAATGAAATCTTCATCTCCATAAAGCTTTTCAGCAGATGGAAGCATGAAGTGCTCCAAAATCTCCTGATAGCTAGCTGCATTGACCCTGCCCTTGATAAAACACAGTGGACCAACACCAGCAGCTGACACGGCACCCCAGACCATCACTGACTGTGGGTACTTGACACTGGACTTCTGGCATTTTGGCATTTCCTTCTCCCCAGTCTTCCTCCAGACTCTGGCACCTTGATTTCTGAATGACATGCAGAATTTGCTTTCATCCAAAAAAAGTACTTTGGACCACTGAGCAACAGTCCAGTGCTGCTTCTCTGTAGCCCAGGTCAGGCGCTTCTGCCGCTGTTTCTGGTTCAAAAGTGTCTTGACCTGGGGAATGCGGCACCTGTAGCTCATTTCCTGCACACGCCTGTGCACGGTGGCTCTGGATGTTTCTACTCCAGACTCAGTCCACTGCTTCTGCAGGTCCCCCAAGGTCTGGAATCGGCCCTTCTCCACAATCAGGGTCCGGTCACCTCTTCTCGTTGTGCAGCGTTTTCTGCCACACTTTTTCCTTCCCACAGACTTCCCACTGAGGTGCCTTGATATAGCACTCTGGGAACAGCCTATTTGTTCAGAAATTTCTTTCTGTGTCTTACCCTCTTGCTTGAGGGTGTCAATAGTGGCCTTCTGGACAGCAGTCAGGTCGGCAGTCTTACCCATGATTGGGGTTTTGAGTGATGAACCAGGCTGGGAGTTTTAAAGGCCTCAGGAATCTTTTGCAGGTGTTTAGAGTTAACTCGTTGATTCAGATGATTAGGTTCATAGCTCGTTTAGAGACCCTTTTAATGATATGCTAATTTTGTGAGATAGGAATTTTGGGTTTTCATGAGCTGTATGACAAAATCATCCGTATTAAGACAATAAAAGACCTGAAATATTTCAGTTAGTGTGCAATGAATCTAAAATATATGAATGTTAAATTTTCATCATGACATTATGGAAAATAATGAACTTCATCACAATATGCTAATATTTTGAGAAGGACCTGTATGCATGCAGTGCTTAACTACTGCTGAAGTAGGATTCATTGTCTTGGCCTAATCAACCTGGTAGAGGGGATAAATTGGTGGACAATAGAGAGGTGACACGGGAGTGGATTTTCTCTCCTGTCCCATCCCGCTCCCACAGAAAAATGTCATGTCCCATCCCACTCCTGGTAAATTGACTCCCACTCCCATTCAGAACGACTCCCACTCCTGTACCACTCCCATTTTTGTTTTCTTCATTTAGTCTTTTGGCCATTTCTTTCTTTGAAGGACCAGTTAGGTCCCCGTTTTAGCTGTAGTAAAGGCCAGTTAAAGTAAAAAGAATAATAATGAAGAAATAATAAAATATCAAACAAGGAAACAGACCATGCCTATCTTAGTTGAATAAACAAAATGTGCCTAGTTGTATTTTACTAATTTATTAAGTGACTGTTTCCTTTGAACAATGTCATTACTTTTATGTTTCAAGTTGCTGAAACGAAAGAAAAATGCACCTAGTAAGAGAACTGTACTTGTTGAACAAAAGGGCAAAAAGGCATTACCTTCATAATTTAGAAACTGTACCTCAATGGTTCACAGCCCTGGTCCTCAGGGATCCCTTCCCTGCAGGTTTTAGATGTTTGTCTGCTCCAGAACACCTGATTCATATTCTGACATGACCTCCTATACAGGCATCAAGAATGGAGGGTCAAACTGGACAAAATTAATACAATAAAATCATCATTAAATAAATAAATGTTGTGAATGTCCCATAAGTGAAGTAAATATAACATGAAAGAAATGTAACATTAAATGTGCCATTAAATTAAAGGTACCATTTATTTATTTAATACATCATTAGAAACAATAAATGTACCATTATGTCATGAAATTGACTATTATGCAATTAAATATGCCACTGAATAATTAAGTATAATTTTAAAGACGACATGACGTAATTAGTGGTACACTTAATATTTAATGATGTATTAAATAAATTGTACATTTAATGGTACATTCAATTTTTTTTTTTTCACAACATATTTATTTAATATCTTCCCTTGATGAAGCCTTTCTACGGAGTCCACGATGGGACATGGGGGAATTTCTTTCTTTTTTGTGTCCCCACACAATAGTCTTTGCGTTATTTCACAATACTTTGTGGGATAGTTTCCAAACCAGATAACTGCAAAATTGAAACAAATACTACACCCGTTTTGAGATTTATTGAGTTTTATTTTAAAATCAACCTTAAATAAAATTATCTTCAATCAGACTAAAAGACAGTTTTTATCCACAAGCTGTCAAACAAACTACTGGACAATAATACTGCATGAAACCACATCTGTGACACTTTATTTCCTTATTACTGCTGCATGATGTGTACTTTTTTTTTGTACGCCATTAGTGTTTTTGTTTTTATCGTGATTTGAACGGTTCTTCTTATCCTAAGCATTTTATCGCATTGTTTACTGCGTGTTAACCTGCATATGACAAATAAACCATATCAATGACATATCAGTGTTTGTTTTATGAGCAGTTTATCATCTGTGCTGTTGTTCCAAAATGCTGAACGCAAAAGTATTGCGTGGAGACGCAAAAGAAATAAATTTCCCCATGTCCCCTCACGGGCTTCCGCACCTTACCTTTTAAATCTTTAGTGCACATGCAGCAATTTTGTTGGTCAGATGAGACTTGACACATGATGGTACTTTTGGTTTGATGAATGAAGAGATGCAGGGTTGATTTAATCCAGAATCTGTTTTACAAGTGTCCTTTAATCACTGGTGAACTTGATTACAACTAAACACGTTTTACAAGCAGCAGACTGCGTGTTAAAACCGCTACATTCAACTCTCCTGAAGTTCGGTAATATTTGCGACTTTCCTGTCAGCTCTATGAGTTTAATAGACAAGTCTTTACTTCTGACTTTACGTTACAAATCCAATTTTACCACGTCCAGTTCTCCACCTGCGTTTGTTCCCTCCATTCTGAACACAGGTGGAAAACATCGAGCAGAAGCACTGTTGGCTTGTGGGTCGTGTAGTTCGTTTGACTCACATTATAGTATAGGCTTCTTGGAAAAAAACTACACAATGGCGGCGTTGATTCAAGTTTTTTTTTTCTTAAAGTTTATAACAAAGTCTCAGTTGTACATTTCCAAGGACAATTGATCCAAGTTTATTTTCCCTCCTATTGCTTAGCTCCTGCTCCCGTCTGCTCCAGTTCATGTTTTATCCTGTACCGTCCCAATCACGTGATCTTTACTGATGCTGTCTCCCGTCCCGCGGGTTTCCCGTGGGAATCCCGTGACCCGTGGGACTCCCGAAAAAATGTCAGCCTCTAGTGGACAACCAGTCTTTCAACTTAAGGGGTTGTTTCGCTAACAGCAAATGACCAAATCCACAGTAATGTACCTGCGATGAAAATGTAAGGGGAAATGTTTAGAAAGCTCTACCCGAGTGCATCATTAAGTACACTTTGTTATGTACAAGGATGTAAAATGTCAACACTCCTGTCCTGTTAAAATGTAAGGTTTTTGTGATTTCAAAAAATTAGACTATTATTAGAAATTTAAAAAAATGTTTCCACATTTGTGGCATATATCCTGTGTTGGTTATCTAAACACACCTACTGGATTAAAACCACTTTGCATCATACGGTCATTATAAATCTGAGCACACAGAAATGACATGCGGGGTTCCTCAAGGCTCCATTCACGGGCCACTTTCATTCAATATCTACAGACCATTCCCTAGGTCAGACAACAGAGCATTACTGTTGGTAAAATTCTAATATTCACCTTTTTGTTACTAAAAGAGAATCTACACACACACTAGACTATTTGGGAATACTCACAGGCCTGTTTACTTGTGCAAGGAGGTCAACAGACAGCACATAGTATGTACAGTCTCACCAATAACACCCCAGTTAAACTAAGGTGTACACAATATAAATTTTTCCAGAGTCTACAGTCAAAGAGTTCTTTCTCAGAGCTTGGGTGAAATAACATTAAGCGGATAACACTTTGCAGAGCGTCAGCTCCTTTGGATACAATCACTTGAAGGCCACACGCTTCTGCAAGCAAACTCCTGCATAAAAGGTTATATTAGGTTCAACTAGTATACAAAGTAATGCAACCTTAATGCTGAGTAATTACAAAGTATAAAAGAATAAAGGATCTTAACATCATAATAGACACCGTTTTCCAACAATAACAATATATCCAAATCCTTGCTGAAGTCACAGCTTGATATCTGTGAACTAATGTCACTATGAGGGTCTGTCCATAATATGAATTAATGGATGGGTCAGAATTTCCTCTACCTACTGTATTTGGTCCCAAAAGCACAGGGTTAGAGATCAACACTCATCCCCACCATCAGGCTAAAAACAATAGAGCACGCAGGAAACATGGCTGTTTCAATCGACTCGGATCTGCATTTTAACTCCCGCATAAAGCCTATTTCCAAATCAGTAAACAACCATCCTCAAAATATCCCAGAGTTAAGGATTCCTTTCAAATCAGGACACAAAAAAACCTGTGCATGCTTTATGTTCTGTAGGTTAGGTTACTGCAAAAAATAAAACAAAACAGAAAGGTAGCTCTAGCTTATCCAAAATGCTGCTGCCTAAGTCCTGACCAACACAAATAGAATAGATCATTATATCAGTCCTTAAATCACCACACCGGCTCCTTGCTGTAAAATTACAGAATTTAAAATCTTGGCGGTGGTCTTTTTGCTGCAGTGACCTCCTTAGTATGTGTTTCCTGGACCAGAACTAAACGAAAGAAGTTGGATTTCTGTACTCCTCAGCATTGGAACCAGCATCCTGAAAACCTGAGCTGCATAGAGACCTTTAGCTCCATTAAATCAGGACTAAATACATTGTTTGCTGCAGTTTTTGCTTAAAGGTCAACTGTTATTCCTATTCCTTTGTGATGAAATGCTTACATTTCCCTGTTCCTCTTAATGTATTGATGTTTTTAATGTGGTTTTCTTTATCTTTGTTCTTATATTATTCTGTAAATCACTTTGAATTCCCCAATGTGTGAATATTGCTATGTACGGAAACTTGTCTAGCAAAGCAAACTAATTTGGTTGTAGGAAAAATGTCCAAAAAATGAAATAGGCTGCAATAATCTGATTACTTGAGTGTGGACAACCTTAAATGCTTTCTTGCAGCAACCTTTTATTCATTTCCATCATTCAGTCTTCATGACTTCACACCTGCCATCAATGATTAACCTCAAGTTCAGCTGTCCAGGTGGGATTTTCCTGACATTTTCTTTACTGCAACTTTTTGCTCAAGACATTTTTCAGAGAGGTAACAAAGAATCCAAAAAAATCTCATTTTTCAAAGGTATCAGTCAGCGGAAGGGTACAAAATTGGTCAGAGAAGCTGCCCAGAAATCAAAAGATGCTGAAGGGGCTCCAGGATTTTCCAAAAAGTACTGGTTGTTTTACAAGAACATCTCTTGTAGTCCCCATATTTCTGGACTAAGGAGTAGAAGCAAACTATTTAAGAAGAAAACATCCAAAACCTTCAGAAAACATTTTAGGATCTGATTAAACCAAACTTAAACTTTTGGGCCAGAGCTGCAAAAGTTCTAAAAAATCAGAACACCAGCACTGTGCATCACAAAAAAAAACCACCATAACAATAAATAAACATGGTGGTGGCAGCATCATGCTGAGGGATTACTTTTCTATGGATGAAACTGGACATTTTGTTAAAGCGGATTAATTAATCGGCTCTAAATGCCAGTCAGTTTGGAACCAACCCTTCAGGTGTCTGCGGTAAATCTGAAGATGGATTTTATTTCTCAGGATCGCTGCGAGTCCAAGAAAACCTCAAAAACAAAACAAAAAACTGAATCCATGAGAGGAATATTAAAGTTTCAGATTGCCAGAGCCACAGTCCACAACTAAATGAAACAGCAGACAGGTGTGATCAACCAAAGAGGGCTGTGGACAAGAGATGTCCTCACAATCTGATAGATTGAGAGAACATTTTCACGGCAGAACGGACAGACATTACCACGTCAAGATGTAGTGTACTGGGACCTCTGTTAAAGACGACTAAATGCTGAAGTTGAATCAAAAGTTGGTTCAACAAAGTATTAGTTTAAGGGTATGCAAACTTTCCAAATAATGTTTGTTTTTCAGTTGAGTTGCACAAGATTAATGTCAAAGGTCAAATTGATGAAGCACGTTTAAAAAATAAAACAACAGTTGATCAAAGTGCTTCACAATTACACCAACAATCATAAAATAGCAAATATAAATAAACCTGTAGCATCTCACACTCGTCCTGAGGCCAAAGAAAAGAGAAGTCATTTAAATGGTTATATGCTCTGAGCGGTGCAGACATGTAGAGGTAAGGTATCCACAAAGAATGCCCGATCACCTCTCCGTTTTAACTTTGATCCTAATGTCGGATCAAGGCTGGGAAAAGTTTTGAAAGGATTGATTTTTTTCATGGTCAAAACCTGGAATTTTAACAGGGGGTGTGTGGAGTTTGGAGATCCGCTGTCCAGCAGACAGGATCTTCTCCATGGCTTTTCTCTAAATGTTAGTGGATTTGGATGCGGTTTTTCAAGGGAAACTAAAGTTTTAGTCTTTTTTTAGGTGTCTAAAAATACTAAAATATTCAACAATACTAAGACCTATATTATGACACTATCATCTTTGCTAATATGAACAGTTCGTGGTAAGATTAGTCTCATCTGTCATTACCATGGTGAAAACTTGGTAATTTGTTTTATATAAATGACGTCAAAAATAATCTTTTACAGCATTTCGTCTGTTGTTTGCTCATATTGCCCAGTCCAGCTTTTATCAAAAAGGTCCGTTCATGTGGGGAGTGACCACCTGGAGTCTGTTTGACTCCAGGTGAAAAAAACAGCACCCTGACCCTCAGTGACATCTTGTTTGTGTTATTCCCATGAAGCGACAACAAGCTGCTGCGTTGTAAACTCTGAGTTGGCATTCCAGTAAATAGGAAAGATGTGCAATAAACCTTTGCTCATTGCCAATTGTTTCACATTTATTGGCTTTAACTCCAATGTTTATATGATCAGAAAGTTTAAAAACTGAGAGCGATGAAATAAAACATCTTAAATGATAACAGAGGCACGAAAGTAACAAAAAGGAGCAATAAAAGCTACTTATAAATAGTGTTTTGAGTTTGTGTGTTTGTGCGTGTGTGTGTGTGTGTGTGTGTGGGGGGGGGGGTGAACTTTGTCCTCAGCGGTTCAACTTTGTGAGTTTATTAGAGACACAGTCATTGCAACATAAACAGCTTTCTCTGACTTTGCTCTTGAGCAGTGCAGCTGTGTGAGGTTCATGTTAGAATAAATCTAACTCAAGTATTTTCTCTATTTTTTTTCAAGCTTTAGGATCTGTGGAGGTTTTCTTTAATAAAAAGGGCAATCATGATCAGCCGCAACTTTAAAAACGTGTTGGTAGTCTCCATTGGGTTTCTGTCTCTATTCACGGCTTACGGAGGGCTGCAGAGTTTACAGGTACGTAGAAAAAAATCAACTAACGATGCTAATGTACATTTATTAAAGGAAAGATTTACAGACAGAATAATCATAAAAACCATGTTTGTTGAAACATTTTAGTGAGTTCAAGTGTAAATATGATACTAAAGTGTTTTTCAAATTCTTCAAATTAAGATGAGCATCATTTTAATCTAAAAAGTAATCATATTGCCTAACTTTTTACTTTAATCCCGAATTAAATTATTGGGTGGTAATGTTTCTCTTCATGTGTCTGAGTTTGATTATGACTATAAAAGTAAGTAAAACCGGTCAGGAAAAAGACTTGTTTAACTTCCATCATTAAGAAATCACTAATTATCCAACGTTATTTTTAACAAGTAGTCTATCAGTGCAGCTCATAAATTCTAATTTGCCTCTAGATAATGGTAAATTGGTGATAACAAAATGAATGGGTGGTCTTATGTAGGGAATACAGGTCCTTCTCAAAATATTAGCATATTGTGATAAAGTTCATTATTTTCCATAATGTAATGATGAAAATTTAACATTCATATATTTTAGATTCATTGCACACTAACTGAAATATTTCAGGTCTTTTATTGTCTTAATACGGATGATTTTGGCATACAGCTCATGAAAACCCAAAATTCCTATCTCACAAAATTAACATATTTCATCCGACCAATAAAAGAAAAGTGTTTTTAATACAAAAAACGTCAACCTTCAAATAATCATGTACAGTTATGCACTCAATACTTGGTCGGGAATCCTTTTGCAGAAATGACTGCTTCAATGCGGCGTGGCATGGAGGCAATCAGCCTGTGGCACTGCTGAGGTCTTATGGAGGCCCAGGATGCTTCGATAGCGGCCTTTAGCTCATCCAGAGTGTTGGGTCTTGAGTCTCTCAACGTTCTCTTCACAATATCCCACAGATTCTCTATGGGGTTCAGGTCAGGAGAGTTGGCAGGCCAATTGAGCACAGTGATACCATGGTCAGTAAACCATTTACCAGTGGTTTTGGCACTGTGAGCAGGTGCCAGGTCGTGCTGAAAAATGAAACCATCATCTCCATAAAGCTTTTCAGCAGATGGAAGCATGAAGTGCTCCAAAATCTCCTGATATCTAGCTGCATTGACCCTGCCCTTGATAAAACACAGTGGACCAACACCAGCAGCTGACACGGCACCCCAGACCATCACTGACTGTGGGTACTTGACACTGGACTTCTGGCATTTTGGCATTTCCTTCTCCCCAGTCTTCCTCCAGACTCTGGCACCTTGATTTCCGAATGACATGCAGAATTTGCTTTCATCCGAAAAAAGTACTTTGGACCACTGAGCAACAGTCCAGTGCTGCTTCTCTGTAGCCCAGGTCAGGCGCTTCTGCCGCTGTTTCTGGTTCAAAAGTGGCTTGACCTGGGGAATGCGGCACCTGTAGCCCATTTCCTGCACACGCCTGTGCACGGTGGCTCTGGATGTTTCTACTCCAGACTCAGTCCACTGCTTCCGCAGGTCCCCCAAGGTCTGGAATCGGCCCTTCTCCACAATCTTCCTCAGGGTCCGGTCACCTCTTCTCATTGTGCAGCGTTTTCTGCCACACTTTTTCCTTCCCACAGACTTCCCACTGAGGTGCCTTGATACAGCACTCTGGGAACAGCCTATTCGTTCAGAAATGTCTTTCTGTGTCTTACCCTCTTGCTTGAGGGTGTCAATAGTGGCCTTCTGGACAGCAGTCAGGTCGGCAGTCTTACCCATGATTGGGGTTTTGAGTGATGAACCAGGCTGGGAGTTTTAAAGGCCTCAGGAATCTTTTGCAGGTGTTTAGAGTTAACTTGTTGATTCAGATGATTAGGTTCATAGCTCGTTTAGAGACCCTTTTAATGATATGCTAATTTTGTGAGATAGGAATTTTGGGTTTTCATGAGCTGTATGCCAAAATCATCCGTATTAAGACAATAAAAGACCTGAAATATTTCAGTTAGTGTGCAATGAATCTAAAATATATGAATGTTAAATTTCCATCATGACATTATGGAAAATAATGAACTTTATCACAATATGCTAATATTTTGAGAAGGACCTGTATGAGTCATTGTCTAACAAATATTAAACATTTTTTAAGGCAAAAGTGCTGATGGGCTAGCACTTTTGACACATTTATATGGAATAGTATTTATACTCTGAACACTAAAAACTGTATTTTATTGGGATTTTATGCGTTATACCAACTCATAGTGTAAAATTAAAGTTCAAATGTTTTACAAATAAAAATCTGAGGAGAGTGGTGTGCTTCTGTACTCAACCCCTTTTACGTTAATGCCCGTCGATAAAACCCAGGTGCCATCAAAAGTCTGTACCTGTACATATTTGACCCCTTTGTTAAAGCTAATTGATTTCTGATTATTATTAACATTTTGTCTTGTGCAGAGCAGTCTAAATGCAGAGCAGGGGATGGGTGTTGCATCCCTAAGCGTCATCTACGCCTCCATCATCCTCTCCTCCATGTTCCTGCCCCCCATCATGATCAAAAATCTGGGCTGTAAATGGACCATTGTCGCTGGCATGGCCTGTTATGTGTCATACTCCTTCGGAAACCTCTACCCTGGATGGTAATCAATAAGGGAGTCTTATTAAAAAGTCAGACTTAAAATTCTAATTTTTATTTTAAAGAGGTTGAGTAAACCTCTAAAATCATATAGTTCAACAAAAAACAGCAACTAAACAACGTTGTCAGCAGATTTAGATAGAAAAACACACCAATATATAAACATGGCTTTAATTGTTCTTATGACTCTATGGCCTCAGACACAAAACTTAAAATATAACGACAAATAAGTGACAGTTCACTAAGGGCAAATTTACAAGATAAGAAACGATGCACTGGTTTTAAAAAATAGTGTACTCGGATTCTAAGAAATGTGCAACTGAGTGGGATCATTTAACTGTGCTTGTAAAACGTTGTACATTTCGTACAGTAGGAGGATCATGTGGTAAATGACAGCTGCAATAGGGTTAAATACATAACAAATTCAGCTTTATGTTTGTCATTCAGAGTTCAGATTCATGGGTGCTGTTAATGTTTTCTGTGAACTTTAAACTTAACCAGGCTGTTGGTTTGTTTTATTGGTAAATTCAAATTCAATTACAGCTCAGGGTGGCTCCATTAAACAGCAGTTTGTTTAAACTAAAACAGAGAGTTTTAGAGACAGAGCCCTTCCTTCTGCAGAACCTCCCCCTACCTGAACTACACCCTCTAACCTAATCAATCATTTTATTTATATAACTTACCAGAATAATTAAGAAATGTATTGTGTGTAATGATGACCAAATCTAGTCCAGATGCACAAAGAATGACTGAAATATCCCCTTAATTAAGGCTGCAAATCAGATTCCAAGTTCAGCATCATTAGCCGATATTTCCCCACATTGCTGACACTGTGGACAACACAGAGGGGGGGTGCATCCCCTTTCAACTGGACCTGTGCTCGTGTGCTTTGCTGAATTTCATTTGTCTTGGAAGTCGGATCTGAGAATAACTTCATAGCAAACCTAAATCCAACTTCCAACTCCAGGAGATCAAAATTAGGAAGGTCAAAACTCCTGAGTACAAATGCAAAGCATTGTTAGAAATTTTTCAGAACATAAAATGTAAAAAAAAATGGAAATGTGTGCATAAATTGAGATTCTGAACTAAAACGTCTGAGAAAAGCCAGTTTATTTGATTTCTACATGAAAACTGATCTGCTCTGCCACAGGTACACTCTCATCCCGACCTCCGTCATCCTGGGTTTGGGTGGTTCTCCTCTGTGGTCGGCTAAATGCACCTACCTGACCATCTCAGGGAATATGCAAGCTTCTAAGGACAATAAGAAGGGTTCTGATGTGATCAACCACTACTTTGGGATCTTCTTCTTCATCTTCCAGTCATCTGCAGTTTGGGGAAACCTGATGTCATCTCTCATCTTTGGGCAGGACACCAGCATCTGTAAACATAATAATGTTTAAATGCTTAGGTTTAGAAGAAACTTAGAAAGGCCGTACACGACACATTATGGTTTTAACGCTGTCTTATCAGTTTATAAGTGACTAACTGGTGGGTTCTTACTGGAAGGACATGCTTGTTTTATTTTCTTCCTGTTCTCATTTAGATTAGATTCAAACTCACTAGATTTAAAAACTATTTCCTTTCATCAGAATCATCTCTATTGGCCAAGTGTTTGTGTAAAAACAAAGAATTTGACTTTAGTGTCCAGCGCTCATATCGTAGAAATATAATACAAAAAAATAAAAAACATTCTGTATATTTTAATTTATAAGAAAACCTCTCAGTTCAGCACAACATAACCTGAAAAGCAATGGAAACCAATGTGTCTGCAGATTTCTGTTTTTTCTGTTCATTTTCTTAGTGATGAAGTGTATTTCAACCTCTGCATGCGTTTGTTTTTTCTAGCCGACATCCCAGAAGAAGTCCTAGAAACCTGTGGAGCATCTGACTGTGGACTCACTATCGAAGTCAACAGCACCAGCAGCAAACCTGCACAGAAACTTGTGTGGACGCTTGTTGGGTGCTACATTGGTAATTTCAGAGTGTATATAATGGTTTTAGATTAACTTCTAACCTCTGGCTGCAATTTGGCTGGAAATGACAGCATCCTTTATCCCTTCAGTGAAATATCTGCAATCCGTGATCTTTATCTTGTAGGTGTTGGTGTTCTGGCTATGCTCATCGTGGCAATATTTCTAGACAACATTGATCATCAGCAGACCAGCCAGTTTCGCGACAACCGGGAACCATTCTGCCACACGTTCCTGGCCACCTTCAGGCTGCTGAAGGACTGGAGGCTCCTGACGCTCATACCACTCACCATGTACAGCGGCTTTGAGCAGAGCTTCCTCTCTGGAGAGTACACCAAAGTAAGGAGATGTCAAAAAGTTTAATGAGGTGAAGTTGGTAAAAGTGATGTGCGTGCATGCTTTTGAAATTGGTTCTATACTGAGCAAGCAGGTAAAAAACAAGAGAAAACCCTTAAGGTATTTGTAGAAAGCTGGGGGATCTATGAAAGACCACTTCCGAAGATGACTAGAACATCTGGTTGCTTGGATGCAGAGTATAAAGAAATTTCAGGGTGGTTTAAAACATGCTAAATACCCAAATGTCCAGTGTATTGCATTTCTTTCTTCCCCTAATCAACTGCAAACTAAAAACACCCAAACCAAATTGTAAGGGAGTTATTATCTCCACAGTTATAACACAAAGAATCAGAACATGGAACACCTATTGATGGCTAAACCTTGATTCTAGAAAAACACCCAGTTTTGTAACTTAATGACATCACGTTGCAACACGTGACTCCTGGCAGGTTTGCTCATGTCGAATAAGACGAGGCTTCAATCTTCATCTTGTTTAACTAAACTCACCAATCAGAGGTTTGAGCAGGGGAGCCTTAAAGAGACAGTCTCTAGAACCAACAGCTCAGTTCTGATCAGACTCACGTGAGTGAAGGTTAGAAATGATGCAGCTAGAACGTTTATGGTGCACATTTTCATTTAAGTGAATGACCTCGAAAAAGGCCACAACAGGAACGCGTTTGTCTGCTAATAAAGTTGCCTCCTAGTATAAGTGTTGACGGAGTCTTCACCACCAGATCTTTGTCCCTCTCCATGTACCGTAGGAGTTGGTGAAGTTATGCCAGAAACTATTGGATATCTACACATTTTTCAGTTAGAAATTGAAGATTTTAAATGTGTTTTTAGTAAAAGTCTCACATGCTTTGCTTGTTTCCAGATTCAGTCTAATATTTTCCTCTATCTGCACATTTAAACTTGCTAAAAGATCACAAACCTTAATGTCTTATTGGGACTGTACATGACACAAGGTAGTGCCTCATTGTGAAGTTGATTCATGTTTTATTTTTTACACTAAACACCTGAAAAGCAAGGCGTAAATTTGTATGTAGCCCCAGTCAATTGGAAACCCCTTAATAAGATCCAGTGCGATCAATTGCCATCGGGTCACCTAATTAGCAAGCAGATTTCACCTGAGTGTACTTTAATCTAAATATAAATCCAGATGTTTTGTGTTGACCTCAGAGGTGTGATAGAGAACATCCGAGCGCAAACAGCATCATGAAGACCAAGAAACACAGCAGACAGCTCAGGGAGGAGGTTATGGAGATGTTTAAAGAAGGATTAGGTTATAAAACAATATCCCAAGCTTCTAACACCTCACAGAGCTCTGCAATCTATGGACCAACTGCAGACCTACCAAGACATGGATGTCCACCTATACTGACAGGCCGGACAAGGAGATCACTAATCAGAGGGGAAACCATGAAGCCCCTGATAACTAGCAGAGTTTTACAGCTCAGGTGGTAAAAATCTGTCGACATGACAAACAGTCATCAGTCTAACTACATGACACAAAAGCTCTGTTTTAATTTTTTTTAAAAGGCCTAGTCAAAGTCCAGATCTAAATCCAGTAAAGACTCAGTGGCAGGACTTTATTGGTTTGCTCCCCACCCAATCTGACTGAAGCTTGAGCTACTTCGCGAAGAGAGCGGGTTAAAATTTCGGCCTGTAGACGGGCAAAGCTGGTGGAGACATACCCCAAAAAGACCTGCAGCTGCAACTGCGGTGAAAGACGCTTCTACTGATAAGAGCTTGTGAAAACGGACTAGATTAGATATCAACTCATACAATGAAATTAGCTTCTTGTGTGGGAATAAATGAATAGACTATAAGACAATAGTTACTGGGACAGGTTGTTAGCACGCCTGGTCTTCCAACAGCTTCTCGTCTGGTTGTCCAACAGCTCCTTTCCAGTGCACCACTGGGCAAAAAGCCCAGTTCAGTTTTATTAAAAGGGTGGGTATTCCTCGAAATAATCCTGAAGTGCTTTTCTTTCAAACACAAAACCCTGGGTATCTTCTCCATGGTCTCCTGAAAGGTCTGAATAAAATCCACGGCACACTTTTTGAAAGCATGTATCATTTTAATCAACTTCAGTATAATATCACATAAAATCCCAATAAACCACAATAGTGACTAAAAGTGAAACAACTAAAGAGGTATAAAAACTTTTGGAAGGAACAGTAAGTTTACTCAGCTGTAATCGTGTTCACATGAGTTCCTTAATGGAAGAGAAAGAATATCTTACCAGACGTTGACTGGATCGGACATTTGACTGAACACAGACAGGAATATGTGCAAACCCGCTGCAGTATAATCCATCTTATAAAGTGGTTGCAGCCAATCACATATTTTCACCAGCTTTCATTAAAGTCATGAAGAATCCATCTGACCTCTCATATTTATTTTTTTTACCAGTTTGAGTTTGTTAAAGTGTCATTAAATAATTATGTGATATGAAACCATTCTGTCTCTTTGTAGAACTATGTGACTTGTGCTTTGGGGATCCATTTTGTTGGTTTTGTGATGATGTGTTTCGGAGCGGCCAACTCCCTCTCCTCCTTCCTGTTTGGGAGAATTGCTCGGTACACCGGGAGAGCTACTCTCTTCTTCTTTGGTAAAACTTCTTTTCGCAGATCTAAGCAGTTGATGTATTTTTATTGTGTAACATTTTGGTGCCTGTAAGCTCATGAATCATTTGGTTTTTTTTAGCTGCTGCGATCAACTTCGCCTGCATCATTGCTCTGCTGTTCTGGAGGCCTCACCCTGAGCAGCTGCCTGTGTTTTTTGTGTTTCCTGCTCTGTGGGGAGTGGCAGACGCCATCTGGCAAACTCAGACTAACGGTAAGAAAAACCTAAAAGCCATCCGATGGAAAAGCATCTAGAATTGGGCCTAGTTAAATATTTTAATTTCTTGTAAATAGTCTGTTGCTTTTTTGTTGCACAAATAAACACATTTTGTTTAAATGACCCTATTCAGTTGCATATTTCTATTAATCTGAGTGTGCTATTTTTAATAACCGTACAGTTTCTTATTTTTTTTGTTTATATATTTTCACCTTTGTTGCTTCCATTCACTTTTCACTTCACTGCTGCTGCACCTGAATTTCCACACAGAGGGACAATAAATTACATTTCTATTTCTATTCTGTTTTAAATCGGTTGATATTAGACGTTTTCTGCGTTTTTTTATTCAGACCTAATCTGGTTTTCCTTTGACATGATTATACTTTTTAATTCAAAAGCTGAAACAAGTCCAGCTTGGTACCTAAATGACATTCAGTCTGTAAGATTATTTATTATTATTATTTTATTTAACCAGGAAAGACAATTGATATTTAAAATCTCATTTACAAGGGTCACCTGGACAAAAGTGTTTTGCAGAAACCAATTTTATGGCCAGACTCAATTTTTCACCTTTTTTACTTCCTAGAAAAACATGTTATCCTATACAATGATGAGCCATTTTAAAAATTCATAAATTATATTAAACCCCAAATTATCATATAAGGCTCCAAAAGCACTTTTCGTATTTTTCTACATATATACAATTTTGAGCAAGCCAACTGTACACAATTATGTTCATACTGAGAAAAGGTATAACATAATCACCACTGCCAGCAACAGCAACTATTCTGTAAACATCTTCCTCAAGGTTTAGGAGTGTGTTCATAGTTAGATGAGAAAACCAGAACTGCAGCCTCTGCTCTAATTCATCACAAAGGTGTTGAAGAAGGTTGAGGTCAGGACTCTGTGCAGGTGAGTCAGATTTCTCCACGCCTGCAGCCATGGAAGTGATTGAAACACCAGAATTCATTGATTTGGTGGTGGGACCCGATACTTTTGGCTATTTAGTATGTGTTCTAGTCAGCTTGCAGTCTGCTGTGTAACAGACCTGCTACTCATAGTTTTGCCAACAGTGGTTTTAAAACAGCAAGATTAGTTCTCCAGCCACGACTGTCCATGCTTTTTGCGACTGTAAATACTTCCAAACACCCAAATTTGCCTGTTTTTTTTACTGGGGCAAAAGTGTAGGAAGCCTCTTTAAGCCAGCTGACTGGCAGTGGATGGGGTCGACCGGAGACAACTCTGGTCACTCTGGTACTTTCTTTCAAATTTAAAGGACTTTGAAAGTTTAGGAATAAGAAAATGTAACTTCCTTGGAAATCCTTGGCATGTTCTTGATACCATTTCCTGCTCTTGCGCAACATTATTTTTCCTCATTCTCACACAACACAAATTACAAATTAGGGGTTCAGAGGCTCTGCACAGAATATTATTAAACATTACCAGAGTTTTGCCGATGTCTGCAGATTCTGTTTAGGAGCAACCCTGACCGTAAACCAGAAGTAACATCCTTAACTAGCTCACACATTAAAATAAGAAATAACGTAAGCCAATGTTGTCTACCATGTCCTAAGACCATAATTAATTAGTTTTTTCCATTTATACAAGAAAATATTTGGCATTTAGCCGGTATAAAGACGATGTAATCCTCATAACAAGCCAGTATGCAGCTTTAAATGAAGAGGCAGATCAAAATACAATACAATCAAAATTTCAATGTTGGTGTGGAAAAGGGCAATTTTGCTTTTAAGGTCATGACCATAATAGTAGTCCATACTTTTCACGTTTCATGAGTATATGGGCACATGATAGAAACTAGCAATGGCTAGTTATATTAAATAGAAAGTAAGAATAAGAGACTGTACTGTACAGGCAAATTTACTGCATATGAAAAAATACTATGCAGTTATTTAAAATAGTACAGACAGAATAAAATAAATATGCAACTGAGAAATGTGATTTAAAAATTTAGAAAATGTGCATGTAGATTTGTGCATAAAAACATCAATTTACAAGAAATTGAAAAACTGCAAATAACAGCAGGGAAGTAAACACTGAGATTGTTGGGTGCAGGGATGATGATAAGGTCTAACAGCTGCTGGAAGGAAGGATCTGTGATCATGCTCCTTTGTGCATCTAGAATGCAGCAGTCTGTCACTGCAGGAGCTCTCCAGTTCTGCAACAGCTTCAAGCATACATGCATGTAATTCATCTGTCACGCCCTCTCTGTTGCAGCTCTGTATGGCATCCTCTTCCCGAGGGATAAGGAGGCAGCCTTCGCCAACTACCGCATGTGGGAGTCGCTGGGTTTTGTCATTGCCTTTGCCTACAGCACATTTATGTGCCTAGAGTACAAACTTTACATCGTGCTGGCTGTTCTGGTGCTTAGTATGATAACCTACCCCATAGTGGAGTACTACGAGCACAAGAATCCCACCAAGCCCATTGAACAGGCCACCTACGAGAATCACAAAAAGACAGAAGAATCAGACATTGTTAGTCAGACTTGGATGTAGACAAGTTGTCATTTGCTTGTTTCCTTCTCTGACCACCGATACTGGACCTGCATGTTCAGATTCATAAATCCTGAACGAAAAACTGAAACATGACGAAAATGCTACAATAACTCCAAAAAGGCAGAAACTTTAAGATACTTCTTTTACTTTTCAAACCTAAAACACTTCTTGTAGCTTTTTGACCAAATGTCTTTTTTTGGGAGCTCTATCCAGTAAATAATGCACAGCTAAAATGGTCATAATATAAAAGAACTGCAGATTCTGACAATATAACCTGATTTTGAATGTCTTGTAACATTTAAAACATTTTAAATTAAAATGTGTTTGTAGATAAATTAACTGATTTTCTTGACATTTTAATGTTATTTCTGTACATTTATATGTTGGCAAGGTGAAACCTTCCCTAAACCTTTACTGACTGTTGGAATATTGTCCTATTTTTATAGTTTAACTATGTGCTCATTTAGCCTAACAGCCTCCTTACAATAAAAATATATTTTTTCTCTACTCTAAATTCAATTGAAATCATACTGTATATGGTAATAATCCCTTCATAGCTTTAAGAAATAAATGTATTAACATTTCAAGCATTATGTGACTCATATTTACTGTATATTACTTTCTGCAAACTTGTGTTTATTTGGATAGCACCATTCATATAAAATGTAATTCAAAGGGCTTTAAAGCTAAATAAAGGAAACGGGGAAAGAACACAAGTAAGGAAGTAAGGAAAGACAGCAGGATCTGAGGAAGGTAGAGGAGGAGGACAGGAAGGAAAGGAGGAGGGATACAAGGTATGGAACAGAGGAAAAGAAGGAAAATTAGGACTACTGTAAGAAACTGATGTAGAAGAAAGAAACAGCAGAAGGAAGGGAGGTAGGATCCTATGAAGGAAGGGAGGACAGAAAGAAGAGCTCAATATATAGATGAAAAAACATGCAAATATGTTACCATGCTTATCAGACCTGGAAAACACTTTTCCACTTTATAGGAACCTGGTTATGGAGCTGCAAATGAACATCATATTCATGGATAATTAAGGAATAAAAGGAGCCCACGTTGTGCATTTCAGATGGTGCTTTTATTGCAATGTGTTGCATTCCCACATTCATAGATGTTATAGATTTGTTAGTCAAAGCATCATTTCCATAAGGTCGGCATCTGCACCTTGGAAATAAAAAGCAGAGGGACCAAATGCACGAGGTGTTTGTGTTTTGAGTGTAGTAGAGAAATGTGTGTGTGTGTAAACTTGAGAGCAGCCACGGACATATGAATGAACAAACCTCCGAGTTTGGACTTCCAGTAGACGAAAAACAAGCAAAAAGAAAAACAAGAGAGAGTTTAGTTTGTCTTATAGCCTCCAGGGCTCTCACTCCCCGCTGGGACTGGACCCGGCCTGAGACTGATTGTCTACGACATTCCCAAAGAAAAGGTAGATCTCTTTATATTTACGTTATACACCTGAACGAGAGAGAGAGGGAGGGTCTGAGGAGGTTTTAAAAGAGTCAGAGAAAAAGAAAACATAACATGCATAAAATTCTCCCAGGTGAACACTGTCACTCATATTGTCTTGTAATAGCTGCTCTGATGCCTCTTTAAAAACAAACTTTACATGAGTGTTATATACAAAACTGGACAAAAATGAGTAAAATGTATATTATATATTTGTCTATATATCTATATATCTATTTATATTAATTTTTACAAGGGAGAAAGTGGAACCTTGGTCTCTTCTCTTAAAATCTCCATAAAACACATCAAAACCCAGAGAAACCAAAGTGACGAGTGAAAACAAAACCTTCGCTTAAAGTCTGTCGCCCAGTCCCAATAAGGCAGCACTTATAATACTCAACTACTGACGCTATCGTGAGAGTAGCTTTGAAGACCTGCATTAGGAATGAGCTGGAGGTGAGGAGTCCCGGTGGTGCAACAACTTCAGAAACCAGACACTAGGACTCCCAACAAAACACAAGACGAGCAAAACCAGAGACAAGCGACACGAGTGGTGCGTTGTCATCTACATCACTGCACAATTGTTTGGACAGATAGAGGTAAGGTCTCAACACTTTCCACTGATACAAAGAGAGAGAGAGAGAGAGGAAAGTGAACGCTGCTGCAGAAAACGGCCGGGAGCAGGAATGTTCAGAGAGTTCAAGCCAGAAAGGAGGATTTTAAGAGTTCACCTGGAAAACAGACAACAGCGCAGGAAGAAGGGAGAGGATGTCACCTGAAGAAGAACACCACAGTTATTACAATAAACTGACAGAGAACGTAGCTGTTGTGTACAATGTTTAACTTGGTTTTTATCACGATGGCTCCAGTTCTCCACAAAGAACCTGAATTTTTAGGGAACATACACCGGCTCTCAGAAGTCTATGAAACCCTGTGAAAATGCTGGTTTTAAGACCACGATAAATAATTTTAACACTTCACTTCAACTGAAAAATCAAAAACAGATCTATTTGGGAAACGTGAAAAATAAAAAAGGTTCAGGAACCCGGTTGAAGCCCTTTAACTGATACTTTGATGAAGAACCTCGTGATTCAATTTCAGCATTCAGTCTTCTTGTGTAGACGCCACCGATTACAATAAATACGATTAACTGGAAAGAAACTTTAGCTGGAGCTAAAGCTGCAATCTGCAAGAACATTTGATGGGTATTTTACGCGTACATGCCAGGGGACAGTAAACACAGAAATCAAATATTTGATGAAAACGTGGAGCAGTTTTCAAGGCTGCGAAGCGGCCGACAGCAACAGTGAAGGATCTGCAGGAATTTGTGAGTATGGCTGTAAAACAGATGCCTTTTTCTTCAAGGAAAACACCCAGGTGTGGTTGAAACCTTGAGCTGTTGTCTGATGAAACCAACTCCGAAAGGTAAACAACACTAAACATCACCAAAAAGAACACCCTGCCCACCATGAAACATGGTGGGGGAAGTATTATGATCTGTGGTCATGGTTCGTCAAAAGTAAAAAGAGGCTGTTGTCAAGGTGAATAAAAATATTAAGTTAAATTTGACCCAAAACATTTAGGTGCGCCATTTTCTCAGCCTCACAGTGAGTTTAAGCAAACATCCAAATCAAGAAGAAAATTAAAGTGGTGAAATGGGTCCAGAGAACACTGAATGCTGAATTAAATCAAAAGGTGATTTTGAAATCTAGTAGCTTCAGGCTGTGCAAACAGAATAAAACAACTTATTTTTGATTTTTTTGCATTTCTTCTAACAGATTTGTTTGTTTCCGAGGTATAGAAACAGGATTTAGTGGGACAAGCTTTGAAATGATTTAGTGACTCGTTCTGCATCACACACACCTGGCATTTTGACAGAGCTTTGTACACTTTTAAGAGCCAACGCATCTCCGCTGATCTGATTTAATGGCCTTTTTCACCCCGAGCGGATCTGGATATATAAAGTGCAGAATTAGATTGTATTTGCAAATTCCTGGGATAATCTGATTAATCTTCTACGTGTGTAAAAAAAGTCATTTATACAGTAAAAATGTGTTTTTTCTTATTTAAAAAAAACCCCTGGTTAACAAGGTTATTGTTAAACAGCAAATATATACAGGAGGCACCTCAAGTTTGGTATAAAGTATTCATCTAAAGAATGAGACTGAAAGCTGAAAGGTCGTCAAGCATTTGTTTTCTATCTTTCAATGAATGGCTTAGTGTTGCTCCAGTGTTACTTCTACTCCACAAATGAGGAAATGCTTGTTTAAGGTGCATAGCTAATGATTGCAATGTTTTTTTTTTTTCTGTAAACACGTGAAAGCACTTCAGGCTCAAAAAGACGACATTGGCAGTCTAAACTGAGCAAACTTTGGGACATCACAGGGTTTCAATGCTGATAGGCCACTCAGAAAAGACGGTTTTAAGACAGAAACATGGGAGGAACGAGCGAGCGGAAGGATCAGAGACAAAGGGACAAAGAAGAGCCGCTACATTATGTGTTTGTCCAGTGACGATGAGATTTGCATATGAAACGCGCTGAAGCTTTGGTCATTTTTACTACTGACGGGTGCAGAAAATGATAAAAACAAGAATAAAAACCCCAGACAGATCAGTCATAAACTCAACAAGCCAGCAATGCTTCTCCTGAAAACCAAGGCTCCACTCTCCCAGGTCTGCTTAAACTTTCTGCCAACAGAGAAAATTAAATAATATGGCCTTTTTTTTCTTTTAAATAACCCGTACAAAAAGCCAGTCCACACCACTTCTCTCTCTCTCTTTCTCTCAGTAAAATCACATTCAGCAGTCGCTTTAAGAAATAAAAACAAACCGTTCTCTGGCATAGTTTATCGGAATAAAACACCCACAGGAAACTGTGCAGGGTCTGAAAGAGTCAAAAGAGGAACCGAATGGGACATCTTCGTCTGTTTCCATCTCAGAGAACACCAGATATACAGTATTAATCGCTTACACACACACTTCATATACAAACATACATCTTTAAACCAAAAACAAAAAGGTAGAAAAATAAAAACATGACGGAGGCGAGTAGTTATTTACCACAAACTCGGAGCTACTTTTTTTTCCATTGATTCTGAATATGCATTCACATTTCTGTTATATACATTAACATCATCAGACAAATGTTATAAAACCTGGTACCTGTGAACTGTAGTGAGGAAGGAGGGACTGCTTTTTGCACTGAAAGGCTGTTGCATAAACAAACATTTTTCCTTTTTGTTTTGGCCTGTTTTTGTCGACGTCTTTGTAGCTGGGCAGGCTGCTGAGTTTCTCCGTTTTTAATCAGGGTTGTAACTGAAACTGCTTCCATTTGAGAATGCCAGGAAAGACGAAAGAGGAAGAGGAGCAATGCTCTGTGTGTGGAAATAGATTGATAAAATCCACACTCAGAAACTTTAGCAGATTTCTGTGTTTCGGTGCGTTCAACGGTTTTAGCTGCAACTTGCTTGGATTTGATTTCTCCTCCTCTGCAAATAAAAACTGCAATCTTCATTGTTTCAGCAGCGACAACTTTCATTTATGTTTGCAAATGAGAAAAAATAAAGTATAATTTCTGTTCTATGAGTTTCAGATGGGGGCTGGATTCTCTCCCACGGCTTTAGCCATGCTCAGGATATTAGGGATTTTGATAATGTCAAGGTTAAACAGCACCTACTGGTGCAGAATTGCTATTGCAGCGATTCTGATTGGAAATACCAGAGCCAATGTAGATATTTATCAAAAATAAGGTCCCTTTGGTACCTTATGTCCAGATGATGTTACGCAAATATGCAAAAGTCGATTGTTGCAACATTTTAGAAAACGTTACTTTGTGTGAATCTTTTTAAACAATGATGACGTTCGTAGTGTAATACTTTAAAGTGCCCCATACGTTACTAAAGTGTTTTAGGTCACTTTACAGTTTTTTTTCTTCTTTTGCAGATGAAAGCTTTTATTAAAAGTGCATCATGTTCATGAGCATAATTTTAGAAAACCAAATGGTTTGTTTATTGGAACGAAACAGAAGGCCATGACGAAAGGGTAACGATTGGGTATGAACAGGAGAGCTGCAACAGCTGAGCACAAAGTGGTTGCCACATCACACAGCATCGCTGGAGGAGTGAGCCGGCGGAATGTCAAATTTACATGCATAGTATCTCAGGGATTAAAAGCCCTAATTCACCAAATCAACATCAGAAATGTTAGGGTTGGACTAAAGGTTTACTTTTTATTCAGTGGGCGAGGAAAACAAAAGTCCTTCCAACTAACTTTCTGCACCTCTCTCCTGCAATCTACTTATTTTCCACGGATCTCTGAATGCCTGCTGGTTAAATTCAGCCTGATAGAAACTGCATATTTCCCCCCCCCTCAACTAATTCAGAAATATATGCTGGATAGACTTCTGCAACAATTTAGTCATGTGAAGCATATTTAGAGGCAATGTCTCAGCAGAGATTTTATAAATTTGTGCATAACAAAGGAGGATTTTTCTTATTCCTAATCCATATTAGATGTCTGTTATGACTTCGAGAGACAGTGTATGACCGATCAACAGTAGTCAACAGAAAATTGTACATGTGAGCAGCCAGGAGGAATTCCCGATGGGATAAACACGGTTTAAACAGGAGGAAATTCATTGTCTTTTTTTTTTTTTTCCAAAACTTCAAATTAATCACCAATCCTGTCGTTGTTATGAACTCCTAACGCTAAAGCCTCTATTTAAATTTCAGTATATATGGGAACAATAATGGAAAGCGCATCATTCGCTGCAGATACGAGCAGCAAACATTGCGACTTGAGCTTTTATAATTTTTATACAACAGTTACAGACAAATGTGCTGTTTTTTTGTACAAAAAATAGGAGAAAGCAAAAAGAAAAACAGATGACGGCTAACTAGCTCCCTGGAAAACAAAACAATGATGAAACTATTTATATTTGGAAAAAAAAGAGCCGCTTCTAACTAATTTTCTCAAAGTCAAATTGCTTACAATTTCACATTTTTAGAAGCTGGAATAACGTCCTCCTCCACTGCAACATGTAGCTGTGTCACAATATGCCAAAGAATAATCTCATAAATGAGCAGACATTATTAGAACTGGTTTAAAACTAATAAAAACAAGCAAAAATAAATGGATCGAATCACATTATACATAGTTTTGCCTTTTCTGAGTATTCAATTAATTACACTTTTGTTTTTAAAGGAAAGCAGTTACAAGAGATCAGGGTAGCTCACCCCCAAAGTCGTTGTCCTTCTGTAATGTACAAATACTACCCGCCTGCATGGTGCACGTGGCAAACAACACTGATAGGCTGAGATAAAACCGTGAAGACACAAAGAAAGAGAGGAGCAGAGGAAGAACCCTGTCGGGCTTCCGTATTCACATCTGCTGAGGTGAGGCTAACATGTGACGGACAAGACAGTTAAATAATCATAACAGTCTGTTTTTATACTCTGACAGAATAAAAATAAAGAAAGACATCTAAGTTCAAAACTGAGCAGCATCCCCTCTGACTCCCATCCATCCATCCATCCATCCATCCATCCATCCGTCCGGGTTGGTGTCAAATCTTGTTCTAGAGGTCATAAAGATGATGATGACGGAGAGAGCAGAAGATTATTTTTTTAAACAATCTAACCCAAAACATAAAAATAAAAGCAGAATAGAAAAATATGCAGAAGAAAAAGAAGCAGAGCTTGGGACAAACTCGCACTTCCACCAGGCACTGCAGCAGATAGAGAGGACCAGTCCCAGAACCAGCTGATACTGAGCTTCTATCCCACAATGCCGCTGAGGTCTGAAACCTTAACATTCCCACATCGCTGAGAGAGAGAGAGAGAGAGAGACAGGAAGAAAGAGAGACAGGTAGAAAACGACGAACAGAAACAAACACAAACAAAACAAATAAAGGAAAATAAAAAGCCAGATGTGCTGCCGTAGATGCTGCTGATGTTCGGGACGCTCCCACGCTGCAAACCCGCCATCGAAGCAGGAACAAGGCAGTAAAAAAATGACAAAAAGAGAGAGGAGGTCGGCCCTGATTCAACAGTGACGAAAACTTGGCAAATCCACAATGACGTCCCAGTTGTTTTTTCTTGTGTCAGGAAGCAGGAAGTAGGTCACCGAGAAATGAGCAGCAAGACAACACTGCCTTAAATAGGCTGAGGCAGACAGACAGGTTGTCAGACAGATTAGACAGGCAGGTTTAAATAACACCGCTGCTCCTTTTGACGTTCTTAAGGTACTTTGAGTAACCCCCCCCAAACACCGAAGAAGTGGTCAGGCTGCACTCCTCCACCGACAGCCGTACTTCTCCACCTACTGTGGCCGTCGGAGTATCCGTCCGTCCGTCTGAATGGTGCGACAGAGACAGCAATGGGTCCAGTGCGCCGACCTCCGAGGAGGAGGAGGCAATAGAAAAGTGAACGGGAGCAGGAGAGCTGTCGGGATGGGGGGTGTCACTCAGTGAGGAGCTGCTGGAGGAGGCTCTTCTGCTGGGCCTGGCTGTTCTGCGAGCCCTGCGGCCCAGGGCCCTTCTGGGGGGCCGCCGCCCCGATTGAGCCCTGGTTCAGGTAGGAGTCGCTGCCGACAAGGTTCACGGTGCACTGGACGTCAGCGAACACCTGAACCTGCTGCACCTGCACAGACAGATGCATAGACCTTACAGTTTTAAACAACAAAAGGACTTCAGGTTTCCTCAAAGTCTTCCACAGTTTCTGTTTGGACGTTGTACTGAAAACATGACCTCTTCTGGGTTTTATGGACAAAACCAAAAGAATTTATTAAACTTTTCCACATTTAGTAGAGCGTAATTGTGAAGTAAAATGGAAATCATACAAGGTTTCATAAAAATCTGAAAGGTACGGCGTTCAGCTACATTCAGTCCCCCTGAGTCAACACTTACTAGAAACATGTTTCTCTGTAATTCCAGCTGCAGCAGCTTAAAGTGTGTTTCTGAAGCAGGAACCTTTTCAGGAACCAGTCCAAGGCTATCTGACCAAAACCTATTCCTACCGCTATGGAATAATCTGAGATGAATGCCATTTTAGTCCGATTTCACCGTTTTTATTTGCATTGTGTAGATCTGTATTCCAAGACTGCAGCATCACTTCTATAGCAGGATGACCGACAGCAGGACGTAACGTATATAAACGACCTGGCTTTCAGACCCCACAGTGGAAATACACACAAAAAGCAGTTTATGTAGACAAAAGGTCCCGGAAACGTGCCTTTAGTTTGCTTATCAACTGACGGAGGTTTTGACCCATTATTTTTCCCAAAATAGATCAAGCCAACTTAGATTAAGCGTGCTTGTACATCAAATTTTAAGTCTTGCTGCAGGTTCTTAATCTTTGTCTTTGTAAAGAAATGAAGTAAAAGTCAGTAAAGTATGTCTAGAAAGCGCCTTTCACAAACACAAAGTCACAAAGCACTGTACGAGAAAATTCTCTGTTAAAGCTGATGATTATCAAACATGACAGAGAATCTCTCAGCGGAAATCACAGTTTTTACTACTTTGACTAGGCCATTCTAACACATCTAATTCTCAGAAGCTCTGGCTGTACGTTTATGGCTGTTGTTACATGAAGGTGAACCTCCTCCCCAGTTCTTCCAACACTGCACTGTATGCAGCTCCATCATCTTTCCATCAACTCTGAGCAGCTTTCTTGTTCCTGCTGAATAAAACCACCCCCCACATTAGATGGTGCATCCAACAGGCTTCAACATGGGGCTGGGCGTACAAGGTTACTTTTCCTCCACATACAGGGCTTTGCATATCGGTCAAAAAAAGCACTTTTGTCTCCCATTCTTACAATGACCCCTGCATAACTTGTGAGAAGCTAAAAATGGCTTCCTTCTTGTAACTGTTGTATAAAGGTCAGATTTGTGGAATGCATGATTTATAGTTATTCTGTCAACAGATCCTCCCACCTGAACTGGGGATCTCTGAAGCTACTCTTGGCTGCTGCGCAGACAAATGATCTCCTTGCAGGCCATGTCTTGTTAGCTTCAAGCTGTACAATAATCTTTTCAGTTTAAGATGGTGGATCAAACAGTGTTTGGGATGCTGTTGTATTACCTTAACCCTGCTTTTAACTTCTCCACTACTTTCCTCCTGACCTGTCTTGGCCTTTGTGATGTTGTTTGTCCACTAATATTTTGGATCTACACTGAGAATGAATTACACACAATCAAAAAGGTGATTTCTGAAGACAAATGCTGGATCTTATTTAGGGGTATCAGATTAATGCACTACTTTGTGATGGTTTATCATGTTGCTGTTTGTGGTTCAACCTTCAAGTTCAGGTGGTCTCACCTGCTGGTCGCTGCACACTGAACCGACGCTGCTGAGGTTACTGTTGCTCATTCCAACCACTTGTCCCATTGAAGGTAAAGAGCTGACGCCGCCCGTGCCTCCAGCCATGGAGACGGTGATGCTCATGTTGTTATACACCCCCTGCTGGCCAAACGCCTGCCCTGCACTCTGTCCTGACTGACTGAACAGGCTGTAGGACAGAGAAGGAATTCAGACACATTATGTACAACATGCCATAAATTTAGCAGAAAGCCACCAATAATCAGAGAGTCCTTACCCGCCCAGGCCCGTCTGCTGCCAGCTCTTCATGTCTGGTGACTGATAGCCAGGAGGTGGTGTCTGCTGAAGCAGGGGACTCTGGGAGGTGGAGTTCTGAGGTGATAACAATGGGCTTGTGGGGCTCATCTCTGGAGGAAATGGTGAGTCTTGTTGAACCACAGCTGTGGAAAAGAAACAATTTTATTACAAAATGGTGGCGCAGTTGGTAGCACTGTTGCCTTGCAGCAAGAAGGTCCTGGGTTCGATTCCTGGCCCGGGGTCTTTCTGCATGGAGTTTGCATGTTCTCCCCGTGCATGCGTGGGTTCTCACCAGGTACTCTGGCTTCCTCCCACAGTCCAAAGAAATGCCTGTTAGGTTAATTGGTAACTCTAAATTGCCCTTAGGTGTATGAATGAGTGTGTGCTTGGTTGTTTGTGTGTTGCCCTGCGATGGACTGGTGACCTGTCCAGGGTGTACCCTGCCTCTTGCCCATAGACAGCTGGAGATAGGCACCAGCTTCCCCGCGACCCACTATGGAATAAGCGGTAGAAAATGACTGACTGAAACCTAGAAACTTTTAATGGCTTTCTAAAGTTCTTTTTTTTTAATAGTTATCTAAAAAGTTTTTTTTTTTTTTTTGTCACAATAAGGAATTAATATTTCTACAGGTTTTATCTTAAACTACCATGCTTTTTCAGACTCACGTCTCAGTGTGAGTCATTTTTTGGAGGATTCTTTAAAGTATAAATACAATCATTCACTGTAAATTTAAGACACATATTGTAAAAGTAGACAGGCTGTAAATATGAGACCTGCAGAAACATGAAGATAGTAGGGAGAGAAGGAAAGTGGAAACAAATTAATGGATAGAGGGACGAACTGATGGACAAAGACAAATGTATGGATGGATAAAGTAAGGGTGTAGTAAAGATGAACGGATAAAAAGCTTGACAGATTCACAGATGGATGCATGGCTGGTTGAAATAGGGCATAAATCTGGAAATTCAAATTTTTCCAAACTCTATTTTCTGTCTCCAGACTTCTGCAGACATGGAAAATACTTCATACCAACACCAGACTTTCTACACTGCGGAGGAACTCTAAACTCCATAATTTGTTCTACAAATCCAGTTTCCTTGAACTCACCAGAACCTCCAAATTGCTGAAAGAGTCCCTGCTGCTTCGAGGGGTTCACGGTGCCGTCAAACTGGCCCTGTAAGCCACCCAACAGTGTCTGGTTGTTAAGGGGGACTCTGACAGACAGCTTGGTGTCCAATGGAGCCCCCGACACGGGGCTGAACTGACTCGGTGAGGTAGGGGTGTTCCCTGCCATCGGGTTGTACCCCGGCGGGAAGCTGAACTGCTGCTGAGACGTCGTTGGGGGGCCTTTGGGTAGCCTGGCGGTCCCCACGCCACCGGTCGGAGCTCCTGCCATGTTCTGTCTCATGAGCCTGACCTTGTGCTGGAGGAGCTGCTGCTGCTGACGATGGTGGATGCTGTAGAGTTCCCTCTGACGCTGCGCCAGCATCTGAGCGTTCAGCGGAGGCTGCTGGGAGGCAGGAGAAAATATTCACCAGAAAATATTAACCACACACACGAGACAGGTGTAGGCAGTTTGAGATCTGACTGTTAGGTGAACTGTCGATCTCGTGAGACAAATTTGATCAGTTTAATGTAAACACGTGTAAATCTAAAGCTTTTTAAAGCAATTTGTGGACAGTTTGTCACAAATTCAGCAATTACAAAGCTAATTAAAGGTAATTTGGAGTGTTGCTTTTATGTTCTAGTAATAACAGATGTGAACCATCATTTTCCTTAAGCTGGTAACCGTATTACCCTGCTGGTTGGAGAGTTGCATCTGTCTGACTGAATAAAAATAACTTGCTGCAAGGCTGAGACTGTGGAGACTTCAGTTTCACCAAACTAGAACGTGACTTTCTTAACGTGCCCATAAACACAACCACTGCTCTGGAAACCTGTTTAGCTGTGAAATTAAAGTAGAGGTACCCCCAATGTCTTTTTACACTTGTCTCTATAGCTCAGCCCACAGGTTGTGCTTTAAGAAATTGCAAGAGTTGTGTGAACTGTGCGGCACTGGTGATATCAATAAAAATAATAGTTTTCAACCAAAATGACTTTTTTTTACTGACTCAATAAATGTACTCAAATTAAAAGGTTGAATTTTTCTAAAATGAGTGAGATTAAGCTACTACAACAGACAAAGGAATTTTAAGGCTTTTTACACTCTTTATGGGGTGCTAATGCACATGTGCAGCACTGTACATAAGCTCAAAGTCTGTACAAATGTGAGAGCGGACGTTCTGGCTGACCTGTGAGGGCATTTGGGGTTGTTGGACCCCCTGTCGGACCCCCATGTTCACTTGCTGGGGTCCTCCTGGGAATGGATTCATGGCTGCCAGCCGGTTTTGGATCTGAACAAAGAGAAAGTTAAAAAAAAGTGCTGAGGGAATAAAATGAAAGCAGATAAATAAGAATTGTTTCAATTAAAATAAATAAATTAGAGTCCAGACAGGAAGGGCGATGGGATGAATATTAGTGAAGAGCGAAGTGGAGCATTTTGCTAAGAGCTTCTTAATCAATATCAGGAGAAGAAAGGAGACTCGTCATGATGAAGTGTGATTCAGACGGAGGCAAAGAGCAGGAAATCAATATACCCTAAAGAAGTACGAGTGTTTCTGTCTGTCACTCGTTATGGATAACACTTTCTCCTGTTGTTAACAGCCATACCGTGGTTTAAATAAATTACATCCATAACTGTTCTATGCATTAGGCAAATAAGTGACTCTGGACATTAAAACCACTGAATCAATAGAAGCTGTTGAAGGATCATAAGCAGCAGCAACAATAATCTCACCTGCAGCGGGCCCTGCAGTCTCTGCTGCAGCTGCAGCCGCAGTTGGTTGGGTGGCAGCCTGAGCTGGGGGCCCATCCCCTGGGGTCTGGTCAGTCCTGGCCTCAGCCCCACGCCTGCTGACCCGCCTGGGAAAGCCCCGCGGGGCGTTCTGAAAGTCACACCCTGCTGCCCCACTGGAGCCAGCTCTGGAGAAAATTGAGCTTGTGAGGCTGGTGGGAACTGGAAAGTATAGGTGGGGGGTTTAGGGTCCATGGAAACTGGCGTGGCAGTGGGTTGCTGGGATGGGAGGTTTTGAGGAAAAGGGTCAAAGCAGCCGCCCTACAGAGAAGAAAAAAGGCATTAATTATTTAATTAGTAAAAACAGTGCACAGGTGCACCACTAAAACATGGATTTTATTGCTACATTAAACGAACTCCTTCAGGAGCAAACTGTAAAAAGATTATTTGTAAAACAGTCCTGAAGGAAAAAATCCTTGAACTGAAATGGTTCACTCATAAGAAAATGTCTAAATCAAAGCACCTTGAGACACTTTTAAATTGTCTTCATAGTAAAGTGCCTTCAACTGGGCACTGAACAGATCAAAAGAATGGAGTGTACTGTCCAATTTGTCATGACTGAGACTCACTCTGGGAATTTGTGATTTTTTTAATGAAATGGTTCGTTTACAGTTCCACTCAGAGGTTTAAGAACATTACACCAACTATAAACCTCGGCGGTGGTAGCATCAGGCTGTGGGCTGCTTTCCCCACAAAGAAGTTTGAGGACAACCTGGAGCTACTTCACCATAGATCAACAGACAGACTGTTGCTGGACAACAACCCCAAAGGAGCACGGATGCCATGAAACCAACAGATTTAAATGACATTTATCAATAAGTGGATGTATGTAGAATTTGACCCTCTGTGGATTAAAGAAATGTATCTGTAAATTTATATTTCTGCATTTTACTATTGTTTGTTTTTATTCTTTGTGCTTGTAGGTGACAACGTCATTCCATCCTGGTAAACGAAGTGTTCAAATAAACCATTAAAAGCCACTAAACTATGACATGATGTATCCTTCTCACTGGAACTGATCAAAGTAAAGGTTTTGGGCCTCTAACAAGTAAAAACTCCCTCAAATTACATATTTCTGTGCTTGCTCTCTAGTGCTTGTCTTTTAAGACTGGACTCTTTTACCACTTCTGGTCTCAAGTCTCTAGATTCCAGCAGAAACGGATCTGGATGATTGATTCCTTTATAAAACTAGTTCCCAGAAGCTTGTAATTTCTACATTTGCTGCATCAATTTCACCAAATCAAAGGCGAACGTGATGGTTCACTATAAAGTGGCTGCACTGCTGTACTACAGCGTTTAATGGCGTACCTGTACCAGTTTGTCGATACCCAGGGCCTTGTCAAGTTCGGCCAGCTCGCTCTCGTCGGTTCCGCTCAAGAAGGAGACGAGCTGCTCGATCAGAGCCTTCTCATCGTTTCGGGCTTCAGGCGTGGTCGGGGGGCCCAGCTCTTCATCCAGCGTACAGGGCACACACTGTCTGCTCAGGCAAAGACAATCAGACTCTCTCACAACGTCGGACAACAGAAACCATAAGCATCTATAAGGACTGAATCATTATGAAAGTAAGTAAACTTTATTTATGTACCACCTTTCACAGGTCAAACACCACTGAGCTAGCTTTCATCACTAGCTTATCCGGTCGCTTGCTGTTTTTTGTCCCTTGAACTGCCTCCCCTACACACTGCAGCTCAGAAAAGGCCACTGGACATGACAGTGTGATAAAACGTGCAGCATTTAATTGCACACTTTAAAAGATTTCAGCCCCCAGAAGAAGTAAAGGCAGCTCTGCCCTTTCCTGTATAGGGCATCAATATTCTGGGACCAGCGATGTTTTTCACCAATCAGGACCTCCAGATATTTGCAGGTCTGCACTACTTTCATGTCGTGGCCCAGTATGGAGACAGGAAGATGGGGAACCTTCAATCATCTAAAGTACACCAGTACTTCTTTTGTTTTGGCAATGTTTGACTGCTTCCTAAAAGACTACAACTCTTAAGAATTTATCTCTGGCTTTAAGAGGGGTTTGTGGAACCATTAACAGACTTTGACTAGAAAATCTCACACTGCAGGAAGAGGGCTCTAGAAGGTCAGAGATATAGGCTGGGGCTTGACCACACAGGGCTGTAAAACTAAAGTGAATCCTAAAATATACAGGCAGCCATTGTAAAGAGTTTAAAATGTGCCGTCTCTTTCATGTGCTTGTTAAAAGTCTTGCAGCAATATGTCTGAACTCACTGGAGACGGTCAAGATCTTTCTTGTTCAAACACATAAAAAGGCTGTTTAAATAATCAAGACTAGGTGAAATAAAAGCACGAATAATCATAATAATACAATAATCTCTAATTCAGTTTTTGACTCCAGAGTTTGAGGCCTAGAAATATTTCTTGGAAAAAAGCAGTTTGATTAATGACACGAGAATGACATTCTAAGGACTGAAAGAACAAAGATAACACCAAGATGTCTGTGGTTTGGTTGGACAGAAGAGTCCAATCCACCAAGTTATTGCTTGATTTCAGGTATTTGTCTCTCAGGGACAATAATTAGGGTCTTATCAGAGTTTACCTGCACGTATTTGTGACAGAGCCACTGTTTGATACTAGGAAAACAGGATATTAAAGAGGACAAGTTTAAATATTCAGTTGGTTTGAAAGAAAAGCAGAGCTGAATTTCATCAGCATAGGAATGATAATAAATGATAAAGACATCTCAGATAACTGCCTGATTATTTGGCCTAGAGGAGAAATATAGGAAATAAAGAGAATAAGTCTTAGGAGTGAGCCCTGTGGTACCCCACATGGCAGTCTTTGGAGTCCGACATGATCTAGCTTGCAAAAACTTTTAAATGTTCTGCCAGAAAGATAGGAGTGAAACCGTTCTAGATCGACACCTGATAAACTGACTACATCCCAGAGCCTGTTAATCAAAATACTGTGATCAGCAATGTCAATACCCATACTTACTCCTGTGGTGACGCTAAGGATGCCTGTAAAGGAGTTCCAAGTCCATCAAAAGACAACGTGTCAGACATAGCCAAGGGTTGGAACTGGGAATCTCCCACATCCATCTTGGTTAGCCCTGGAGAAGAATTTAATAACTTTCATCTGATGGTGAAATCTGGCTGTAACAATATATAGAATATGCTATGAAAGTGCAAACGTTTCATCTTTGGATATCAATTAAACAATGTTTTCCTGCTTGAGATATTTCAGTGAAATTGTTTTAATTATTTTAGCTAATAAAGTTTGAACTGGTATATCAAAATTCACATGGGTCTATCTTGTGTACCAGTGCTTGGAGCAAAAGGGTTGATGACTTCCGTCTCTGGAAAAGTGCTGCTGTCTTTGGGGGTCTGGAAGAGGTCTCCCTGGCCCTGTTGTTGGCTTGGAGTGGCAGGGTTGCAGAAATCAAACGATGGCTGCGTCTGGAGGCTGCAGCCTGAGGTCGGGCCACCGTCGCCAAGTCCTGCAGCCACAGCGCAAAAGTCAAGCAGCCAAAAGAGACCACACAAAACAAAAAAGGCCTGGACATAGGAGTACACATAGTCAATGATGTACAACATCATGGGAACAGACTGGGTGGCAAAAAAAGCAACCCATGCTACTAGTTTGACATTTGCAGCTGAATGTAAAAACAGGGTGTTAACGTAACTATAATTGTATGCTCATAACTTATAATATTTCTGTAATATTACACTACATCTGGGGTGGTGCAATACTCTGAATGTTGGTTTATACGATCTTTAATTTATTACTCAATATTTTAAACACTGTTGTTTCCTTTTGTGCTGTTTATACATCGTTTTGCACCAAGAACTGCATTGTAGTTTCTTGTATTTATCATTATATACAAATATATTCAGATGAAATAAAACCTCTCTGTTGTAAGACATAAACGGGGAAAATGAACTAAACTAACTAACTAAACTAACAACCACACAATTCCAAACCCACAACTCAGCAATGTTAAAGCTACCACTCAAAATTATGTTAAAATTCCTATGATTTAAAAAAGCCATACAATTCTCTCACTAAACAGCGGAGCTGTACCTCTGTTTGGAGTCCCTGGAGGCTCTCTCTTCACATTTACATTGCAGGGAGTGCAGGCCTCACCGGGCTGGAGATGAGTGGGTGACTGAAGTTTAAGCTGGTGAGAAGGGGAATGGAGCTGAGGTGACAGGGACTGCATCTGAGGAACAGACTGAGGCTGGGACAGGGGGGACTGGAGTGAAGCTGGGAGCTGCGTGGATGGAGAATGTAGTTGGGGGCCTCCTCCAGGATTTACTGAATCCTCACTGCCCTGTTTGGCCCCCAGCGGACCTCTGAAGCCAGGCAGAAGCTGATTAAGAGGGTCCTTATCAGCAGGTCCAATAGATATCTAAGGGCAGCAGGCAGAGAGAAGAGAGCAAAGTGGTAAAAAAGCAACGAGGCAGGAAAATAAAAGACAGAAAGAGAAAACATCGTTTGACACCGAAGATCAAGAAAATACCAATTTAACTTCATTTACATCTGCTGTCGGAAAGCTCTCCACAAGAAGGAAAGGTCCCTGTTAGAGGCAGTGTTTTGTAAACCTATTAGAAAACACTGAAACTCATCACAATGCTGACGGATGTTGTCGTTTACTGGATCCAGTCAGATACAGCTTAGTTTAATTTCATTTACTAGCTGCAGATATTCCTCTTTCAAATGTTGATTAAACTGCTCCTCCATACTGACAGTGTACTCACTACAGCAAATATAAACAGTTTTTACAGGTACAGCCTGTAAAAAAAATCTTAAAAAAGGTCAATATATTTTCACTCATTTCAGAAGGTGAAATATTTCAAGTCTTTATTTCCTGTAATTTTGATGATTGTGACATAGATAATGAAAACCCAAAATTCAGTGACTCACAAAAATTTTATATTTGGAAGAAATTATAGCATATTCATAGAAAGTTGAGTGGAAGGAAAAATGGGACAGCAAAAGATGCACCAGCAACAGGGATAACCACAGCCTTAAGAGGATTGTCAAGCTAAATCATTTCAAGAAGCTTCAAAAGGAGTGGACTGAGGCTGGAGCACATGAAGATGGCTCCAAGCACAGACAAATCTTACACATGGGCTATAAATGTCACATTCCTGGTGTCAAGCCACTCATGAACTAGAGGAGACGTCAGAAGAGTCTTACCTGGGCTCAGAAGAAAAAGAACTGGACTGTGGCTTCGTGGTCCAAGATCCTCTTTTCAGATTAAAGTAAATTCTGCATTTATTTGGAAATCAATGTCCCAGAGTCTGGAGAAAGAGTGTAGAATCTACATTGCCTCAAGTCCAGAGTGAAGTTTCCACAGTCAGTGATGATTTGTTGCGCCCATACTGCCAAAGGTACCAAAGGTTGGTCCAATGACCATGGTGGTACTGTGCTTAACTGACCAACACACTGGTCTCACCTCAACCTCATAGGGAAACTAGGGGGTATCGTGAAGAAGAGGAAGATGCAGATGACCTGAAGGCCACTTTTAAAGCAACCTTGGTCTTCATTACTCCTCAGCAGAACCACAGGCTGCCTGCCTCCATGTCACACCACATGGATGCAGTAATTGATGCAAAAGGAGCCCCAACCAACTATTGGGTGCATAGAAATGGATAGATGAAGACAATGGAATAAGGAATAAATTCTGAAAACACCGTATTTTCCCCGACTATAAGCCGCTACTTTTTTCCCGTGCTTTGAACCATGCGGCTTATAACAAGGTGCGGCTTTTCTGTGGATTTTTCTTCAACCGCCAGGGGACGCTTTAGCAGAAAGTGAAAAAAACGAGACAGGCGGGAAGTCAAAATTGGAAATCAAAGAAGAAAGCGCTAATTTTTACGGAGAGCAACACTGACATCGACACAGAAAAGGTATGTGACGAAGCTCTTCTGGGGCTGTTCAACTCTGACACTGAAGAAGATTACTTCAGTGGTTTCAGTGCGGAGGAGGACGATGAATAAACCAATCAATAACTTTTCTGATTTGTTTGATCAGCACTTTCCTTTTTATGCTACAGGCACCATTCAGAAACTAAACAGTTCAGTTATGTTCAGTTAAACTATGTAATCAGTTCAGCCGATATCAGCGGCTTTTAGCCCAGTGCGGCTTATATTGAGGTGCGCTCTATAGTCGGAAAAATACGGTGAATCCAGAACATTTAAATCACATTCCAGATTTTTCTGGCCTGTGGTTGAAGCCTTAACTTTTTTTAAAAATCAAAAATATGTGGAAATAAATAACATTGAAATCTGAATCTATAAATGTGAACAAAGAGATAAATGTGTTCAGCAAAATAAAGAGTGTAAATTTTGGGACGAGCTTCAGGAGGTTGACATGTACCGTGGAATCTCTGCTGTCTCTGCGGTTCTCCCCCAGAGGAACTGATTTGGGGCTGATGCAAGCCGAGCTGCCAGGGACTCCTGTTGGTTTAGATGTCCCACCAGCTGTGATGGATGAGCCTGAACAGGCCAGTCCATCGCCGCTGACTCTCTTCTCCACCTTTACTCGAACCGTCTGAAGGCTCAGGGCTGATGGAGGTGGAAGGTCATCCAAGTCCTTCAAAAAAACATTTGGCTAGAATTAGCATTTTCTGAGATCCTGTTAGTGACAGAGGTTCAAAAATGAATGAATTAAAATCACCTTTTCATCAGTATCCAGAAGAAATCGCAGTAACTGGTGGTCCTGTGGCTCTCTGGAGTTGGACTTGTGGGGCGCTGTACTCGGCGCTGGACTGGAAGGCGGCTCCTTCTTAATCTCAACTTCATTTTTATTCCCTCCATCCTCGGTGGTGGTGGTGTTGGAGGCGGAGGTGTCATTTGGACTGCTGTCCTGGAGCAGTCTGTGCAGGATCTTGTGCCGCTCCGTCAGACTGCTGTGGGAAGCGGGGCACTGAAGACCCAGGGAGGGGTGAGGAGGATGAGGTGATGAGTTGCTGGATTCAACTCCTGTAACACTGCTGTCCAGGAGCTGGTTGAGTCTGGGGCTCCCCAGCTGTGAGGCAGATGGAAGGGGGGTGTTAGCAGAGTCCTCTCCCCCTCCCTTCTGGGGCTTTGCTGACGGTGGCCGAGTGGAGGAGCCGGGAGGCATACTGGCTTGTCTCTGAAGTCCAGGAGAGGACGTGGGGAACGATCCTGCCGATCCACCGTTCACACCACTGTTACTATCGCCGCCAGAATGCTGCCTGTTGAGGCTGCCACCGCTGCTCAGTGACCCTGAAGGGGACTGAAGGCCCGGTGTGGAGGGAGAGAAGGGGTTCCCTGCTACCCGAGGGCTTCCCCCTAACCCAGGACTGGCACGCAGCATCCTGGATGACATAAAAGAGGTAGAGGTGGCTGTGTGTGGGCTGCTGAGGGCAGAGGGACCGTTGACCTCCTTTGGGCAGTTCGTCCGATTGGGCGTCAGGTAGCCTGTTGGTGTGGAGGGGTTTTGTCCGAGGGAGGAGGAGTTGTTGTTAGTATGAAGGACAGAGCCTTGGTTTGAGTTACTGCCAGGGGGAAGTGAAGGAGACCGGGAGGGGGTGTGAGCAATACTGCTGGGGGTTGGTGGAAGGGTGGGGTTAGTGTTTTCCTGAGAGCTAGCAGTGATGTGTTCCCTGAGAGAGGAAAACAAGAATAACTTAAAACAGCTCACCGCCAGTCAGAGAGCTCATAAATGTACGAATCTGAAACGGATCTCCAAAAAATTATGTTTTATATACAGATTTTAAGATGAGATGCCTCACAAAAGTATTTATACATCTTAAACTTAATGGCAGGGATCCAATAACAAAGACTTTTGTGTATTTATTGGGATTTTATACGACAGACCAAAATGTTACCAGAGTATAGCAGCTGATTACAAATGCACACCAGATTTTTCAGATGTTTTAAAATAAAAAAAAAATAAAAATCCAAGTATCATTCAGTTCACAGGTATGTACTATGTTGTATTGGAAAATTACCTGAAATGTTTAGAAAATATAGCGAGGTTTGTGGTTTTTAACCCAACAAAATGTGGATATCTCAGACAGTAATGCGTCAGTCACAGTACCTGTCAATAGTGTGAATGCCCATGATGAAGGGCTGTACGTCGGGTTTTGGTGGGCAGCAGAACTTGCAGCGTGTCTGAGCGCTGAGAGGCGTGCCGTCACTTAGCGTGAAATGGTACAGGGGGCTGACAGCGGTGCCGTGCGCCATCACTGATGAAGATGACACAAACGGAGAGCGGAAGAAAGAAACAAAGCTATTAAACTACACTCATCTCCTATTTGTTTACCGACATTTTTTGTCCCAGATGTCTCAAGGGTAACAGACCTTTAGCCAGTAATGAAATTAGTAGCTTCCTTTCCTTTAGGGGACAAACTTTGTATACAGGGGCATGATAAAAATACTAAGTCAGAGTTCTGGACTTTGATTAGGCCATTATCAGCCATTCTGTTGTAGATTTGATGCTGTCCTTGAGTTTATTGTCCTGTTAATGACCCAGTTTGGGCCAAGCTTCAGCTGTCGAACGAATGGTTTTACATTTGACTCTTGATTACTTTCAAACACAAGATGTAGTAAGCTTCATAATGGTTATTACTGACTGTTTAAATCCTGATTTTCAAGCCGAACCTTGTTAAATATACACTTTTTAATGGCAAAGTATCTACCTAATGAGCAATGAAATGTGATTTATTTAATGCTTTTCCTTTCTTTAAACAATAAGGCACTAATGTCCCTTTTTCATGGGCACTAGTTAGACAGCTCCGCTCCGCCCGGCACGGTTCCGATTGTGTTTCCACTGACAGCTGAAGTTACGGCTTGAAGCAACGTCTCCAGCTGTGAAAGTAGTGCTCTGTGCCACTATTAACGTTGTGTGACACAGTCATATTAAAGTAATCTGTGTGAAACGATAAAAATATAGATGTAAAGAAAATAAAAACATAAACTAAATAACGTTTCTATTACTGCACAGGCACGAATGTCTCATATATATTTTTTTTCCATGTATAAAATAATCCAGTAGGATAATTATCTGGACCACAGACCAGCTAGAACTTATAACATAAGGCTCAGTACTAATCTACAGATCAAACACAGTATTTCTTAATGTGTTAACAACTGTAAGTGAGTTTAAAATGTTTCCTTCAGTTAGGTGTCTTGTGAAGGTATAAGCAAACCAGGACAGAGCTTTTCTAAGATCGTGTTAGTGATTCTGCAGGGTCGGTTGTGGCTGCTCACCCTCATGCAGCAGCTTCTTGGCATGGGAGGGCTCTTTGCCCTGCGGCTGAAAAAACGCGTAGATGCACCTCCTGACCACGTCCTCCCAGCCAGGCCGGCCTGTCGTTCGCAAAGCACTCGTTTCTATGGAGATGATCTTCCCTGGATCAGAGCGTCACACAGAGATACACACAAAAGATCAGTTTTAGGCTGATTTCAAAAGCTGCAGTAGCCTCCACAGACGCTGGCTTCACACTGAGGCTCTCATGAAAAATTCAGTAAAGGTCTGTAGCTCCTTTTTGTTTGCTGTATCTTTCAGGAGTATTTGGTTTTTCACCCTACTTGGATGTAAAAATATTTATTTAATAAAACATGATGACATTTTTTGGGCCATCTGGAAACTTTGGAGGTGTATGTGAACTAACTGAAAGGCCACATTCAGATGCAGTGGGGTACAATCTTAATGTGATCACAACTTTTCACAAAAGTTGTTATTAAAAACATGGCAAATTAAACTGTGCATAAAGTCTGCCATACCTGCTTCTCTGTATTTAGCTATAATAACATGTTTTATGGGTAACTATGTTTGCTAAGTGGCAGAAAATCTACTTAGAAACAGAAATTGACAAGGAACAGATCAGGAACTAATCACTTTCATAATGTATCGGTAAAATGAGTTTAAATAAGTGTTTTTTGTCCAAGTTTTGTTCTCTCTCACTCTTTCACAGCCTAAATAAACTAAACACGTGTCTCCACAAGTTGTAGAAAATAGTTCCCTTTTAAATAGCTTCTTACTCTTTTGTGTTGAAAATAATTTAGCTGATCAGATTTTTTGCAGTCAACCCTTACCGGTGTGCTAAATATTTGTTTAAGTTCAAGTTCAGGAAAACAATTTAAACATCCAATCAGATTTTGATTTGCAGCAGGTGGGTGTTTTCCTCATTGGATCATCTTATTTTCACTGACCTGGTGACAGAGACAACAAGCACTGGTGGGTAAATAACGACGGGTTATTGTTTTTCCCCTTTTAAAGACACTTTAGAGTAAAAAGATGGAAAGCAAAGGAAAAACACATTCAGCAAATATTCGAGGCTCCCTCAACCCTGGACACATCAGCTGTTTATCAACAGGTTAGCAACTGAAACACATTAGGTTTACTTCAGACCAAGAGGGTCAGCTGCAAGGAAAAACTCTGTTTGGACAGAAAAGGGTCAGAGGAGCTGGAAAGAGTTGGAGACTTTGCTGCACAAACGAAGCACCACAAAACCACTCAAACACAAGAGGCCATCTTATGACAAAAGGTTATAACGAAACCCATGAGGGGCGTGAGGACAGATTATTGCCGAATTCACCGAAGTTGAGAGAAGGATGTGTCTCACTTTTGACTAATTGGTAAGAGGAACACATGTTTTTTGAATGGCTGTGTTGTGCTTTCAGTTTACCACAGTTAAAATGGAAACCAAACGGTTAAACTGGTAAAGTTGAGATTGTTGCTTAACATCAAGCCTAAAAAAGACTGCTAATTGCTAATAAACAATTCCTTCATTATTTAACAACTTAACAACATATGAAGAGGGTCAGCAAATAGTGCTTCAACTATTTCTTTTTATGTCCCCTTAAACTAAACAATGTGTTTCTGCTAATACGAAAAGACTAACCATGATATATAAATCATACATAATTTCTTTTAGGCTTTATAATTTTTCTTAAGTTAATAGTACAAATTAGATTCCTTCCATATTTTTAGTACATTCTGCTTTTTAGTGGTTGGACAACATAAACTACACTTCCCAGGAAAGTAAAATGTTAGTCTTTGAGATCCTGCGTTCGCTGTCAGAGCAGATTGTTTGTGTTTTACCTGCCGGGTCCTGCTTCGTAATAAAAGACTCTGTTCGTGGTATCCGACAGGCGATGCAGATCAGGCAGCCTTGCAGGTCTGAAAAACAGAGGGCACAAGTGAGTGTTCTGGTATGTTTGCTGCTGCAGAATAATGAAACCCCCCCCCCCCAAAAAACATAAATTTAATTAAAAACAAACTTTTTTTCAAAGAAGCAGAAACCAAGTGAGGGGGATATGACCCTGAATCCATGGACAGGAAGAGAGCCTGACAATCTCCAAGGCCAGTTCTTATCAAAACAACTAAAGACTCACAAAGCTGAACAGCCAAAAATCTGCAATGCAGAAACTGCATAACACTATTTATCAAGGCCACTGCACCAATGGAGTCTACAGTATTTGACAGTCTACTAAAACTTCAACAGGTAATACAATAAACAGCTGCATCTTTAATACAGGTTTAAACTTTCAACCAGGAAACTACAAGCCAAGAATTTATCCATCAACAATTTATCCATTTTTGTTCCAAACCAATTATTTTCTTAAATTGGATTCATTCTTTACATAGTCAACATTATCAGAACAGAGAAAAATACATATAAGTTATATGACATGACTCCTGGATGTTTTAAAAGCAATCTGACTGAATCTTCTTGGGTCTTAAATGTGTTAAAATCCTTATTGAAAATACTTCAGCGAGTTTATGGCAGGTTTTAAGACAACTAATGTTTAGCTTTACACAAACTAAAAACCAAAAAAATGATCATTTCACAACAGGAAGTACCTTCTCCTTCCTCCTGCACGGGCCGCGGATGTGAAATGGTCAAACACTGCATGATCTCGTACTGCTGCCAGGCCTCCAGGTTCTCGGAGTCCGCCTCGTCCGGCGGTCTCTTCAACATGCGACAGTTAAAGGTTTGTGTGTTCCTGCGACCAGATTCCTGCGGCCACAGGATGCCGTTTACTGAACACACAGGGAAAGAAGAAGTGATGACCACCATCCATCCATCTATGCATCCATCCATCCATCCATCTATGCATCCATCTATGCATCCATCCATCCATCCATCTATGCATCCATCCATCCATCCATCTATGCATCCATCTATGCATCCATCCATCCATCTATGCATCCATCCATCCATCCATCCATCCATCCATCCATCCATCTATGCATCAGTCCATCCATCCATCCATCCATCCATCCATCCATCCATCCATCCATCCATCCATCCATCCATCTATGCATCAATCCATCCATCCATCCATCCATCCATCCATCCATCCATCCATCCATCCATCCATCTATGCATCAGTCCATCCATCCATCCATCCATCCATCCATCCATCCATCCATCCATCCATCTATGCATCAGTCCATCCATCCATCCATCTATGCATCCATCCATCCATCCATCTATGCATCCATCCATCCATCCATCTATGCATCCATCCATCCATCCATCCATCTATGCATCCATCTATGCATCCATCTATGCATCCATCCATCCATCCATCCATCTATGCATCCATCTATGCATCCATCTATGCATCCATCCATCCATCCATCCATCCATCCATCCATCCATCTATGCATCAGTCCATCCATCCATCCATCTATGCATCAGTCCATCCATCCATCCATCCATCCATCTATGCATCCATCCATCCATCCATCTATGCATCCATCCATCCATCCATCTATGCATCCATCCATCCATCCATCTATGCATCCATCTATGCATCCATCTATGCATCCATCCATCCATCCATCCATCTATGCATCCATCCATCCATCCATCCATCTATGCATCCATCTATGCATCCATCTATGCATCCATCCATCCATCCATCCATCTATGCATCCATCTATGCATCCATCTATGCATCCATCCATCCATCCATCCACCCATCCATCAGTCCATCCATCCATCCATCTATGCATCAGTCCATCCATCCATCCATCCATCCATCTATGCATCAGTCCATCCATCCATCCATCTATGCATCCATCCATCCATCCATCTATGCATCCATCCATCCATCCATCTATGCATCCATCCATCCATCCATCCATCCATCTATGCATCCATCTATGCATCCATCCATCCATCCATCCATCTATGCATCCATCCATCCATCCATCCATCTATGCATCCATCTATGCATCCATCTATGCATCCATCCATCCATCTATGCATCCATCCATCCATCCATCCATCCATCCATCCATCTATGCATCAGTCCATCCATCCATCCATCCATCCATCCATCTATGCATCAATCCATCCATCCATCCATCCATCCATCCATCCATCTATGCATCAGTCCATCCATCCATCCATCCATCCATCTATGCATCAGTCCATCCATCCATCCATCTATGCATCCATCCATCCATCCATCTATGCATCCATCCATCCATCCATCTATGCATCCATCCATCCATCCATCCATCTATGCATCCATCTATGCATCCATCTATGCATCAGTCCATCCATCCATCCATCCATCCATCCATCCATCTATGCATCAGTCCATCCATCCATCCATCTATGCATCCATCCATCCATCCATCTATGCATCCATCCATCCATCCATCTATGCATCCATCCATCCATCCATCCATCCATCCATCTATGCATCAGTCCATCCATCCATCCATCCATCCATCTATGCATCAGTCCATCCATCCATCCATCCATCCATCCATCCATCCATCCATCTATGCATCCATCCATCCATCCATCCATCCATCCATCCATCCATCCATCTATGCATCAGTCCATCCATCCATCCATCCATCCATCTATGCATCAGTCCATCCATCCATCCATCCATCCATCCATCCATCTATGCATCAGTCCATCCATCCATCTATGCATCCATCCATCCATCCATCTATGCATCCATCCATCCATCCATCTATGCATCCATCCATTTATGCATCCATCCATCCATCCATCCATCCATCCATCCATCCATCCATCTATGCATCAGTCCATCCATCCATCCATCCATCCATCCATCTATGCATCAGTCCATCCATCCATCCATCTATGCATCCATCCATCCATCTATGCATCCATCCATCCATCCATCTATGCATCCATCCATCCATCTATGCATCAGTCCCTCCATCCATCTATGCATCCATCTATGCATCCATCTATGCATCCATCTATGCATCCATCTATGCATCCATCATCTATGCATCCATCCATCCATCCATCTATGCATCCATCTATGCATCCATCTATGCATCCATCTATGCATCCATCTATGCATCCATCTATGCATCCATCATCTATGCATCCATCTATGCATCCATCTATGCATCCATCTATGCATCCATCTATGCATCCATCTATGCATCCATCTATGCATCCATCTATGCATCCATCCATCCATCTATGCATCCATCCATCCATCCATCTATGCATCCATCCATCCATCTATGCATCAGTCCCTCCATCCATCTATGCATCCATCTATGCATCCATCTATGCATCCATCTATGCATCCATCTATGCATCCATCTATGCATCCATCCATCCATCCATCCATCTATGCATCAGTCCCTCCATCCATCTATGCATCAGTCCCTCCATCCATCTATGCATCCATCTATGCATCCATCTATGCATCCATCTATGCATCCATCTATGCATCCATCCATCCATCCATCCATCTATGCATCAGTCCCTCCATCCATCTATGCATCAGTCCCTCCATCCATCTATGCATCCATCTATGCATCCATCTATGCATCCATCTATGCATCCATCTATGCATCCATCCATCCATCCATCCATGCACCCCAGCCAGCCAGCAAAGACAAACTGGTACATCCATTCAGTTAAAAGGATAAGCTCTAACAATTATTAAGGCTGTAGAAACCATTTTAAAGACATGAAAACAATTTAGCATCTCAAGTTTTTGAGAGACAATATGTTTCCTAAAGATAAAAGAAGTGCTTTAACAGTTACTGTTGTATTAGAATGAAAACGCAGTTGTTAGACCTTGCTATTTGCTGCACCCACTTATCTCCATTTTCATTATAATCTCTTCTCAAGGTTGTTCTGTAAAACTAAACAGTTAAATCATTTTATTGCACTGGATGAAGGTGCAGTTTCTCATTACATTGGCCCATCCATGCTGTTTCTCTGCAGTTTACTCCACATATATATTTTGCAGAGGACTACATGAGTAAATAAAACTTCAATTTTGCTCAGCGTGTCTGCCTTCCTATCTTCAAAGTTCAAAAAAACTACATGATTTTCCATTATTTAACCCTATGAAGAATATAATTATCCCTAACACAACAGCTGCAGCCAAAATTATCAATACCTCCTCCGTGTGTGAAAGCCTACAACCTCCAAATCCTCTGTGGAGATCACTCACCGAGGCTTTTAGGCAGCAGATTACGGACAAATTCGTTGTGGTCTCCGACGTGGAGGATGGTGTAGACACTTGAGTTTATTAGCTCTTCCTGGGTGTATCCAAGGTAACCCATCACGTTCTCAGAAACGAAGACGATGCGGCCCTCGCGGTTGACCACAAAGAAGAATCCATCGAGGGCCTGAGAAAGCAGAGTATGTGTAATAAAACTGGGCATATCAACCCAGCTGAGGGAAATCTGTGTATATAACTTACCTCTAGCAGCATGGGCCCCAGCATCTCTTTTTCCACCAGCCCCTGACTACTGGAGGAGATGTCGCTCTTCTGCACGTCGTCATCTGGAGGCAGAAGAGCTGCTTTCTCTGCAAGGAGAAGAAATATACAGATAATAGCAAAAACCTCTTCAACTGTTGTTAATGGTTACATGTGGTATAAGAGTGGGCCTCTCCTCACCCCGCTCACGCCGTTTGATCTGCTGGATTTGGTCCACGGTGCTCTTGAGGATATGGCACTTGTCGGGCTTGGCGCTTAGACTGGCGATGTCGCCCATGTTGGATGACAGCAGCTCAGCCAGCTCCTCGATGTAGCGACACTCCAGCTCTCGCCTCCGCTTCTCCACACTGTAGCAAACATACAAAAGGTAATTCACATTCTTGAGAAATGAGTAGTGATCCAAAATCTTTATTCACAATATGATGGTGTGATTTTCCCATTGCCGGGTGTGTCAAACACTGGATTAGATGAAGAAGAAAAATAGGATTTCCAGTTCATTTGATGCAAGTATAAGCTGCAAACAAGCCAAACTGTTCAGTCTTTTCTTGTCATTAACTTAACATTTAAGATGCTAACCGGGGGCCAATAAAACCTGAGATGAATCTCTTGGGTTTTTTTTAGCATTTTGTTTGATCATTGAATGCTATAACTTTAGGGTGAAGGTCACAACCCAATTAGCATTTGTCCATTTGTGAATAATCTTTCTTAGTGTTGAATGATGGACTTTAAATTGCTTGGAAATTGCCTTAAAAACCTTTCGAACATATATGTGGAGCAACAACTGCTTCTCTAAGGTCATTGCTGATACCTTTCCACCCTGGAGTTGTGTTACCAAGATGCTACAGATTAGCAAACTGCCCAAATTCCTGCCTGATGATTAATTAATTGAGTGCAGTTTATTAGGAGCACTTAACTGCTACTTTCTTTCTTAAATCCTATTGAAGCAACAAGGATGTACTCGGTCTTTAACCCAAACGGCTTTTCCACTTTGGCTTCATTTCTGTTTAACTAAATTTAAAACCTGCTAAAGATTAGATCATTTTTAGGTCCTGGAGAGTCAAGAATTGAATGATAGTGTGCTTTATTTTCGCTGTAAATGTAATTAGATCTGGATTATTTATGCAATCTGTAAGTCTCTTATGCCTGATTTAGTTCATAATAGCTTTTCTAAAGCAGAAACAAGTTAAATTATATAAAATATTTAGCATAGTGCATTTATTTTTAATTATTTGTATCTTTTTCTAAATATATGCTTGAATATCGGTTCAAACACCAGAAGCTGGTAAAAGGTGGCAGCTTCAGACATTATCTGTTCCTGCAGGCAAAATGCACCCTAATTACTCAATAATGAAGTTTTCAATGCACTGGGAATGTCAGGAACAGGGAGCAAGAAGCAGTGAAAAATGGGAAGCTGACGAAAGAGCAGGAGGATGTGTTCAGACAAGAATATCCTGAATAATTCACCATCCTGCTGAGAGAAACACAGAGGGAACTGACGGCAAACCGCTGGGGGGAAACAAAATTGGACAGCAGAAGATGGATGTTTGGCAGAACCGACACGATGAGTCAATTAATCAATTAGCAGTTTGAAAAAACAAAACACTGAAAGGGAGTTTCTAAGAAGAAATGCCAAACATCATTGATTCCACCTGCTTGACAGGATCAGTTACATATACTGTTTTAAGGATATACGAGCAGAGTTTTGATTTACTTTTATTTATCTGTTGAGCTGAAATGTGAAAAATGTGATTTGTGACTCTGGGAAATGTGACTTCTGTATTTGTTTTGTCTGTAATTAATCTAATAATGTATTAACCATCTTTACAAAACTATGTACAGATCATAAATTTAGCCCTGATGTTTGACTTTAAGGCTTAATGCATCTTTTTTTTAAGTGTAAAGGGACTTTTTTTCTTTACTGTCTCGCAGGTGGTTTGAATCATCGGTGTTAAAGACTACATAATACACGGTGTTGCAACTACTGCAGTTCTTCATCTAGTTATGCTAACTGTGTTTGCCTATTTTCATAATATGAACGCTTAAATCCTCCCTATGCTGATATGTTTTGACTGAAACCTTTAACTCCATTCTTGGACTTGAGTTCCAACAACATACATTCAGGCTGATGGGTAACAGAAAGGTATGTGAGAAACATGTGAAGAGTGTGTTTACGTGAAAACGACGACAATAAAAGTAAATAACTGCAGAGGCCTGCGTTAACAAACAGACGAGGCGACAGATGGAGGAGGAGGAGGACGCTGTTGTGAGAAAGGCCAGGTCAGTGGCTGGAGAACGTCAGTGTAGACAAACTTTTAGGCCTTTAAAATTCACACACGGTGCACTTTAAATACTTTAGTGCACCTACTTGAGGAGATGTCACCGCCCAATGCATGCATGCTTTGGACATTTTTCTAAATCAGATGCAGTTTTTGAGTTCTGATGAGACACATTTCATTTTAGGTTCTATAACTGACAAACCAAATGACGGTAGTAAATAAAGCAAGGTGATTTTCTCTCACGTTTCTCCTGAAAGTTAAAGATATGTGTGGCAAGCAGCTTTTTCAGAAAACTCTCACTAAAATTAAATGGACTTAAAAGAAGTCAGCAGATCATGTATGGACGTTCACCTTCCTTGTTTCAGGTGAACTACAGAACAACAGATGTGGAGACCACCGATCAATCCCATGGAGAAGATGTACTTCTTGCTTTGGGGTAAAGACCAAGGTCAGAATACTAAAAAACTGCATTAAAAAAACCCTGATGACAACTAGAAGAGGATGAGCAAATAAAATGTGCATCATGTTTATCATCTGAGCTTTTTAGAAAGGTTTTAGATATTATTGTGCAGTAGATATGATCATCTGCCTTTAATAGTCGAACCAAAAGCAATCAGGATGTTTCAGCAACCTTTTTGTTGATATCTTGGCCTGTTTTCTTGAAGACCAAGTAGAAATCAGTGAGTAACTAATGTTTTCTTAGGTTATTCAGCAAAGTTAGCCGATTGACTACACATTAAAGTGCAAATATCTGTTGTTTTATGTCATAAGGTTCATGTTTTCAAGCATCACTGTAAGGTTTACCGTCTACATGATCTTCAGCTCTACTGATGTAATGTTTGTCAGAGCTGGTGTTTACCTTTGCCCCGATGTATCACATGGTGAGCCCTTCCTCTTGCGTGACTCCGGTGTGGCAGGGTCCAGGGGGCCTTCCCCTACTGCACTCATTTTCAGCTTAGACTGACCTGAAGAGATGAGAAATAGCAGAAACAGATTAAGGACAATCATTTTGATAACTACTATATTTGACCCTTTTTCAACCCCTGTGAAAACCTGCAGAAAGTCAAGTTATTACACCACAAGAATGATGTTAAGTTGCTTTCTTATGTAAAAACTACCACCCTAATTCTAGAAAGTTCAATAATAAATACATTTCATTACATTTCAAAAATGAATAAATTCAGTTTGCTTCCAGTACATACACTGGTGTGTAATTTGCATTCACAATTGAGAAAAATGTTTGCGCACTTTGAAGAGCTATTTCACAAAAAACTCCCCAGACATCCAAGAGAAGCAATAATAAAAGATCCTAATGACAGGATAAGATAAACATGTCCCTTAACAAATACCATTAACAGCTGCAATTACAAGCAATAAAGTTATATGACTCAACCTCACATAAAGCAAAGCCTCCGATTTATCACACGTGGTCTGAGGATGTATTGGAGATTTACAAGATGGAGCTAATTACACAACCTCTAAGATTACGAAATGCATACATCAGAAGATGGAGTCCATCCATGACTGCTAGAACAACGAAGCAGTCCTGATATAAGGCTGATGGTATGTTTAACCTTATTTATCTGAGTCATACTGTTCATTTTACCACAGATATAAGGTCATTCACTCTAATACTGTAATAATGCAGATGTCAAAGGAGCAGCAGTGCAATTTGGAACGATTTGCTCGAGATGTTAGAAAGTAATAAAGCTAGGATTCAAATGAATTTCTGTAACCTTATCCAATTGAATGATCCAACACATTAGGTCAGCTACAATGAAACACCAAAAAAGGAACAATGTGAAACCAGCTGAGGGTTTATTTTTGCACAATAAAGTTACCACTCTGGTCTGGGAAAAGTTGAATTAAAGTGTTTTTTTTCCACTTAACTACTCACTGAACGTTTAACCTCTAGATCATTCCCAAGAACTCTGTCATACAAGATCTGCTAATGCTGTAAAGCCTGTTACTGTAACTTCCAGTTGTCGAGTAGAAAACCGTAATCATATATCAATATAGCAGGAGGGACCAAGTCCAGTCCTGGAGAGCTACTATCCTGCAATTTTTTAATGCATCCTGGCTCCAAAACACCTGAATCAAATGAATGGCTCCTTACCAGGCCTATGCAGACCTGAATGACTGAATGCTGATGAGGGAAATCAGTCATTTGATTCAGGTGTGTCTGACCAGCGATGCATCTAAAAGTTGCAGGGTGGTAATTCTTCAGGACTAAAGTTGGGCACCGCTGGTTTATAAAAACCTGAAAGATGCAAATATTAAAACAGACCAAGTGTGTAAAGAATAATTGGAGAGATTCGTAAACAGAAGCGTGCCTTCTGACAGGCTGGTGGAGGAAAATGTAAAAACCTCCTTTTATAACCTGTCACCACTGACCCCTCTGACCTTTTGTTTTCTGTTGGACCAAGTCACTGATGTCAGAGGACTCAAACGAAGAGAGAGAAATTATTTAGATTTGTTATTCTACATGACAGATTAGTGCAATGGGGACAGACAGGAATGAAACACCAAGTTTCTTTTCATTTGTCATTTTCATCTATGCAGAAGAAGCTACATTTAACAATGGCATGGACACACAGAGCATGGAAACTGAAAACTGTAAATGCACAAGGATTAACTAACTCTGCATTTTACTTAGTTAATGTTTCTACACAACTTCCATGTCAAAATGTTTCCAGATTCACAATTTCCTGAGTTCTCTGAGCGTTTTAGCCCATTTGTAAAGTATAAATACAGCATTAATCTGTGCATCTATGGCAGATACCTCTACAGTCTCTACAGTCCTTAAAATTTTCCAGACTGCATAGGAACCCTGTTCAGAGCTACAACATATCCAATCCCCAAAACGGACGCTTGTCGGGTTTCTCAAGTTCCTCATCTGTGTGCACCCTGAGTGGGAAATATCTGAGCAGCAACATCTCCAAAGCGCATCTCTGTGGCTTCATCAGAAGGGTTGACATGGCAACAAAAACTCTGCAGCACTTGCCGAAATACAGCAGTTAACAAGGTTTCAAAAGGATCCATTAAAGCAAAAGAGTTAAAGTAATACATTTTAAATCTTTTTGTTGCCATCACAAATTTTGTTGTCTAATAAACATATAACTGCTATTCATCTGAACCCAACAAAAGTAAGCCGGAACTACTAAAACCCAGTATTTAAAAGGAAAATACACCCACATTTATTTGTAAACAATAAACAAACAACTATTGTTTACCCACTGTCATCTAAGCTGGAATTTGTTTAAAGAAAAGTTTGAATATAAAATTAAAAAAAGTGGAGCGCAATATTTTATAGGGGCATCAAATTTGAAACATTAAACATTTGTGAAATCACTTATTATCTGAATATAAATCTGTAAAGTTTGATCATAAGAATCCTCTGCAAATCAACGAGGAGGGGATAAGACACGCCACCATTGTTACACCAGTATTAAGCACAGCTGTGAGGCTGAGCCGCTCTTAGCACAATAATTGTTCATGACGAGTCTCCTTTACATTTTTACCTCAAATCGCCCCCTTTCCTCTTCAGTTCTCCTGCTGAACAGACAAAGCACTTAAAAACATGCATCCACCACAGAGGGGAAATGAGAGCAGCACTACGACTCAGCACACTACAAATATTAGCTTGGTGTCTGTCTGGGAGGCTGTATGCTGGGAATCCTGCTGCTTTTTAATTTCAATTAGAAAAAGAAACTTAAGCTGACTTTAGAAATGTTTGTAGGAGAGATTTCTGCAGCGTCAATGATGTAGTTAGCTGGGCCAGCGTGGGCCGGGCACCGTTCACCAAATGGTATTATAGAATCAACAAACTGGATCTGAAGGTGCCTATAAATGGATTGTATGGGAATAAATCTGATTGATTTAAACTGAATTTGCACTGAACTGGATTTATGATGAATTAGAGACGTTTGTCAAGTGCTCTATAGACATTTGGTGTAATGGTACATAAACATCACAGCTGGGATGTCGGTTCCTTCAATCAACAGAAACTAATAAAAATTAGCCACCAAATAACTGACTAGAGCTTTGGTTTTTTTAAATTAATATTAAAGGATCAGAGGATATAGTTGACCAGATGTACTTGAAATTCCAGTGTACCAGATGTACTTGAATGCACCATAGAAACACAGTCCTCTCTGGTCAGAGGGTCTCCTCACCACGGCACCAGAGTGTTGTCGCATCTCATGCTGTGCAGCGATTCGGACCGGTTGAATGCTGCAAGCAGCTGGATTTGGACTTCAGATTTTTCTCCAGTACCAGTGATGTTTACGTTCAGCTTGACGTTGTTTCAGGTGAGTAATTCAGACAGGTGCAGAGCGAGCTTAATGTTCTCCACAGTAGAGTTTAGTGATAGCTGGGAGTCCTCTCTGGTTTGTTTTGGTGTCACTTTTAAAGTTGCCCTACAGATCATTGCATTGCGACTTAGTTCTGCACATAAATATTCTGCATGTGTTCAGGTATAAAACATGGCTGTATTTATTTGGCACATGTGTGTACTGTTACACCTCTAACAGAAATATATTGATTTGAATTAAAAGTTGAAATCAGCAGCTTTAGATTTTTCAGTTTCTTTTGCTGGTTAGGTATGACAGCAATGAAACAGCTGCAGGCTGAACCCTATAATACACAATCTGTTAATTATTTATTAGTAGTAACTAGATCTGAAACAGATGTGCCGTATCTCCTTAACCTCAAGCTAAATTAAGGAGCTATATTTTTAGCCTCTGCATTGTTATGTAGGACTTTCCTTTCAGAGCCCACATTTAATCCTTTCATCGAAGCATTGTTTCTCTTGTCACTTCTGCCCTTACATCAGTCTTCATCATCTGGAATATTATAGCCAAACGCATCACAGTCCAAACCCTTATATGCATTTTCGCACACACTGCTATTGTGATGATTATAAATGCGTAATTTATTGTGCATATCTAGTTTAAAGCTGCACCCAGAAGGTTTTTGTGCACAAAAACTGGGCAAAACACACGTGCAGTCATTTGCAGGTTTACAGCATTACACTTAAATAAGCTCAATAGCTCTGTCTTCACATTAGTTTGTGGTTAATTAAATTAAACCAGATTCTTGCATTTGCCATTAATAATGGGCTGGCTCAGTTTAGTACACTCAGTCAGGTTGTCATGATGATAAACATGCAACGATATGGTGAAGATTTAAACTTTTCCACAATGTCTGACACATATATTAAAGAAAAGATCAATATTCATTTAATGCATGATGATCCAGCCGAGTGTGAACACAGCAGCCAGCAGGTACAGTGTACACAAGCATAAATAGATCGATAAACTAAGGTGGTGTCCCACCGGGCGAACACTGCTAGAATATTGGTGGTTGGAGTGTGATGATTCCTACTATAACAGTTGTTTCCATTCGCAACTGCTGCAGGCAAAATAGACCACCGTATTATACCTGAGTGGACCTGACCACTACAGGCTGCCAGCTCACAAAGCTTCATCCATCATCCCAGGTTGGATTGTACATGCTTGGGTTGAAGTTGTGTTACTTTACCCGGAAACAAAAACAGGTCTATGCTGACAGTGTTCTTGCAATTATTCAAAAACACAGTAAATCCTGCAGTTTGTAACAGAATCAATCAGGTTCCCCCTATCTATACAGTTTCTATTCTTGCTTGTTTCTGTTCAGGCTCAGTGGGATTGGTGTCCATCACCAGCAATCAACAGACAAGAGACGGGACACAACCTGGACCGGTCGCTAGCAGATCACAGGACATGCAACCTCTCACGCTCACCGTTAAATCGAAGATGTGGTCGCCGCATCTCTAATTTTAACACAGGATTAAACCCAAACACATTATCCGTTACTGCACTAAAACCCATATTATAAGGAACAGCAACAACCTTAGAGATTAAATGAGCTTCATTCCAACTCAGAATGGCTAAAAACAACCAAAAAGCTCAAAATGGGGCAGGATAAAACAGAAACATCGGCCACTACAAAAACATGTATTCCACCCAGTAACAGGCCCCACTGAAGAGCTGATATGTGTAATTTACTTCACTCCATCAGTGGTCACAATGTAATGCCTGGTTTAGCTCTCTTGTTATGCTCAATTATTTTTCCTCCTTTACATCGTAGAAGACAACAGAGAACAGGATTCCCAATGTAAATACAAGCGTTAAACCAACGCCACCTCTCTGTTTAAACTGTCCTTCCATAAACTTCATTTTTATCTTTTATAAAATGGAATAAGAAATAAAGTCTTAACTTTTTCTGCCTCCAAAGTTTATTTTTCCATTTATGTTCATAATGAGTAATATTTAAATAAATCACTTCCAGGCGTTTCTGAAAGACTGTGTAGGAACCCTTTTGGAGAGGTTTTTAACACTGCAGATCATTGCACTGTTTTGGTGTGGTGGACTTTAGATACCATCTTCACCTACTCATTTTCTGGTGGAGATTCTAAGAAAAAGCAAAAAAATATTTTAACCACAAAGTTAAATCATCACAAATTGGTAATAGAAGCAGTGACGTGGCCCCTTTCGATTGGTCCCCAGTACCCCGAGCATGTCAGTAAAACATTAAAATTATAAAACAATACACTCCTGATTTCCAAAATGAAAATGATTAGAAATCATTTTTCCTTCTTTCATCAATAGGATTAACATATAAAATGCCCTAAACGCAGCACAGCTTTCCCAGTTTGAACTTTTAAACCAAGTAACTGGGACTGGAGTGACTGTCATTAGTGACAGTTGAAGGGTGAGCACATCCCACTGATCAGCCCTGCAGGAAACCCACCGATGCAAAACATTTACCGCTCTTACCACACACACCTGTAGGAGAGGTCAGTCTCCTGCAGCTTTTGACCTCTCCCGTCCTCCTCCCTGTAAGTGACGTATGGAGGAGGATTGAGCCTTCAGTCAGCAAAGAGGAAGAAGAACAAACAGCAGCAGCAGCAGAGTGAGCCTTCTGAGAAATAAAATCCACAGCGTCCCCATTACAAACACCAGCGTGTCTCTCTATAGTGTTTTCTCTTTCAAAGCTTTTCCCTCCGTCGTACTCCCATCCTGCAAGCTGCCATCACACAGAAAGGCACTCAGAAGAATGCAAATCTATGGATTGCAAGGCGAGTGAGGGAGAGACCACCAGGTGGAGAGTGGGCAGTGAGAGATGGAGGATTACCAGAAAAAACGTGCGAAGAGAAGGAGGTAAAAGAAGGATGAGATGCCACTGAAAACTAATCGGTGTTAAAAATCGTCCCAATTTGGAGGATCGCGTGAGGAAAAGATCGATCTGGTGATGTTGGGGCATGCACCCTGATGCCCTGAACAACCTGGCAGACTACAAATAGTTCCTTCACTTCCTCATTTATGTATTTATTGACTTCCTAAGCTTTAAACATAAAGACATCCAATAAATCTTCATAAATAGATGGAAGCAGTGGATGTGGGGAATCTGGTTTAATTTTTAGACTTTTAAATTAATATTCAATAAATGCTATAATTTCAACTGCATCTATTTATATTTTCAATGATTTAAAAGAGATCAGCACCTCGTCCTTGTGTAAAAAGTGAGCACCCCTCTCTGCTGGACTGAGATGGTACGGCCTCTGAGAAGCTGCTCAGTCACTGTTGCTAAGGCCCACCCTCTTGAATGTCAGGACATAAAGCAGAGCGTAAACAGCCTCAGTCAGACCGCCGACTCCTTCTTTCATCACGCTCTGAGGAGCTGGTCACCATGTGGACAGGTGGAATCAGCAGCAGCTTGTTTTAGGTGGTAATGTGCAGGTTTGCTGCAGCAACTGTTGGCTGGCAGGTTGAACTGGGAAGATGTCCGCACGTGGCCTGAACATGAGGGGGAGCAGGAGCCTTCCCTCACGGTTCAAGTGGATTTTATACCTTAAATGTGTAGTGTAATAATTGATTATCAATTCTCAGTGCATCAACGGACATGCAAAACACACCAATACCTTATTAATATTTAATCTAACTCTACATTTTACCAAACAAATGCATACAGCTTTTTTCCTCAAATCTGCTGGTCAGATTCTGGTCTTATTTCCAACAAAACAATCTGGAAGGCATTGAATGCCTATACACCTTTAAATAAAGCATGTTATGACGAGCAGCCCAAATGAGCGAGGTGCGTAGGGTGGCCGGGCTCAGCTTTACAGATGGGGTGAGGAGCTCCGTTATCAGGGAGGAGCTTAAAGTAGTGCCGCCGATGGAAGATATACCTGCAAGCTGACATGCTAATTTATCTGGATAGATTGTTATTTATTACAGTACATCTCAGAAACTGGTTAAAATGTTGCTTTTCCATGTGTGCTTCCAGGGAGGGCCTGTTGTGTTAATGTGTAAGTAATTGTGTGCAAACTGATGGTCATAATGAGCTGTGATTTAAAGCAATTTGTTCTAGTAAAAGTTCAAAAAAATATGAGTTACTATGTAGCGTTGATCCCTTTCTACGATCATTTCCCAGTGATTTCTTTGGGTCTTTAAGATAACTGATACAGTGCCAACCAGATCCCTTTTCACTCCATTGATGCATCAGAAAACTAAAGCTGGTGAAAGCTGAGGTCACGTTTAAGATCTGCACAAATAGCGTGACCATATTTAAAAAAACGCTGCTGTGTTCCTTTCACAGCTCCTGTTTCTCAACTGAATACCCTGTTCAGTTCCAGTCCATTGTTTCCCACCATCTGTGTACACCCAGAACCAGGATGTTTACCGGCAGTAAGAAATAATCTTGGACCGCACACAGCTCCACGGACACCACAACACACAGCCAAAGTCCTCAGTGTATAGAAAACCTGGCGTGAACAGTCTGAAGTTGGTGAGACCCACAGAGGCTCCTTTATTTGTGAAACAACTACTCAGTACATACAGGTACCACCACAACCTGCAAGTAAACACAGAAAGGTCCCTTACAGCACCTCCAACTCCCAGCTTTACACCAGGTGCACCCTGGTAGCGTTATGGTGCTTTTCTGCTGCATTTTGCATGGAAATCTGAGCAGGTAAGACCGAGAAGCAAATATTTTTCCATCGACGCAACAACTGTGAAATGCCGTCACTCTTACAGACGCACAAGCAAAGCAGTAGCCGGTACATCTAGAAAAATGATGAGATATTAAGGCCATAACGTTTACCCAAATCCAGTTTACTTTTAACCAAACACCACCACAAAAATCTGTTTCCAAAATATTCATTTTCTGCAGACATTTTAACACAATAAATTGTGTGTATGGTGTTTCAATGAGAACTTTAATATTACCCTAACAAATCTGCTGCGAAAACAAAATATTTTGTGCACACTGTAGCTGTTCCTGTCACCTTCCTGTGCATGTTTAAATAATGCATGAATACTGACAGAGAATAGGTTGCATGATGTCTTTAAAACATACAGTTCTGTGCAAAAAAACCTTTCTAACCAGCATGTGATCTTTCAAAGGGGGTCCTGATCAATGCAGTAGATGATCAACTGCAGCCAAAGTCTAAAGATAAGTTTTGAAAGACCTTCAAAATAAAAACCTGGGGAACTGTTGATCAGGACCATTTGGAGAGATTACGAGAAAAGCTTAAACCTCGGATGGAACAGAAAGAGGGTGAGGATGGTTGGAAACATCTGCACACCACTGCATTTCAGGACTCAACAGAGAATAGAGAAAACTGAGCAGAGGTAATGCACTTACTTGGTCTAGGGCTCCAGTGAATGAGTCATGTGGTGGCTTTGGGGGCCTTTTTCTGGGCTCTGTCCACAGTTAAAAGGGATGGAGGGGACTCTGCCGGTGAGGTCACTGGTAGGAGAGCAGCTTAAAGTCGGGATGATGGGGCATCGGAGGTGAGGTCACGGCTCCATAGCCGTACTGTCACACGGCACCATCCCAGGTGCAGGGAGAAGCCAGCTGGCCTCTGACTAGAAAAGGAGAACAGAGAGAACACCATCGGTGTGAGAACAGTAAGGTTAGAGAAGTCACTCCTATACTTAAACATCTTCAAAATAGCTTGCCGCTTGGATTACTTCAAGGCTCATGTTAAATAAGAGCACAACAGCCTTTAAAAGATTTCCGTGTGTCTGATGCCTCAGACATGCAGGTAAAAACAGACAGAACAATCCAAGTTTTTATTTTCACTTCTACAGACTAAACTGATTTGTGCTACTAACGACAACCAACTGGTCAAACAAAGCCACAAAGTGCAGGTAAAAACAACTGCAATAATTCAAGTCAATATTTAATACGTCTAATACAGCCAGATATAACTCACATTAGTGCATTTCTTACTGCTTTAATAGTGATGCAATAATCAGTTGGCTATTGATCAAATTTTTCCTTGATCAGTTCAGATGAGCAAATACTGGAAGATCAAATTGTTTTTTTTTCCTTGGCTCATTGAACGCATCAAAACTTAACAGCCTTATTTTTACTCAATTTGTTTGAGTTTTGTAAAAACATTAAAAGTTAGGGATGTTTTACTGCAGGGGTTCCCAAAGTGGGGGTCAGGACCCCTCGGAGAGTCGTGAGATAATTTGCAGAAGCACCGTGATGCAACCGCTGAGGTGTAAGAAGGGCCAAAAGGAAAATGTAATAATTAAATGTAATCAAAAAACATAAATTCATTTAAAAATACATACCATTTTTTCACTCTATATTTTTTTTATTTAATAAAATACAGAGTGAAATTATTATATGTATTTTTAGGGGGTGACCAGTCTCTGGCATTCTTATTTTGGGGGTCACAGGTTGAAACGTTTGGGAATCCCTGCCTTATTGCATGCATGGGGATAATACTTCTGTTAGATCCAAAACTACTAACTCTTTAAAGGGATCTAATTTCAGTTTTTCATGGTCGGTGTTTGTTGCACTGAACCATTTATACAGAAGAGTTTTAGTCCTTAGAGAGAAAAGCGAAATCAGTCAAAATCAGAACCAGCAGGTTTGTATCGGAAGGTTAAAGCCTAATGGCCTCCGGCTTATGAACACTATAAAAAGTAAATCCAGTTTGTTGTACTAAAATTCCCCAGCGATAAATGCTGTTTCCAAGCGTTCGCTGATATAAACTACACAGAGAGATGACATGAGACATTTTGGAGAAGGAAGAGAGCCCCTTTTGAATGAAGAATAAAACTCAACTTTTCACCGACGCTGACGTGATTTGTTCACATTTCAGATGAAGCTCTGTCTGTCCTTTACCAGGTTTGTTGAACCTACACTAAGTTGCCCCAGACTGGAGCTCCAGCTGGTTTGTTTTGGAACAAAGTGACAGTTTCTATGCCTCGTCTGCCAGTGCTTGTAGTGTCAGGTCTATGTGACATTTAATGCTGACATAAAAAGGTCAAATGGTTTGTATAGTGTGATTATTTTGCAGCTACATTCAGTACAAAATAGTCCCACCTTTCATAGTATAATCGTAAGATCTAGTCATGCACATTCTATTGAATAAATAGATCGATGACGACAATAAATCAGCCGATGTTTGTCATTTTTTAATCATATCGGTATATATGTTTTTACCTGTAAGGATAAAACGTCATTCAGAGTAACTGCTAAAACTCATAAATGGTGGGTTATTAACAGTTTATCACTGAGATTTCTGCAATGTTGAACTGAAACAGAAAGCATGTCCATTCAATAATTTATTCTGTTTTCCTCTTCAAATGACTGTCTAGACCTGACTAAATTAATGGGTGTCTGGTCAGTCTGGTTGTTGTTTTCAGAACCTTAAACACTGCCTTCATTTGCCCAGAGATCTCTGAAGAGCAGATAACAGACAATGGTTCATTCTGCTTACAATCAGTCCCATCTCCTCAATACTCTCACCTTACAACAGAAATCTTTAGATTGGAGACGACGCTTATCTTAGAAATTCACCCTTTTGTGGCAAAGCAGGGATTTAACTACTCATCCAACATTTTTAAGGTTCTAACACATCTTTTATGTAAAAATCCCAGACTTTTCTAGAGGTCTGAGTCCTTTACAATCATTTTATGGAAGGAAGGTAGGACACAAGGACACTTTGAAGGATGGAAGGAGATAGAGGTAAGGACACACGGAAGGAAACAAATGAATATGGATAAGGGATGAAGGAAGGAAGAAAACAAGAAACAAAGGAAGAACACAAGAGGGGAAGGATTGAATGACAAAAAGAAGGAATGAAGAAATGAAGAGGGAGGAAAACAGGGAAGGACACAAGGAAGAAAGAAAAGAAAAAACAAAGGAAGAGAGGAAACAACAAAGGAAAGAGAGAAAGGACACAAGAATAAAGAACAGAGGGGAGGATGGTAGGAAAGGAAGCAAGACACAAAGGGCAAAATAAAGAAGGATGCAATAAAGGATGAAAAAAAGAAGACAAAAAACAAGAAAGGTGATGAGGGAGGGAAGGGTGGAAGTACACAAAGGAGGAACGAAGAAAGAAAGCATGCAAGGGAAGGAAGCAGGAAGGGAGAAAAGGAAGCAAAGCAGGACACAAGGCAGGAAAGCAAAGGACAGAAGTTGTCAAAATAAGGTGAGATCTTTCCATGTAATCCATGCAATATTTAGTAACTGAATGTATCTCCCCATCATCAGTTACATCTGTAGAGATCCTAAAGATGGATTCTGGTTGCCCACCCTCCATCTACTCGATGGGAGGGTTGTTGCTATTGGCGCCCATGTCTCCCCTGATTCGCCACCTTGGGGCACCGAGGTCCAGGGATGCCAGGTGTCAACCACTACTGCAGAGAGCAGCACTCAAACCTCTGTCACCACCAAGAGCGTCACCTGTCAAACTTCTGCAGGTGATGATGAAGAGCAACACCAGCCAGTCTTGCTGGAGGAGCTAGTCTCCCAGAATTCTCCAAAAGGTGACTCCATGCGTGAGGAGACGGGTCCTCCACAGCGAGGTAATGTCGATGATCCCTCCTCAACCCTTATCCCCCCTTCACCCTTACCCCCACTACTCTCGCCTATCCATAGCCCTGTTGACACCGCCTCAAATGATAGGCAAAGGGAATCCGTCGCTGATGGGTCTCCCTCACCACCTGTCCTCCAGAAGGAGCCTGTGTCATCTCCCCTTTTGATGCATCCCGACTTCATCGACGAGTTTGAGGTTCTCGACGTCTGGTCCCCGACACCAGTGCCCGATCACCACATTACTCAGACTACTTGGAAGATGAGGTCCTCTCCTTGTGTGTTTATAATACAGACCTTGATTTTCTCTGACTTTTTGGACTTTAGGCATGGATACAGTCTGATCTCAAGAAGTGTTGTCAAAATAAGGTGAGATCTTTCCATGTAATCCATGCAACATTTAATAACTGCTCACAGTTAACTCCATAAAAGTTACAATAAATATCCTTATATCCTTATATGTAATCCATACAATAATTATTAAAACACAGTTGAAGCAGTGAGGAGTGAAACAAGCATGTTCTCATATTCTGGAGCTGAGAGACTGGAGAGGCCTGTGTGGGGCCACATATTATCTGTCTTATCTTTTGCAAAAATATAAACAAGTATATCCAAAGAAATGATGTTTGATAATTTTATATTCTTTCACATGTATTGAATAAAATTAGTAGTCTTTGATTAACAAGTTAAAAGATGTATGATTGAAATGTGGTTAAGAACTGAGAATTAAAGGAAAATCATTAAGGTTTGACATTCTCAATCAGCTATATATGAAAGAAATATAACAATTATTTGTAAAGCATGAATAAAAAGAATGAAGTGATGGTTTTGCAACGGTGTTTTAAAGTGAATGCTGAAAGCTGAAGAATGAAATGTGTAATACTGTGTAAAGTTTAAAACTGAGCAGATTAGGGAAAAATTGGAGGATGACAAGGAGGGACAAGAGCCAGCTGCATGCTGGGAGGAAGGGAAGATGCGACTACAGACCAGCGTGGCTATTATTGGCATCTCCAAGGCTGAGAAACAGAATCAGTAGGTCACGATGACCATGACTAAAGTATTGAGCAATAATCAAGAAGCTGAGCTGAATAGGTTGCGCAATAACTAAGAAGCCTAATAAGGGCCTGACCGGTGAAGGCATCAAGCACTATAGAAACAATGCTGGGAGCAGAAACAGGGTTGTTTCCTCGCAGAAGACCAGTGAACAAGTTTGGACGGAGAAAATAAGCTTGGATGGAAAAGGAACAAAAACACAGCCTCACTGATCGACTGCATTAAAGAAGAGGATCAACCCGTGAGCCCAGAAAGGACTGTGCCTCAAAATTAAGAATTGGATTTCATCTAAAGCCTTTTTATCCAGACAACAGAAGTTAACTTGATCGGTGAACAGCTGATTGCTCTAAGTTTCAGGCTTCTGCAAGTCCTGAATCAACCTCATTTATGTCTCCGGGTTTCCTTCAACTCTTCAGCCTCTGGAAACTACTGTCTTCAGAGACAAATGACAACAAAGATCCTGTTTAACCATCAAAGTCTGGAGCATCAGTGCCTGCCACTTAAAGGAAGAAAACTGAAGATTAAGTTGTATTCCCTTCAAGAAACCTCGTTGTTACCAGAAGAATCTCCTCCATCCGGTGCATGGATGAGCCTCCATCTTCAAAGCCTCTCCAAACTCACTAGTTTCAGCATCAGGGAAAGACAGGTTGAGTTGATTGATTCATTTCTATTACTGAAATTATTTTGTGTTGCCGAATTTAAGCTGTTACTGACCCCTGCAAAAGCGTTACTAATTAAAGAAAGCTTATAAAATTCTAGTTAAATCGTGGACATTCAACTATTTGAGTCACCTTATTTTTGGTTTTTCATTGGTGGTAAAAAGTCTTGTAGCCTGGTTCTAAGATATTTTAGGAGGTTTTATTGGTTACCTTAACCAAGTTTGTTAAAACAGCGCCCTTGGAGCTCGTGCTGAGCTACTAAAATTAACCTAGCCCATATACCAAGAGCCAGTTGTAAAATTAGGGAATGAGGAGCCATGAACAAAAGTGACTGTTGAAGGTGTGGATGACTGCGATAGGCTACTTGGTCGTCCAGACCTCCAGTTGAAGAACGGCAAGACTTTTGGATGAAGGCTGTCAGAGGCTAGGCGAGTCATTTCCCGACACCAGCTTAAACAGAACTTTCATTAAACCTGCTTAGTAAGACCTTTCAGGTTTAGGGAAGTCCGGACCCGTTGGATGGAGAGCTGGATTGAGCAATCCATTTAGACATGGGGAAGTAGGAGGGAGGAGTTAGCTCATCGGACAACGAAAAGTGGTGTAGATGGAAGGTGATGACTGAGGGGGGAAGGAAGGAAACAACAGAAAATAGGAAGAAGACAGCACACAAGGGAGGAAGGAAGCAATGAAGGAATGGAGGTAGGACACAAGGATGTAAGGACAGAAGGAAGACAGGGAGGGAAAAAATAAGGACACGAAAGAGGAGGGACAACATTTGACAGTCGACTAAAAAAATTTTCTTAGATCTGGAAAATACTGAAAAAGCTGAATAAGGGCTGTGATTTGACAGCTTAAATACACATGTATGTAATGAGAAAAAATAGTTACTTTATGTAATTAATGTTTATTAATTTATTTCACTAATACAAAGTAAAGGTTGGATTTTATGTTAAATTATGTGACCACAATAAAAGATTTTTAGATTTAGTCTTTTTTCCACATTTTTACCTGGAGTGACATAAAAACAACAGTAAAAGGCGGACAGTATAACAGCTGGTAACATATAGAGTCTGTGTGGAAGAGAGAGAAGGCAAACTTAGGTCATGCATGTTGACATTCTAGGGAAAGATCATCATCTGAAACATGCAAAAAAATAAATAAATCATCAGATTATAAGTTTTATTGTACAACAAAACCCTCTCCTACTGTTGAACTACTAATCGTTTCCTGCATTCGTGATCTGCTCCTCATTCTGTGCCTAACTTTATTCTCCTCTCCATTTCCACCAAAATCTTGTAATTTTCACACTCAGCTGCACACGGTTTTCTTCTTCCTCTTTGAAGCCAAGAAAGTAGGCCACTGTTCAGAAGGCATCGTCCCCCATCTCGTCTTCAGAACGGCAGACAGTAAAGCGAGTATTTTTGTACGCGTGCCTCGCCGCCTGATGCAGACCCCGAGCCTCACAGTCGAGGAACAAACCACGGCACACATCAGCGAGACGTAAGGAAGAAACACAGAAGCCTGTTGGTTGCAGCGCTGCAGAAACCATAGCACATTCCTGCAGCTAATTAGAGAATATAATCCAGGTTTATTACTGGAAAAGAAACACTGGCAGATATGAAGGCACTGAAAGGAAAAGAGTCAACAAACCAGAAAGCTCAAGCTGTGGGTTGATGAAACTTAAACCTTATAAAATCCATTTTGCTGTCATGGTTATTAAATTTTAATGCTGTATTATTTGGTATTTGAATAATTAAGATAAACAATCTAAAAGTATTAAAAAAACAATCCTACTTATGAATGCTTCACAATTTAACGTCAACTACACTTGATCTTTATTTCAAATCGCGGCCAATTAAGCCATGAATGCAGAACTGTCAGCTGGAAATAGGATTTTAAGCATTTTATTCAGGTGCCATGTGCACCACGGAGAGCAGACTGACAGAAAAACACTGAGAAGTGTCACATTTCTGTTTGATTTATCAGGCTGCTTATGCACAAATGTAGGAGGACAATAATGACTGCTAAGCAGCTACTACCCACTTCCTGTGAAACAACTAGGATGAATGTGTTTTAAATGAAACAGGATAAAGTACTAAATTGCAATGTTTAGCACAAGAATATGAAGAGCAAAGGCCAAGCTGCTGTTTATGTTCTGTATACGGGAAGCTTGTGTACGGCAACCCCAATAGGGACAAAGTTTAAGGTCAGCCAATAACGTCAGAAACAGATCAAAGGAAGCAAAACATCATATCAGAAGTTATTCACTTGCAGGAAATACACGGTTATATTTCTAGACTTTGAATGCAGCAAAAATAAAAACATACACCTTTAATGTCTGTAAAAACATCAGCAGACAGCTTGTTCTCTTTGGCACTTTTTAGGGGTGATAAATGATGCATATACAGGTTTATCTCATTATGAAAAAGTTCAATATTTCTTGTCACCCGTTTCAGAAAGTAAAACGAATATATTATTTAGATTCATCACACAGAGTAAAAGATTTCAAGCTTGATTATGGTCTTACAAATACTGAAAACCTCAAATTCATTACATAACATCGATTTAAAAGAAGAATTCTAAATGAATAAATGTTATGTAATGGCCATATTATGTCAACCACAATGATGAGGAAGACTGAGGATGATTGCTGCAGTCACTGACACCCTCCACAAGGAGGTAATGCCACAAAAGGTAATTGCTGAAGAAGCTGGTTGTCAACGGAATGCTGTATCAGGCATATTCAGAGAAAGTTGAGTGGAAGGAAAACGTGCGGTAGAAAATAGATATCAAGATCCCAGAGTCTGGATGAAGGGTGCAGAAGCCCTGCTAAATTATCAATGATAACACTGAAAGCATGTCAGGAAATAAAAAAACAGAATTATTTCAAACGAGATGAAGCAAAAAATTACTGAAATTTTAGCAGATTTAAAAATCACAAATTTGTGAAAAACTTAATAAATATGTTGAATTGTTTTGTAATAGTGTGGATGCAAGACAAAACATAAACAATAAAAATTTGACTCTAGATCAACATTTTCTTTTAAACATAACAATCAGCTTCGGTTCACAGCAAAACAGCAAAACGTCTACACAGTTTCAATTATAACAAATAACGTACCTAAACTAATTAAGGAAACGGATTAATTGTGTTTAAGTGTGACTCGACCTGCAGGACACTTCACCTTTTTACCTTCAACACATTGTTATGCTGCAATAAACAAGCGTCCACCAAACTAATTCTGACAGAGAGAATCTTAAATTCATGGTCCCAAGCAGTTCTTTATTTTATGTTTATTGGGGATATAGTCCGATGGCAAACTGGACAGAAATATTGTCTGTTAAGACGTTTTTTTGATACTAAAACTCTTTCAGATATTTTTCAATATGTTGCTGGAGGAAGAACAAATGAACATTGTTGCGACTATGAATCTGAATATATTATTTAATATTAATACTTTATAATTACTTTAATACTTTAATAATTTATCAAATAATATTTCGGTCTGTTAAGGGTTGTCCTGTGAATACCAGCCCAGTAAGGCGATGGTATTAGTACAAAATAGAAAGGGGTGAGACGAGCTCTGACATTATTGAACAGCATAAACTCTGCACATAGATGGAATGAATTCACACAATTTCTTAAAATACAATAATTTATTTTAAAAAATAAGTCAACTCAAAGTCAAACATATTTCAATCAACAAACTCTTTACTATGTTAAAACAATCCAACTAAACTACCAAGCAGAATTAAAGAATAATGAAGACTAATGGACTATGTACAATATAAACAAGTTGATTAAAGATGATTGAAAACGATGACCAAAAGAGTGATGCAACATTACCATGCAATGTTTATGTTTGAGAACCAAGGATTATCTTGAAGAATCTGGAAGTGAAGTTAAGTTAGTCTTGGAACCAACTTAGGCAATAATCAGTAAACGTTTAGACAACCATTCACAATGTAAGATCAGATAAAATATCATTTTAATAAAATAATGTTTTAAAGAATGATTTGCTGAATAAAACCAACCTTCTGGATGACTAATTCTCAACGGTGTCTCATTAGCTGCCTTTATTTATTAACATAATATTTAAAGAAATATTATTAAGGGGATGGTAAAATATTTAAGGAAGTATTTTGAAAAAGACCCAAATCTTTCTGGAGAAATGGGGCTTAATGGTGTTTACTTGGTTATTAAGTTTAGTAAAATAATGTTTAGGGACTATTATTTACTGGATTGAAAACTAACAACCTTTCTGGGTAGATGATATTTAGTAGCAAGCACGTGTTCTTAGCTGTTAGCAGTTAAAGCTAACAAAAGAAGCTGATAGCTTAGCACCAGAATCAAACACACACCTTTAAAATACCAGGCTTAATAAAATGTTAAAATGCATAAGCGCGGACGGTGCGTTATGATCAATCTTCTGTGTTTAAAATCACCCTTTAAATAAAGTTTTTCTTAACTTTCAAAACACACAAACACAGAACACAAAACTGAGCAAGTGTGCTGCAGATAGCCTGCTAGCTTCAAGATAGCTAAATTTCACACAAACAAAACCAAACTTCATAAAATGAAAAACGTTTAGATTATTTCATTCTAAATACTTCAATCTCTCTGCCCAAACCCCTAACCTCGTTTGAACCGTACTGAGGAGGAGTTGTCCGGGCGACGATGAAGTTTGAAGAAACGTCCACTTGAACGAGGGTTAGCTTCAGCTAACCTCCGGAGCTGTGGCAGGGCGGCTTGCTCTGTACGCTGACCACACTGCACGTTAACTGCCGTAACCACGGTGATGTGTTCCATTGTCCTTGCTTTGGGAAACTGCCCAACTCGGCATTGTGCTGGGAACTCTCTAGAAACAGTTAATTTCTGTAAATCTCAGAGAGAAGTCAAGCCACGCTTGTACCTTAATTATCCCATTCATGAATGAATACCGGATACACGAACAGTGATTCATTCGTACTTAACTTAATGCATATGATCGATGATCGTATGACACTCTCGGATCCAGTTGAAGAGTTTTGTCTGTTTGCCAGCAAAGAGACATTAGCGCGCTTTCTTTCCTGCCAGCCTCGCAGCGGAGTCCGGATGGAAGAGATCGGACCATTGGAAAGGTGGGGGTTTTATACGGCCAGTGGCATCATTGGAAAGTCCGCTGTTACCCCCCTTTTCCAAATATGCTGGAAGTAGGTTAAATACAATTTATTTTGAAGGTTCCGGAAAAGTCTGTACCGCATCTTGATGTTTTAATCCATGGCTGTGGGTCCCAACAACATTGATGAAATTGTTGCAAAAAATCTGTTTATTTTCATTGTTTTTCAGCTTTATCCAAGAATAAAAAAAGAATAAATGATGTTACTCTGTCACAGTTTGCTCTTTTTACATTACATTTATAGATTAATGTGGGTCTGGATTGCACAGATTCATAAATGTGCTGAGACAACAAAGGGTTAAAGGAATAAACTTCCTTTATAAATGCTTGTGGACATACAGATGGGACTAAAATGAGTGAAAAGGAGGGAATTACTCATTTATTACTATAAATTATAAAAAGAAATGAAAGATGACTCAAAACGTGTGCACAATGAAGTTGCCACCTAGCATGCCGGGTCTTCTTATTCTGAGAATCTAAATGAAAGTGAAGAGCGTCTGCTGACAGCCTGGAGATTTAAAACACACAATCACCTAAAGCAGCTCCTGGAGAAGAAAGCAGCGCTAGTGGCTGCAGCGTGCTAAAATGGCTGCTCAGTCTCCACACAGACGCAGAGCTCAGACAGGAGGAAGAGGAGGAGGAGGAAGGCTCCCACTACCAATTGGTTGTCTCCAGTGTGCTTCACACCTTGCATCTACATTTAATAAATAATAAATATGTTCCTCTGATATTAAGTTCAACCTGCCCAGAAATGTAGAGATATCTGTAAATACAGAAATATTCCAGATTTATTAAAGAACTGATATTTTCCTTCATCTAGACACCATTTTTAAACATGTGAAGTTAATAGTAAACTGCTTAATTCCCAATAACATGCACACTATTTGATTTTCCTGCATGCTGGATGCCAGAGAAGCACCTCCCACCCCCCCTCAGATGATCCTTTTACGACTTTGTTCAGTTGTTTGCAAACAGCTTGCGCTCGGCAGCTCACAGTTCAACCTTGAACCAAATAAGCGAACTCCATAACCTGCCCCTTATCTGGGCTTCATCTCAGCTTAGTGAGGCCCAGCTGCGATGCTAACCACCCAGGACGGGACAGCGTTTGGGCCACAGATACGAGCATCTCATTACTTTGATGGCAAATTACTCAAATGTTTATGCTTTGAAGAGAAGTGGAAATTGTGCATTAAACTGGCACCTTATTCACCTCTTTCATGTGGCTAATGTCTAAAAGATTAAATTAAGTATGTAAATAATAATGATAATCAAAGAGTAAATATAGAGAGGAAGCCAGCATGCTGTACATAAAAACACTGCTGGCAGGAGCAACATGTGGCTTTACTGATATTCCTTCAGTTTGTTTGTTTTTAACTTTGACGTGTAAAACTTGTTAGTTGTACTATTTTACAAAACATATTTTAAATGAGCGAAAGGTAGATTTTTAAGCTCCTAAATTTACAAAAACATTAATTGTTTGGTCAAAGTAAAACATTTAAAAATGTATTAATATGTTAAATTAAAATATTTGCCTGCTTTACTTTCGACACATGATGGGTCCCTTTTTAGGTGAAAACAACAAGGTAAGACTGTAAAATCAAATGGACAACATGCAAATATGACATTATTGGTAAATATTGCAATGAAAATGTTTGTTTGAATTAACCCAAACAGTTCATTACGATGTCTCCACCACCACCAATATTTTTTAATTGTTGGTGTAAGGATTAAAAATACATGTTTGGGTTTCAGGAAATGCTTCCTTTCTGCTGAAACAATAACTTTTACGATGGCAACATTTAGCCTCAGTGTTAACAGAGTGAAACAAGCAAAAATATCTCCAGATCACGATCTTGAAAATGAATTTTTAGGAATAAAGGCATTTAAAGTCTAGTTAACCATCACCACCTTCACAGAGCTAAACATGCAAGTGGCAGCTCCTGAAATTAAAGTTGGGACTGATTTCTTAAGACAGAAAATCATTCAGCTGATAAACTTTAGTGACCACCACTCAAACACAGTTTAAACTACTGGTCTTGGATTAAACATTTCCAAAATGCCCCCAACGATGCCATACGCTACATATCTGAACACAGCGAGGTCAGAAGAAAGTGCACCAGAAACATGCGGTTTTATTGATGTATTTACAGAACAAAAACTAAGCGGCAGTCTTGAATTTTAATGCACTAATCAAGAGGACAGTGGAAAATTTTGATTACCGGTTAGTTGACTGTTGAGTTTCTACTCGACAACCTCTCCAACAGTTTAGATTGAAACCGGTTATGTTACAATCAGAGAGTCTGTGTCTGTTGTTTGTTTGCGCCAATTATTTAATTGTTGATTCCACTACTGGCTGCTCCGTCACCCCAAAAACTGCTTTTTATTCACTATTGCAGGTTGTAGTTTTGAGAATTTCAGATACCTAAACCTACTTAAAATGTAACTTGCTATCCATTTTTCTCATTCTCTTAAGATAGGCAAGCTATACTGCTATAAAATTGCTCGAGTTCCTGCAAAAACATGTTGATTTTTGTAAAACCAACCAAATACAGTCATATTCACTAGATAGGAATCTGTGATCTGATTGAGGCTCGTTTGTCAGATTAAAAGTATCTTTTGAACATAGCCTTTTAACATACTTTAATTATGCCCATATGTTTGTGTTAAAGAAGTTTTTATTGGTCAGATGTAATATTCTGATCTTAAATGTCACGTTTTTCATTTGCTGTAGGCTGAAAATTATAATTAACAGAAATAAAGACTTCAAAACATCAGTCTGTGTGTAATTAATCTACATAATGTGTTTCACTTAGTGAAATGAGTTACTGAATATGAACTTTTGATTAAGATTTGATTTATTAAATGGGTATGTAGTTGGCTAAATATCGTTAAACACCAACAACAGCCCGCAGTCACATGTCCCTTTTCCATTAGTACCTATTCAGCTCTACTCGAGTCAATGCGGTTCGGGTTGTCATCGCAAGTCTGAAAAGTACCCTGACATGATTTATATGCAACACAACAGTGGAAGACATGCAAGCAATGGTAAACCTGCTGCTCAGTTCACTCAAAGTAAAAGAAAAGAGCCAGAAAAGGCTGCAGGCGGCAAGACGAAAATATTGACCATAGAACGGTATCAGACTGATGGGTACCAGCTAGACGACGTGTGAGGGTAAGCCAACGCTAAGGCTAGATTGATATAGAGGTCATACACACAATAAGCCTTTAATGGTTGAAGATATTAGCTATTGTAATATGTATTCTGTGTGTGTTTCAGATGGCCCTCCTGTTGCAAATGTACTTGTTGCAGATGGTCAGTCTGGGTGTTTAACCAAGCTTCCCAGTTTTGGGATGTTACTGCTCCCATTTTCACCAACGCACAGCAGTTGCAGAACTTCAGGATGTCTGAAAAAAGTTTAGGATAATGTGCAACAAACTGCCTCCAGCTCTAGAGCGACAAGATACACCTTTCAGTGAATGTGTGCCCTTGAGGAACAGAGAGGGCATTGCACTGCGGAAGCCGACTCCAGGACTTTGGACCTCTATTTGGAATCATCATAACAACTGTGAGCAGGTGTGTTGTGCTGCTGCAGATATATATTCTTGTTGCCTTCTCAGCCTTGAACCCAAACATGTTTAATTGTACCTCATTATGAATTTTGACAATAAACCTTAGCGTCTTTGAAACATGTCTCCACTTTTGTTTTGTACACATTACACTTTATGACAAATTGAATGCTAAAAGAAAACAAACTAAGAGCTAGAAAAAATTGCATTTCCTGCGAAAATGCAGTGTGAATGCTGTAAGCTGAATTTTTTAGCTGAAAGCTGGCAGAAGCAAGCTGAAATTGACAGCAGAAAATCTGCTGAAATCTGATAAATTGGTAGAAATTGCAGAAACATAAGCAAAGAAAAACTGTCATCTGATCTGTTTAGGCAGGAAGACTATTAGCTATAAAACAGCTTAACAATGTAAAGCTACCTCAAAACTACTTGTTGAAACAGTTGTTGAAATGCAAGAACTGACAAAAACTTTAAAAAAGCAGGAAAGAGCTGCCCTTAGATGAGCTGAAATAGCATAGACTGAAGCAATAATATAGCCTAAGAAGTTGAAGTCAGTGCTAAAATACATAAAAATAGCAGAAAAGAAATTGCCTAAAAAAGACAAAAGTGTTCTTCGGTCAAGAGAGAAGAGAGGAGAAAGAGAAGCTAAAATGATAACATTAGCATATTGGCTATCACTAGCATGAAGGCTGATATTAATTTAACCCATCTACCATGCAAAAAGCAATATATAAGCTAAAATTAGCTAAAATGCTATTGCTGACTACAGCCTATATTCAAAACTCTATGAAATTGCCGTTTAAAATTATTCACTCTTCAGCATTCACACAATAATAATAATAATAAACTAGAAAATGTCTTGGTGCGTGCTTCTTGAACCAGAGCCAACGGTTGTGGGGCTGAGGTACAGAACCAAAGCAACATCATGTGCATCATGATTGAGGGTAGAAGGTTAAGATGTCTATCTAGACATGTTCTTGTTTCACCAGTAATCATGCGTCCTTGCATTGCTTTGGCAGTTGCCAATAAATAAAGAGTCCAGTTTAGAGATGTGTAGTAATAGGTGCCACAAGGCAATGGCATGGGAGTCAGGCCACTCACTGTTCTCCCTTCATTGCTATGGCAGGCCCCAACTAAGGAATGTTGAGGCTTTTATTTTGTAAATATCAGTGAGTTTATTTTGAAAGGATAAAGTAGATCCATATCCATCACAGAGTCCCAGCAGTAGTGTTAAGACCAATGCTGCAATTATTGCTGTGTGAAATATGAAGGTGTTTATTTTGTAGGGTATGTCTAGGTGTTGTTTTGAAAGTCCAGCATGGTTGTCCTTTCAGGTCTGGCATACTTCCACTAGATATAAAGAACTTGTTTGCTATTCTAAAATCATTATGTATGCCATTATCAGCTTAAAAAATTACTAGTAACTCTGGAAGACTGAGGCTTTAATTTTGAATGTTTCAGTAAGCTTTATTTTAAAAGGCCATGGTCCTATTTCCAACACTGGGTGAGCTCCAACATTAGTGTAAAGCCCAGTGCTGCAATTTTCTGTAGTTTAAAATGTAAAGGCTTTTATTTTGTAGAGCATGTTTTGTCTTATTTTGAAAATCTAGCAGGGTTGTCCTTTCAAGTCTGTGTTATTTCCATTAGTCATATAGGACCTGCTTGCTTGTCTAAAATCATTGTTCATGCTATTATCAGCTTTTAAAAAATGTTTGTAAATATGGAAGGTTGATGTTCAGTGTGAAAGAAAGGCTTTTATTTTGTAGAGTATGTGTAGGTCTTATTTTGAAAGTCTAGTGTGGTTGTCAGCTATGACTGACTTATTGTGATCACTCATGGAAGCTTCTGGCCTGAGCTCAGCCTCAGAGCAACTCTCTGTCAGAGGTTACTGAAGTTCACCGGCAGCTGTGTCCTGTTGCTATGGTAACTAGAAAAATAGCTGTTTCTGTGAAACAGCACGTGAGAAAGCATTCTGCAGAATGAATGAAGCAGAAGATGCTGAAAACTTTTGGAAAAGTAATAAGCGATAATTAACTGAAGAACACATGAAATAGAAGGAGGCAGAAACAAGAAAAAGAGGATTAAAAAGAAGCAGAAAATGTGAATGCTGAATGAAGGAAGCAGAACATGCCAAAGACATTTGAAAAAGTTAAAATTAGCAAAAATGACCAACAATTAGCTGAAGAACACATGAAACAGAGAGAGGCAGAGAGGTGAAAAAGAAGCAGAAAATATAAATGCTGAATGAACGAAGCAGAAGGCGCAGAAAAAATATGACATAGTAAAAATGATCAACACTTCGTTAAAGAACACAATAAAGAGAACAAGCCAGAAAGAGGGGAAAAGCAGAAAAGAGAGAAAAGAAAGAAACAGAAAGGATAAAAAGAGAAAAAGGAAAAAGGGGGGGAGGGGGGGAAGAAGCAAAAAGAATAGAAAGAGAGAAGCTAAAATGCTAACATTAACATATCGGCTATCACTACATTGAAGGCTGACATTGATTTACTCCTTCTAGTATGGAAAAAGCGGTGTAAAAGCTAAAATTAGGTAAAATGCTAAGGCTAGCTAAATGTTAATATAGTAAGACTAGCATGTTGGTTAATATTAACTCAGTCCATCTATAATGCTTAGTACAGATAATATGTAAAAGTCTATGAAATTGCCCTTTAAAATGATTCATCCTTGTTCAGGTATTTGAACAGCAGTAGAAGCTGTTTAAACACCTGACATCAAGTGGCTGCTGTTTTGTTGCTCCCCCGGAACATATAAAGATGGTTTCACCATCATAAGTCACAGAGTAGTGCTTTCTTACTGGTTCTGATAAATTTGGACCTGGTTCTGATGGAGTGTTCCTATGTGGTTCTGATGGGGTGTTCCTCTTGGTTCTGATGGAGTTTGGACTTGGTTCTGATAGAAAGTTCCTCTTGGTTCTGAAGGAGATTTGGACCTGGTTCTGGTAGAGTTTTCTTCCTGGTTCTGATAGTTTTCACGGAGTTATGATAGACTTTGGAGCTAGTTCGGGTGGTTTGTACATGGTTCTGATGAAGATTGTAACCAGGTTCTGATGGAGATTTGTATCTGGTTCTGATGGAGTTTTGGTCTGATTCTAATGGAGATTTGTTCCAAGGTTCTTATGGATTTTGGATGTGGTTCTGATAGTTTTCTTCCTGGTTCTGATGGAGTTTGGAAAAAGGTTCTGATGGAGGGTTTTGCAGAGCAGCTCTGTGGGATTCTGCAGCACCTCTTCAACCTTAGCCTGGCCCAGAAGAAGGTTCCGGTGTTGTGGAAGACCTCCTGTCTTGTTCCGGTACCAAAGAAAACTCACCCATCAGTCCTCAATGACTATAGACCTGTTGCCCTGACATCTCATATCATGAAGGTCCAAGAGAGACTCCTTTTGGCCCACCTGAGTAAGCAAACAGCAAACCATCAGGACCCCCTTCAGTTTGCTTATCGCTGTGGAGTTGGAGTTGAAGATGCCATCATACACCTGCTTCAACAAACCCACTGTCATCTGGACAAAGCCAGTAGCACTGTGAGGATCATGTTCTTTGATTTCTCCAGTGCATTTAACACAATCCAACCTGATTTGCTTTGTCAGAAACTCCAGAAGACTCAGGTGGAGGCCTCAACAATCTCCTGGATCAAAGACTACCTGACAAACAGACCACAGTTTGTGAGACTGAAGGGTTGTGAGTTTAACCAGGTAGTCAGCAGCACAGGAGCACCACAGGGTACTGTACTCTCACCATTCCTTTTCACTCTGTACACCTCAGACTTCCAGTACAAGACAGACTCCTGTCATCTGCAGAAATACTCAGATGATTCTGCAGTCGTGGGGTGGATCAGAGATGGACAAGAAGCTGAGTACAGGAAGGTGGTGGACCGCTTTGTGGCATGGTGTGGAAACAATCATCTCATTTTGAACGTGACTAAAACAAAGGAGATGATTGTAGATTTTAAGAGAAACAGGAATAAGTCAAAAACTATTTCTATCATGGGAGAAGAAGTGGAGGTGGTGGAGGAGTATAAATACCTCGGTGTTCACCTGGACAACAGACTAGAGTGGAGATGCAACTGTGAAGCTGTCTATAAGAAGGGACAGAGCAGACTGTACTTCTTGAGGAAGCTTAGGTCCTTTGGTGTTTGCAGCAAGATGCTGCATATCTTCTATAAGTCTGTTGTGGAGAGTCTGATCTCTTCTACCATCATCTGCTGGGAAAGCAGCATCAGAGCCAGGGACTATATGCAAAAATCTATGAAAGTGCCTTTTAAATTTAATCCCCGTTGTCAAGGTGTTGAAACAGCAGTACATGCACAAAATGGCCACCATGTAGTTGCCTCCTATGAAGATGGTTAAAGGGTTAGGGGTCGGGTCAGGTTTAGGCCATAGAAATGAAGAAAATGAATGGAAGTCATTGCAAATTCCTCAAAAGATAGTTATTCATGGATGTGTGTGTGTATGTGTGTGTCAGGGCTCTTGTGTGTGTCTGAGTAGGAGACACGGAGAGAAGAAAGGCAGAGTCACATACAGACATATACAGTGCCTTGCGAAAGTATTCGGCTCCCTTGAACTTTTCAACCTCTTGCCACATTTCAGGTTTCAAACATAAAGATATAAAATTCTAATTTTCTGTGAAGAATCAACAACAAGTGGGACACAATCGTGAAGTGGAATGAAATTTATTGGACGTGTCAAACTTTTTTAACAAATAAAAAACTGAAAAGTGGGGCATGCAATATTATTCAGCCCCCTAGCGTTAATACTTTGTAGCTCCACCCTTTGCTCCAATTACAGCTGCAAGTCACTTGGGGTTTGTCTCTATCAGTTTTGAACATCGAGAGACTGAAGTTCTTGCCCATTCTTCCTTGCAAAACAGCTCAAGCTCAGTGAGGTTGGATGGAGAGCGTTAGTGAGCAGCAGTCTTCAGCTCTTTCCACAGATTCTCGATTGGATTCAGGTCTGGACTTTGACTTGGCCATTCCAACACCTGGATACGTTTATTTGTGAACCATTCCACTGTAGATTTGGCTTTATGTTTTGGATCATTGTCTTGTTGGAAGATAAATCTCCGTCCCAGTCTCAGGTCTCTTGCAGACTCCAACAGGTTTTCTTCCAGAATGGTCCTGTATTTGACTGCATCTCTGATCAGTCTTCTCCTTGTTCGAGATGAAAGTTTAGAGGGACGGCCGGGTCTTGGTAGATTTGCAGTGGTCTGATACTCCTTCCATTTCAATATGATTGCTTGCACAGTGCTCCTTGGGATGTTTAAAGCTTAGGAAATCTTTTTGTATCCAAATCCGGCTTTAAACGTCTCCACAACAGTATCTCGGACCTGCCTGCTGTGTTCCTTGGTCTTCATGATGCTCTCTGCGCTTTGAACAGAACCCTGAGACTATCACAGAGCAGGTGCATTTATACGGAGACTTGATTACACACAGGTGGATTTTATTTATCATCATCAGTCATTTGGGACAACATTGGATCATTCAGAGATCCTCACTGAACTTCTGGAGTGAGTTTGCTGCACTGAAGGTAAAGGAGCTGAATAATATTGCACGCCCCACTTTTCAGTTTTTTATTTGTTAAACAAGTTTGACACATCCAACAAATTTCATTCCACTTCACGATTGTGTCCCACTTGTTGTTGATTCTTCACAACACATTTGAATTTTATATCTTTATGTTTGAAGCCTGAAATGTGACAAGAGGTCGATAAGTTCAAGGAGGCCGAATACTTTCGCAAGGCACTGTACAGTAGGAGATACACAGAGCTATAAATAGAACAGTGAGGAGTGAATCAGCCAATCAGCAAAGAGCGTCAGTGTAACTTGACACCTGCAGCTTTTCTAATGCAGAACCTCACTATCGTCTCCCCGTGGCCCGGGCTTTTAACATGGAGGCGCATGCTCCCGAACTACCACCCATAACTCGGAAACCGTAAGGGCTATCGACGTCATTCTCGGACCGTTTTTCTCAGAACAGACAGCGGAATGGGAATGTTAACACATTTTTGTTGAAAATATAATAATAAAGGCACAACACTAGGTGAAAAGAAAGGAGAAAATGGAGAAAAACACAAAAATGCCTGAACATGCTCTCAAACAACATCTAATTACTCGGAAACTATAAGGGCTATCGATTTGATTCATGCACCATATTAATCAGCAGGCCTTGCTGGAAAATCATGGAGCTTTTCAATTTTCTACAAACATCTGTTTGGGAGGTGTGACCCTGTGAAAAAGTGGATAATTTTGATCATTTTTAACCTGAGTGAAGGTGAATTTTTCACTGTCAAACAAACCTACTTCACGAGGAAACGATAAAAGGTATCCAAAAAATTTTTGGACCGTAGGTATCAGTAGGGATCGCTGAACAATCCAGGAGATTTTCGTGTGTCTACATAAATCCGTATAGGAGATGTGACAGTGTAGAAAAGTGGATAATTTTGAAAATTTTCAATTTCAAGCGATTTTGGGAAGGACAGATTTGGTACTCCTAAACAAACCTTTTATGACAAAATGATAAAAGGTATCAAAATAATTCCTTCACTGTGAGCGCCAGCAAGGTCTGAAGATAATCTACACAAGGCTCATGTCTCTACGAATGATTTACGAGAGGTGGCAATTCGAAAACATGTGAGTTTAATGATTTTTTTGCTCTGATTTTTTCTGAAATTCCTATAGGTTTCCCATTCAGGGTGTGTTGACTTTGCGTTGCTTTGGGGCGTGTTGCTGGAAAACTGTTAGTCCCACATCAATGAGGGTGACATTTTCTGAATCGTGAAAGAGCATCCTACGTTTTGATGTATAATTTCTATAGGTAGAGTGAAAATTGAGCAAGTGAGGAGGGTTTGTTCGTTCTATCTCAGGTTATTCAAAAACCTAGAGTGTACACTCTACCAACTGACGAATTCCACCATAGGATTACATTATAAAATCAAAAACTTCAAAAATCTTGTGTAAAATTTGAATCGCGATTGTAGAATAACCGTAACAGATATGAAAAAGCTGAATTATTTGAAGATAGCTTAATGGCTTGTGAACATTTTAAAAGTTGAATGGGATTTCTAGCTGAAAGTATGTAGAAGTAGTAAGCTGTGAAACAGCACAAAGTTTTAGCTGAATTTTGCGGAATTGTTCCGATTTTCCATTCATTTCAATAGGCCAAAAATCGACACAAAAAGCTGAATATTTTAAAAAGTATAAAAAGTATTAATACCAAAAGTCATAACCGTAATGTCCTAAATGAGCTGAACATTTTAAAAGTTGAATGGCTGAAATAGCACAAAGTATGCAGGAGGAGATAGGTGCCAAAAAAAGTGTTAGATATACATAATAAAGAGAAACAGGATCTCTATCAGTTTTGGTTTTTTATGACTTGGTTGACAGAATTATGAACCATGAGGTGGTCGGTAAAAACTAATTGGAGAAAATCAACGTATTTAACTTATTTAGCTCATATTTTCTTCAAAATGAACAATCAATGCATAAAAATGTCAATTAGAAATGCCTGGGTTGTACTATCGACTCAAGATAAACCAGAAAATCATGAAGCAAGCACATAAGTCACAACTTTTTATTTATTAAAATACAAACTATTTACACAAAGCAAAATAGAACAGCCTCTCCTATAACAGATGCAGAAACAGAAGAGCTTGAAGGGTCCAAATTAAGAGAGGTGGAAGAACACCTCGCATGTAGAACGACATTCTGGAACAAAACGAAAAAACACAACTTAAGTATCAACCACTCTGGTCCTTCATCGTCTGGTAATCGTTTTAAGCTTCTCACAACGTTGCTTTGTTGCTCCCTGGTATCTGTGACCTGCCATCAAGCCGTTCTAGTGATGCAACTGGTGACTTCATCCCCTAGCGAATCAGTGACCGACGGGTTTTCTGCTAAACTCGGGTCGCTCGGAACCTAAAGGAAGAAGGTACCAAAGAAGGGGCGGGTTCCAAGTCACCGTGTGAGTTATCGTGAAAACCTAGTAGAGCAGAACCATGCTGAGTAGGCACTAGTGGAAAGGGTCAACAGTGATGCAGTGCAGAACTGTGGGGTGTTTCAAAGAAGCAAGTAGGAAAGGTTTTTCATGTTGTAAAAGGTTAGGAAATATATATATATATATATATATCTAATACTGGTAAATATCGGCTATAACAATATATTATTGGATCATGTACCAAATTTTCATATCGGTGCAGCCCTACTTTTTAATATTATCTGAATGTTCCTTCAGATGCAATTGTTTCAAAATAAAACTCAGATTTTGCAAAAACAATAACCTATTTTCATGTAGATATAGTCAAACAAGGGAGTTTTAATAAAGCAACTCCAAAGACCACCACAAACTTCAACTATTAGCACAGAATAAAACCAAAAAAGGTGAATTTATCCCAGTTCTTAGTAGTTAAACACGTCCTCCAATCATTTTCAGCTGCATGCTCTGTGTTTATAAGCACCTTTCCAGTGAACATGAGCTACTTGTGTGGTTTATTTTAAAAAACCTCAGATGCCATGTGTCAAGAGGTCAAGGTGTTCTCTGTTTTCGCGTTCAGGTTACAGAAACCCCCAAAGAGCTGCGACACCCTTCAGGCCGTCTCCCCACCACCATGTTACATAATAACCGCCTGCTCGGAAGCAAAAAAAAAAAAAAAAAAAAAATGCCCCTCCAGGAGCTACTTTCAGCAGGAGACGGCGGTGTGTGCAGCTATGATGGGGGGAAAAAGGTCAACAATGAGCCGAGGCCTGCAGCACGCAGCCTGCTCTGCAGCGGCCGCTGAAAGCATGAGCCATCCTGGGATCTATCTCATGGTTGCAGCCTCTCCTACCTGTTCGGTCTCCCGTTCAGCTTGAATCTGCAGATCCTTCCAGTCAGGACTTCCTTTCAGCTGATTAGTTCCCAGTCCAAAGGCAGCTGAGACCAAAACCACTCGGCAAACCAGCTTAACTTACTGCTTGGTCGCAACAAGGAGACTCAGCTGTCTCACTTTTTCTATCCACTCCTACTTTATGTTGATAATACTGCGGTCAAGCGTCGCGACCATGATATAAACACGCGTGGGTCATCCTGGAAACTTTCCAGAAGTTGTATGTTAGCTGGCTCGCTGTCAGTTTAACGTCAGCTTTTGTTGACAAACAAGCCTGCGTGGAGGAAATCACACACGACGTGAAGTTAGCCAGGCTGCTAGCTCGGTTAGCCGAGGCAGCTAACCAGCTTCCTAAATCTTCCCAATCCACGTCGCTCTAAATGTCCGTTTTTCACGCCTCCAGTGTGGGCCACCCGAGTCCGGTCGGCATCAGTGAATAGCGAGGAAGTCCGTGGATCACGCTCGTGGGTTTCTGCGTGACGGTGGCGATGCAGACGCGTTTGCTAAGCCGAGTTATCGCTCTGCTCCCTGGTCTCCGCCATTTCCAATCTCTCAACACAAACAAACAGGGCTGCTCGTGCACGGGGGCGCGCTCACGACGCGGCCAGAAGGTTCACCAGACCTGACAGCTCAGTGCGAAAGTGTCAGCTACGCTTTCTGGTCACGTCTTCACCACAACATTCAGCGTGTTTTATATGAAAAATATATATATATTTTTTTTTTATTCAGTTCAGTTTTTTTCCAATATTCGCTCCAAATATCATCTCAAGGAAATTTACTAGAAAAAGTTAATTCAGTCCAAACATACAGAGATGTTCAGACAGTTGCATATATTCCAAATAAATCCTAGTTATCAAACAATGCATTTGAGTTCAGTTTATCATCAAAATTGGTTAAAAAGTTTACTATGATTGGAAACCCAGCATTGACTTGCAGCTTTCACTCGTCCTGGACAGCGGACAATCACTTGCATTGTCAGTCAGTCATTTTCTACCGCTTCTTCCATAGTGGGTCGCGGGGAAGCTGGTGCCTATCTCCAGCAGTCTACGGTCGAGAGGCGGGGTTCACCCTGGACAGGTCGCCAGTCCATCACAGTCACTTGCATTTTGTCAGCAGTAAATCTACAGCAAAACCATTGGAACCCCCTTTGTAGGTCTAAGCTGGAGTTAACATGGGTGTTAAGAAAACCAGTCGAAGTTGTTACCACATGGGTCCCACGTTATGCCCAGTGTCACCCTGAATCAAACGTCAGCAATCCAGGTTCAGAAAATCAGACAAACTGGTGAATATTTCAAGCCTACTGCTAGCTAAAAGCTATCTCATGTCTTTGTGAAATTTCCCCCTAGATTCACCAATCTGTGGTAAGGTACTGACTTCTCATAACTACACCATGTATCCCCTCTTCAGAAAAGCTGAAATATTCGTGTGAGGCGAATCATGGAAAGGTTAATTCACAATAGCAAGTGGCAACATCTCACAAGCTTGCAGCCTTGACTTCTAATATGTGGCCCTTATGGGTAGGAGAGGGACCCCAGATAGGACTGTCTCCAGGTTACCTAGCGGCTCTGTGTTTATTTTCTACATTGGTTTAATGCAGGACAACTCTGCAAAACCCCTGTTGGACTCACATAAACTAACAGCTAAGGAGTAAAGTGCACCTGACCCAATTAGATTAGATGCAAATCTAATTTATTCCTCTCAATCTAAGAATCGTTTGATGTTTTTGTTTATATTCTCAAATATTAAACTAATTATCTACATGTTTTATGTGGATTTGAAAAAAACAAGTACTTCAAAATAATTAGTTGAGGTTTAAACTTTATTTTAAATTTGCTCTTGATCATTTGAAGTTAAATAGCTCAAAATCTCTGTTTTAACCAAGGACATTTAGAGAAGCCCACTTAATTATCTGAACCCTTTTACACAGAAACACGACAGCTAGATGAAAAGCACAACCAGAAGAGGTTTTCCAGGAACACATCAGACTAAAAACAGTATACTGCTATATTTAATAAACTGAAGAGGACATAATTGTTTGGTAGGTCAAGGTAGGCGAGTGCTTTATGCTTGCTTTCAACCAGACAGACACTTCTGGCATTTGTTAAATTTAGTTTACCTTCATCTTGTTTTCCTGATAAAACACAGGAACTTAAAGTCATGGAGGCAGCATCTGCATTATTATCAAAATGTCCGGGCAAAGGGACAGAAACACAGATATGTAGGTGAAACAGCAAGGTCAGCTCTGAAACATTAATTTCTAGGAAGAGTCATATCGACTCTGCAGGCAGGATGATTGAAAACATACAGTACCACAGATCTGGTACCACAGATCTGGTTCTGTTCTGATGAAGGCAACCACTGAGGGTTGTTTTCCCTCAGTGGTTGCCTGATTCATCAGCATTCAGTCATTCAGCCCCGCAGAGACCTGGTGATGAAACATTCACTTGATTCAGGTGTTTTGGGGCAGGGATGCATCTACAAGCTGTAGCTCTCCAGGACTGGACTTGGACACCCCTGATTTAAACGGTTGCGCTGTGGAGAAGTAATGGGCCAAGTCTGGGTCTGCTGCCTGAGTCCAACATGGTACCAAAGAGAAAAACTTCTTCCAACATTTCTTACTGGTTGTTTCTCATTTAACTTTTATTTGATTTTGATATAATTAGATTTAGATGGATAACCCCTTTACTTCCAATCCCCCTCACCACTTTTTCTACTGTTTATTGAATATTCTACAAATATGTTATTATTATAAACTCTAACACAAAGGCAACATAAGGATTTTTAGCAAGTTTGACAGGAAAATAATTGCAATGGTTGGACGACTGGATCAGAACATCTCCAAACCCGCAACTCTGTTGGGCACATTCCCAGTCTGCAGAGGTTGATCTGTGGTCCAAGGCTACAGGGTCGTGAGTGGCTAAGGCTAACTGATGCACACGAGGAGCGAAGGCTGGCCCGTTTGTCGTGACCCAACAAGCAAGCTGCTGCAGCTCAAACTACATGAGAAGTAATTGCTGCTCCTGACTGAAAGGTGTCAGCATAGCCGGATGAAGGCCATAGATTAAGCTGTTTTTAATTTAAATGCAGTGAACTTGATAATTGATGAAAAACAACCAGACGTTTTTGCACCTTCTTTTCCTTTTTTTGCTGTCCTTCTGTAAAACCTGTAAAACCTACCTACTTGTAGTCAGCATACATGTTTAACTGGTTGCCCGTGTGCAGCTCAACTGAATCACAGTAAGACAGAAAATGAGTCAGACTGAAACAATTTTAATAACAGCTTAAGGTGAGTTTATTCGTGACAAAGTCACCTATTCAGCACCAGAAACAATAATAAACTATTTGCTATACTTTGTGTGGTTTTAAGCTTCTCTAAAATAGTATTTGCATAATTTATTGTTGTTTTTGAATAGTTTTAAACATTTTTAGCCTCTTCTTAAGTAGATGTGCACAAACTCACCTTTTATTGCATCAAACTGAAAAATGTCCTGCAGCTCTGTAGCAGTCTTAAAGTTAATCATTGCTCAGACTGTAGACATGGAAAAGTTCTGGTCAGTAGTTACTTCTTGTAGCCATTGCCTGACTCATTGACCCATTTATGTTACTTAAATCATGTTTTCTAGTTTTTCTCATTTTGTAGTGTGGCTAAGAGAAATGGGCCTCTGCGACACCTCATATTTAGCCTCCCGGGACACGAGATGTCTAAATTGTGACTTACAAAATTATCTTCATTTATTTTAAAAAAATCTGAATTTTAATAAACTCATAGGGATTGTTAAAGGGTAGAAGTAATTGTGGCACTGATACTCGGGATTTATGGATGAATGTTGTCATATTCTATGAGACGACATGTGTTGTGAATTGGTGCTATATAAATGAATTGAATTGAATCAAAGAGGGTTTTATTTCTTTTAATTTCTATCACACATCTTTACTGGGGGTTCCAATACAGTGCTTTGCAAGAAGTATTCCCACCTTTTGACAACATTTTATTTAAGGGAATCGGAGTAAATGCATGCAAAACTTTTCAGGTCTTTTTTGCACTTAATAAGTGAAATAAACAAACATGTATTATTTTCCTCCCACCTCACAGATATGCACAATTTTCACATAAAATCCCAAGCCTGCTGGGTTATAGCAGATGATAATATCTTTTCCTGAAATTCAGGCTGGCACCTATCGCTCCCTCAGGGAGATATAAGGCGCAGCTTGAGCTGAATTACTTAAGTCGTTCCAGAAAATGTAAAGTTTCTTCAACCCTAACCCTGTGCCTTTTGGAAATATTTTATTCTGATGTTGTAACTGATTATAGTCACTTACTGCTTTCTGTTGTTGTTTCTACACAAAGCTGTTATTCACAGTGAATTTTTAACCCTGTTTAAGTCTTCACCTTCATTCATATTAAACTCGTATTCAGGAATTATAGGTATTTTGTCAAGCGTTTTAGCGCCCTCCTGTGGTAAACAACACAAACAGCATCGCATGATATGTCATTTTACTTATTCCTTACTTATTCTATATTACATGATGTACTCAAAACAATTTGGGTTAATATGAAAGTCATTTACAGTGTCTTGCAAAAATATTAATGCTCCTTGACATTTTTCACATTTTCTCATGTTACAACCTCCAACTTCAATGTATTTTATTGTGATTTCATGTGATAAATCAACACAAAGCAGTGACTTGTGAATTGGAAGAAAAAAGGTAATTGGCTAACACATTTTTACAAATTAAAATCTGAAAATGTTGGCCTGCACTATAGTCACCCTCTTAGTATGATACCCCAAAATAAAATCCAGCTCAATTGCCCTGTGAAGTCAGCGTATTAGTAAACAGACGTTCACTTGGGAGTATTTTAATCCCTAAATCCAATTGTTCTGTGAAGGCCTCAGAGGTTTCTTAGAGAACTAACAGCATCATGAAGACCAATGAACACAGCAGACAGGTCAGGGAGGAAGATGTGAGGAAGTTAGAAGCAGTGTTGAGTTATAAAACAACATCCCAAACAGAGCTCTGTTCAATCCATCAGCTGAAAGCAAGAAGAGACAAAAATATCAGTCCAGTTCTAAGGTCTTTACACTGGCTAACTGTAGCTCAGAGAATAGAGTTTAAAATCTCATTAATGGTTTGTAAAGCACTCACTTGTCAGAGCCCTCATTACTCTCTGATCTTCTTCAGTGCTACAAACTATTGAGACCTTTATGATCATCAGAATCAAACCAACTCACCATTCCAATACTCAGAACAAAACACAGTGAAGCTGCCTTCAGGCTTTATGCCCCAAAAATTTAAAACAACGTTAAAAACCTTATTTGTTATTGGTTATTCTCAACTACTACGTTCATTGTAACAGCTATTTTAAAAAAATCGTTTTAACGTTTTTATCTTCTGCTTTTGTTATCTCTTAAAATTTGTTGCTATGACCTCCTATGTATTTATATATACTTCTATGTATTAGCACTTTGCTTTCCATTTGGCTGAAATGTGCTCAAATATAAATAAAGTTGCCTTGCCTTAAAGATGGAAAGAAGATGGACCAAATGCGGACCTACCAAGACAAGGACGTCCACCTGAACCAGGGGGTCTGCAACACGTGGCTCTTTTTTAACATCGGTCAGGAATGATAATGAATTGACCAGTGTTGTAAATGGTAATGGCCCGCACTTTTACAGCGGGTCTTATGAAGTCCGAGGACATCATAGTGCCTTGCACTACAGTCATCCACCCATTCATTCACCAACAGTGGTAAGCTACAGCTGCCCCGGGGCAGGCTGATAGAAGTGGGGCTGCCATACAATCGGCGCCACTGGGCCCTGTGACAACCATCAGCAGGCAAGGTGGGTGAAGTGTCTTGCTCAAGGACACAACGACTAAAATGGATGGAGCGAGGGTTCAACCCTAAAATGTAAAGGTGATAAATACTAGCATTACCAACTTTTTTTAGACTAATAGTGTAAGGAATATTTCTTGTGAAGTAACTTTTTTTGCATTTTTATGTAAAACTATGATGATTTTCTTTGTTTAAAAACCTAAAAAAAAAAAAACTTTTCTCTAATTTAAAAATCTAAACAAATTTCTTATAGTAGATATTGTAAAAATAAGTCATTTTGTTTGGAAGAGTCAAGTTGCTTTTGTGGCTCTACACAAATGTCGTTTAGCTGGACTGAAAATAAAAATGGCTCATAGGGTTGTAAAGGTTGCCGACCCCTGACCTAAACTGACAGGCCGGGAAAAAGAAGCATTATTCAGAGTAGCAGCCAATAGGGACACGGGAGCTCTGGAGGAGCTGTGAGCCAAGTTGTGACATATTTTAAAATAAGAAGAAATTTGGTTATAGGAATGATTTAAAACACAAGTCTACACATTTAAGTTCAAACTAAAATACTGCATAGAGTTGCTTTGAACTTCTTGTTTCTGCTGCTGTTCTGCAGAACAAGCACTAGAGTTGATATGTTTAGAAGAAATAAGAATAATTTAAACATGGTATTTTGTGTCCTGCTGAGAAAGTTGCCACATTCAGGGAAAAGAATGATGCATGCATTAAACATATAAAATGGCCTACAAATAAATCATACCACCATAATTTACAAATTCCTCTTGAGAAACAGGATTCAACAAGGATTTATTCACGTCAACGTTGAACCAGGGTTGTTTTGGCGCCACCCAGTGCATTTTATCGCTTTTAATGATTTTCATGAAAAGTCATTTAAACAATTTAAACTTTTTCATCAGTGGCTGGACAGTCTCTTTAGGGTATGGCTTCAAAGCCAGACAGGTGGGGATATTTTCCGGCTGCTCGATCCATAGTTTGTGGGAGACTCCAGCCTGAGTCAGAGCGTCTGAGAGTCCGGAGAGAGCGGCCTCATCCGGAGCCTGCAGAGCAAAAACACACCAGTTTCAACTCATATCTGCATCTGAATTCATCTTCAGTGATTAAACACTGCGCATGTTGACGCTCACCCCCAGCACCACCTTGTGCATGGAGTCCAGCTCCTCCAGGTACCGCTGGGTGTCCGGGTCTCCGTAGTGCAGGTGGATCGCGGCGGTAGCGGCGTGGCACGCCTGGGTGATCACGGCCCCCAGTGGCCATGATAGCTTGTGGATCAGGTCCGAGCGGACCACCACGTACTGGACCAGCCGGGTAGGGGCACCAGCACCGGGTGCTGCCATCTTCAAGCTGGACCGGATTCCCGTTTATTTATGTTCCTGGTTCAAGTAACGTGACTTGAAAAATACACCAAACCAAATACAATGGCGCCCTCTAGTGGTTGATTTGTATAAAACTATTTTTATTAATCACTGCAATAAATAAATCATCTTAATTTTTGTCTGTTATATCTGAGGAGCCTTAACAGTTTTTGTTTAAAAACTACATAAAAACAATATTTATTCAAAACAGTAATTTTATTTTTATTTTCCGTTATATTGAGAAATTTAGAACCTTAATAAACTTCGCATCTCAAATCACATCATGTAAATATGACCTAAATATAAATCTTAATTAATCTAAAGCATAAAAAAATAACAATTTAAACTTTGCTTTTTAAATCACATTTTTCTCTCGAACACTAATCCTACTACTACTAACTACATGCAAACAATATTATTTCTTATATCTGTTATATTGGAGAATTTAGAACCTTATTATTTAAGATGAACATTGCATTTAAAATCACATTTTTTCCCCTGTCGAGCTAAATAATCACTATATCATCAAATAATAATAATCACTAATAAAAATCTGTAATTTTTTTTATTGTTTGTTATATTAAGGAACGTAGAGCATTGCATATGAAGTATTCACTATAACCTAAATGGTACAAAACAATACATAACATTAATAATTATATCAATAATAATAATGTTTTACTGTCTATTATGCTGAGGAATTACCAGGATATTTAACATATACATTACAGTATATTCAAGTTGGTGATGAAAGGGAGCAGAACATTATGTCCTTGCACTTTGGGTCTGCCTAATAAACAAGGTTTTCTGCACTAAAACGTTTTTGCCTTTTCTTGTTGTGTTCATTTACTATAAAGTCATTTTACAAGGAGGTTCTGGTCTTTTAAACATGTAAAAATTACATGTTTAAATCAACAGATAAAACAAACAAACCTTTGACATATTTGCATTTTCAGACAAATAAATGACAGACCAGCACAGCTAAATGTCACAATAATTCTTTATTAAGCATACACATTATATTATAAATATAAAATGCTATTTTTGTTTTTAAAATCGGTGAGACATCATTATATCTGTGTTGAGACAGACAACCATACAAACGGGTTTTAATATTCTACCAAAATCTGCTGAAACGTCTACGCAGCTGTAACAAACCGTCCTAAAGTCCGAGCCTGTATTCATGGAGACGCGTAACTGATCTAGGATCAGGTGAATGTCACCAGAAATGAGGAGGGGGAACTGGTCTTGGATCAGCCCTCCTAGTCTAAGATGCTGTGTGCAGTAGACCCACATACAGAGAGAGAGAGAGAGAGCACAAAAACCTACCATTAATTTCTTTATATATATTTAATTCTCACTTTAGTCCAACTATGGCATTTAGCAGCATGATAACGCACCACTTGGTGTTTCCTAGCTCAAAGAAACTGCAACAGAAATCAGAAAGTAATGTAATCAAATCGACATCGAACATACGGATGATTATTGTCACTGTACTAAGAGAGAAACTCGTCCACAGTGAAACAATCAAATCAGATCAGAGTGATGACGTCTGACGTCAGGCTCGGGTTCAGTTCCCTTTCCTCTCAGTCAACAGCAGGAGCTCAGTCGTCTTTACATCTCTGCCAAAAGTGATAATTAATGACATCAAGTTCCTTGCGTTCAACTGACGGGTCAATGAGAGTCCGTTCTCAAACAGCAGCTGACTGAATCTGAAGTGAACTGACCCCCAAACCTATAAATGACAATAAATAACAAATAGTTTCAACATTTTTTCTCTGTTTTTTATCCCAGATTTTTTTTCCAATGCTTTTTTTTCTTTAAGTTTGGTTGACATGCTGAATCCCTTTAGAAGTTCTGGTCAATCAAAAGGAAAAGTACTGGGCGAACCACTCCTGGTGCTGGGCGTCGGCCGGGTCGATGGTGGCATCCTTCGTCTCAGGAGGGCTTCAGGAGGGAGCGCCAAAGCACAACAACAGGATCAGAGTTACACACAGACGAGTCATAGAGGAAGTCAGGGTTAAATTACACACAGGGATGGAAAGTAACAGCAGTTTAAGTCCAGATTTTAAATTTCTGCTTCTTTTGCTTCTGCAATACAATTCACAAAGAAATTTAAAAGGTCTTCAGAAAGTCTGGAAAACAAATGATCAAGAACACTTCAAGAGATCAGAAGAAAGTATCAAAATAAGGAACGACTCAAGAATTTTGTCCAGCATGATAACAAAATATATTAATGTTTACTTCTAATAATGACAGGTTTCTGTTTCTGGAACATTTATCTAGGATTGACATATTATTAGATTTCTGTGTTGATAGTTTCATTTGATAAGTCATCAAGCATGTTCCCAGTTGTGAAGTAAACAAGATTTTATTCTGTCCACCAGTTATACAAACTTGCATAAAACCCTGGACTTAATTATTTGTTACTAATAATTATTTGTCTCCTGAACACACCTGTGAGATTTAAGATTTCTTGGACTAAAATGATGTATTTCAGCATAGTACAGCAACACATTAAGCGGCTGACAGTCTAGAGGTTTTTAAATGTAGTGCACAGCTGAGTCCACAAGAGGGAAGCGTAACTGCAGTTATGTTATAAATGGGCTGCACTGTGATTCAGTGAAAGGCTCTGTTGGTTTTACACCCCCATGTATAAGGGGACACATATTTTTTACAGCATTTTACATGGTCTGTAACTGACCTGTAGTATACCTGAATCTCCTCAGTTTTACAAATAATTCAATTTTCCTTCAGCTTCAGTTTTCTGACAGACAAATGTTGATTCCTGATGGTATTTTTATCTATATGGCAGCAAGAAGCTGCAATTACAATCTTTCTCGTGTCTTTGGGGTGAGAGCATGTTCCCCAAAGTTCGATCTAATTAGGTTAAGTGCTAAAAACAAACACCTACTTTAGGCATTCCTGCTTCCTTAATTGGGTACTTCTAAAACAAACAGTCCCAGAACCCCTTAGTGACATAAAAGGTTTTTTTTGCTGTGTTCATGTTCAAGGAAGTCCATTTCTTCCCCGCTGACTTCAGCATAATGAATAAATCTGAAACTCTAGAGGCTCACTAATCAACAAAACATTCATTTAAACTGCACACATAATATTATATTAAATTAGTATCACAGATTCCTTTCACAAAACAACAAAGTCTAGGTTTAGATTGCAAGTTGTGCAAAAATGACGAGGAAAAGAGTAGAAATGTGATAAAAAGGTAAAACAGAGGCAGAAAGAGGGGGAGTAGGGTGGAAAAGGTATAAAAGGAAGTTAGATGGTAAATGAACATTGGAGTTAGCTAGAAGAGAAGAGAGAGGATGATAAGACATAATCAGAAGGAAGGACAGAGTCTTAGAGAGATGATTTAGTGGCCTTTTTTGCATCAGTGGCCAAGAGGATGAAGGGTTGCCAGATATCTCGCAGAAATTCCCCAATTTATCCAAAATCTCATCTAATGCAACTAATGGCTTAGATTTTTAACGAGGAGCACCAGACCTTTCATTTTCTTTGGAAATTTACAGTTAGTTTAGGTTTCAAACAATGTGAACACAATTGATGATATAAATCCCTGAAATAAGCTTCACCCCACCTCAGAACGGTAAGAAACACACATATGCATATCATCTGGTCCGAATCAGAGAAGGAGATGAGTGGAAAAGGCTTTCAACGCGCCTACGGGCCATTATGAATACAAGGTCATGCCATTTGGACTTACTAACGCTCCTGCAGTTTTTCAGTCATTGGTTAATGACGTTCTAAGAGACATGGTGGGTCAATTCGTATTTGTTTATCTTGATGACATACTGATTTATTCTCAAGATCTGGAAACCCACAGAAAACATGTCAGAGCTGTTCTCCTGCGTCTTCTCCAAAACCAGTTGTTCGTCAAGGCAGAAAAATGTGAGTTTCACATAACTACTACTTCCTTTTTGGGCTTCATCATTTCCCCAGATCAAGTGCTTGTCGACCCCTCCAAAGTGAAGGCCATATTGGAATGGCCTGTTCCAACTGATCGCAAGCAGCTTCAAAGATTTCTGGGCTTCGCAAACCTCTATAGGAGGTTTATTAGAAATAACAGTCTGGTTGCTACTCCCCTAAATGCTCTTACCTCTTCCAAGACAAATGTTTTGTGGAATAAGGATGCAGAGAAGGCCTTCAATAAGTTGAAGGAGCTCTTCACGTCAGCTTCAGTGTTACAGTCTCCTGACCCAGAGAGACAGTTTATCGTGGAGGTGGATGCCTCAGGCACTGGGGTCGGAGCTGTATTAAGCCAAAGAGGTGAGGATGATCGTGTTCACCCATGTGCCTTTTTCTCAAGGACTCTGTCTCAGGCTGAGCGGAATTACGACGTGGGAGACAGAGAGTTGCTGGCCGTCAAGTTGGCATTGACAGAGTGGAGACATTGGCTGGAGGGGACTAAGGAGCCGTTTATGGTGTGGACTGACCATAAAAACTTGGAGTACCTGAAATCAGCAAAAAGGCTGAACCCCAGGCAGGCAAGGTGGGCTCTGTTTTTTGGTCGTTTTAATTTCTCCTTATCTTACAGTCCAGGGAGTAAAAATGGCAAACCTGACGCCCTATCCTGGATTCAAGAGCCCGCAGAATCTCAGTCTGCGGGTGAAGAGGAGTTTATCCTTCCTGAAACCGTCAGGTTGTCTGTGTCCCGAGTTGAGGTGGAAAGAGAGGTCCAGGAGGCCATTAGGGATCTGCCTATCCCACCATCATGTCCAGCGGACCGCTGTTTTGTTCCTGAATGCCTTGTGCCAAAGGTACTGGAGTCTTGTCATTGCTCTCGCCTCGTTTGTCATCCTGGAATCAGCGGAACAATTCAGACAGTTCAGTCTCAGTTTTGGTGGCCATCGCTGGTCAAGGATGTCAAAGACTTTGGTGCTGAATGCACTCAATGTTGTCAAGCCAAGTCTTCTCGTCATCCCCCTGCGAGGTTGTTGCACTCATTGCCCATTCCCCCTCGCCCATGGTCGCACATAGCGATGGATTTTGTGACAGGTCTACCGGTTTCTAATGGTCACTCTGTACTACTAACCATAATTGACAGATTTTCTAAGATGGTTCATCTGGTGCCCTTGGAGAAGCTTCCATCTGCCAAGGAGATGGGTTAGATATTGACCCGAGAAGTTTTCAGTCTCCATGGAATTCCTAATGACATTGTTTCTGATAGAGGACCCCAGTTTGTGTCACGTTTCTGGAAGGAGTTTTGTTCGTTGTTGGGAATTTCTGTTAGTCTTTCCTCAGGGTTTCATCCTCAGTCTGATGGTCAAACTGAGAGGGCAAACCAAGACGTAGAAACCAAACTTCGTATATTATGTGAGTCTGACCCGACCAAGTGGTCACAAAATTTGCCCTGGGTTGAATACGTCATGAACTCTATGCAATCAAGTGCCACTGGTTTGTCTCCTTTTCATGTTATGTTTGGTTTCCAGCCACCCATGTTTTCAGTTCAGGAGAGAGAGGCTAATGTTCCATCCGCCCAAGAGGCTGCCCTAAGGTGCCGAAGAATATGGAGAAAGGCCAGGAGGTCGATGATCAGAATGTCACTGGTTCAGTCAAGAACGGCCAACTGGAGACGGACCCCTGCCCCTAAGTACCAGGTGGGGCAGAAAGTATGGCTCTCCGCCAAGGACCTCCCATTAAGGGTAGAATCCCGGAAATTGGCACCCCGATTTGTTGGACCTTTCCCAATCTCCAAGATCATCAACCCTGTCGCTGTACGACTGAGATTACCCAACTCCATGAGGATTCACCCCACGTTCCACGTTTCTCAGGTCAAGCCCTTCGTGGAGCCCCGACTTTGGATTTATGCCTCTGCCTGCTCCCTGTCAGACTATTTGGATTTTGGTTGTCGACATTGTTTCCTGCATCTGGTTTATGCCTCTGATTGCCCCTTGCCTGACGCCTCTTGTTCCGATCGTTGACTCTGTTTCTGTCCTTGGATTATTGAGCCAGCCTAGCCCTCGGATTATTTAGTCTGGAGTCACTTCTTACCTGTGCTGTGGAGATCACCGCCTGCCGCCCACTGAGGTTTCCCCTCTGGGTTTCAAGTTCCACTCAAGACAAGAGCAGGTTAGTGACTTTTCTGATCCCTGCAAAATCTGGAGAGACAAGTCACTAATCCCTTTTTCTGCCTCAGTGATTCCTGGAAGCTGTGAGGAGTGCTACCTGTGTGACGTTTTCCTGTGGCTGAATAAACCTTTTAAACTTTCAGTACTGTGTCTGGCTGAATCTTGGGTCTGCCTTTTTCTGATTCATAGCAAAATCCTAATTTTACTTTATTAAACCAAAACTGGACCCAGCATCAAACTAGGCAGGCCACATTGATGTAATAGTAACCTGTTTTTTTGACCTTCGACCATTTTGATAATGTGTGTTGTTGCGTAGGTATGTGTGTGTGCGCGTGGGTGGGTGGGTGGTTGAACGGATGTGTAGAAATAAGTGTATTTGCGTTGAGTGGGTGTAGGTGAGCAAGTTGTCACATGGAGGTGCACAGTTAAAGTTGCGAGAACTGGACATGTGGACTAGGTTCCAGAAGGCCCCAGCAGCCTCAGGCAGACAGACACAACGCATCAGCAGGGCAGCCATGCAGCCAACACAGAGGTAGGTCGTCAGTCAAGCACAGGAGCAGAAGCCCCCAGGTCCAAGAGAGTTGCAGGGTGAGACGTAGGCACTGTGTACCCCCGCACCCCTTCGCAGGCAAAGCCTAGCAACCATTTCCTCCGCCGGTTGAGGGCTCCCACCAACCCCCAGCAGCAAGACTGTCCAGCACTAAGCAGGGAAGATCCCAAATACCCTGGGCAGGCACCAGGCCACTGCAGCAGCCTGAACTTGAAAGGACCAAGGAAGAGAGGGAACATCACCATCCTACCTGGTGAGCAAGTCCCTGGGAGGTCAAGAGGGAAGGAAGACCACCAGAGCCCTAAGTAGCCCCTTCAGCCTACGGTCAACCCCACACATCCCCGGGAGCCATAGGCCCGGCAATGGGTGCCCACCACCCTGGGATTCGGGCTAAACACCCAAACAACACCCCACCAAGGGGGGCATTCCCTCGCCAGCCCCCCATGATGCCGTCAGGGACTATCCCCATACCACCAGTCTCCGTCCAACCAGCACGGGCACCGGGGCTGAAGCAAAAGAGTGCCCAACACTGTGCCGCCCAAACCCAGCCCCTCCATTCTACGGTGTTTACATGTGTGTCTATGGTAATGTGAAATGTTTCAATGAATCCAGATGTGTAAGTCAAAAGTGCTTTGAAATTGGGGTTGTGGCTGGGGTGTGTAAGACCACACTGCCTGCTGACAGCAGGGTCTCCCTCACCCCAAAGTGCTAGGTGTCTATAGTGTATTAAAATATGCAGGACAGGGCCAAACATAACAGGGGTGGGGGGCCCACAAGCATATTTGCAGACTGATATATACTGATACACTATCAAACCTCAGACTGTCACTATTTAAGGTTATGGTATGTTAATGTGTTGCGGTATTGCTGGTACAGTACATATAACTTATTTGTTTTCCAGTTGAAATCATTTGTGTGTGTGCACATAGAAAAGGTTTGTCCCAAGCTTTTGCAAAGCAGGAAAGCATGCATGACACATGCTACACGCCTAAACACTTCCATCAGAAAACACCACCTGCCATGCAAACAGATGCACTACATGTATTCCTGTGTGACGCTTGTTACATAATTTATCACCTAGATGTCATGAACCAAAGGAGTTGTTGGACCATAGAGTTGAAAGTTTTTTTTAGATCAGAGGTCACAGAGACAACAGTTCATAGCTGCACAAGGCAGCACCTGCTTCATCATAACTTCAAAATAAACTATTGCTTTTAAGAACAATCAACATGCTGAACTTTAGGTGAGGATGAGGAATCACAAAATGACACAATGCAACAACATAAAAAACACAATGACTGCTGACAAGTGTTATAACTTCCTGCACAGAAAAAACAAACCCTGCTAGCATGCGCACAACATTTACAAACTTATGGACACGACTGAGGAAAGAAAGCTTAAAAAAGGGAAAAGGAACATGCCCCTTTTGTATTCCAATGCCATTCTTTGAAGCTTCAGTCATGTGTGGGATTCCTGTGTTTATGTCCACCTCGTAGTTTTGCTCTTTAAATATTTGTAGTCTAATTTAGGGAGCTGTGATGCGAGTTCAAATATGCTGCAGCAGAAAGCGACAGTGGATCAGCTGTTGTGATATTTAAGGCAACATTTCAGGCCTATTTAGGGGGCAGAAGATCATCTCCAGGATTTTTTCATTGATTGTTTGCTGAACCTCCCTGCTGAAGAGGAAAACACAGAACCTAAGCAGTCAAACAAGCTCTAAATAAACTGCTACTACTCAATAAGCTTTATATAAATATGAGGACCCCTTTATCCTCTTGTACTGCCCTGCAGGTCTTATTTCATATAAAAAATGTACAGATGAATAGTTATTGTGTTATAAAATTGTGTTTAAAAAATAAAATCGTGGAGAAAATATTAATTTGTCACAATATCCCTTCTGTTACTCTGCTCCAAAATGTTTTTAAATAAATGTTTAGCATTAAGATGAGAAAGCTTTTAGTTTGTATTACGCTTTTTTAAAACAGATGTTTAACCAGAAGGCAAAAACAAACAATATTAAGTTATTATAGGAAACAAGAAGCTGTAAGATATCAAGATTTTGATTTTTTTAAATGTTTTACCTTTTTGCAATAAATCAACTTTTATGAGCTAATTCTGATTTGTTGCAAATTAAAGATTTTTAGTTAAAATAAGTAATGAAGTTCTGGTTATTTTCTGAAGATTTGGGTATATAATGAAATAAACGCCTGTTGTGGAGGACAATGCAGCCAAAAAGCTAATGTTTGCTATGCTTAACAAAAATCCTTCACTTACAGCTTATAAAATACAAGTAACTGCATCAACCTATAAAACTTTGGATAGGGGTTTACGTTAAAAACAGAATAATGTTTTGTTGTTTTTGCCCATTTTATTCCTCAAAACATACCAGCAAAAATGTGTCAGGTTGAGTTATTTACTATGGCAGCGTTAAAACCAATAGCATGGCAGTACTTTAGCTATCTAGAGTATTTTTAACAAATAAAATAAAATGAAAATAAAGTAAAACAAAAGGCCCTGATTGGTTAGTCTGTTCCTCGTGCTGATATGATACATAAGACAAAAGCCTACAACTTGTGGCTACTCAGCAAAATAACAATCACATCGTATGTTTTAATCGTAGTTAAGTTTGTGTAATTAATACTAGCAGGAAACATATATGAAAAAACTGTATATGAAAGATTGTGATTTATTGTTTTTGTCCACTTTAATCCTATGAACATGACAACCAAGGCAATTTAGTTAGCATGTTAGTATTAGCATGATAGGCTAATATTAGTTACCCAATGTTTTTTTTAAGGCCAAGGGCAGTTTAAAGCTACGCTAGTTTGAGGGTTTAACAAATGTAGTAAAAACTAAAGCCTTGTTGATGTTTGGCACAGGTTTAGATTAACACAGACTACTTGTGTTAGTGTGTCCTGCATGCTACTACGTTGCATCATACAATAAGCTAAAACTCGTGGGTGTGGAGCTAAATATTTGTGATAATTGCATTTTAAAAATCATATTGAAGTTCTTGTTATCAATACAAGCAGATCAACTCTGAGATAGATCCTAGCATTTTACTGACTGGAAAAGCCATGTTTATTGCAACAATAAAAAAGAGGATCCAGTGTCTACTGGGTAAAAAGTCTGACAGATTATGGACGACAACAGACTTTAAAGCCAATAATGCTAATTGTATTGGGTAGCTAGGAACGCCCAACAAACTCTCTTAGAAACTTTTGTCATTTTATTTAAGAAAAGCTGAAATTGAGACAGTTTCTCTATTAATCTCTAACAGAACTATAGAAGAAATAGTTAAAGATTAAATAATGAAAAGTTTCATAGCAAATCTGTCAAAATTGCTGTTAAATCCACCAAAACGGAAGAAAAATACTGCTCCAAACAGGGGTATCAGCAAACCGTAAAAACAGCAACATTTAGGCTGCAAATATGATAACTTTAAAAAGAGCTCTATATGACCACACCGAATTAAGTTTAAAAATACTTTAAATACTTTATTGCAGAACCAGGAACAATGAAGAGTTCTAGCATTTATTCTTTTAATACATTCAAGGTTTAACTGAGCTTTGGATAAAAATGGGCTTTAACCTCCACCAAAAGTTGCTGATGGATGATTAATGGTTGACGAGCTGCTGCCTGTCAGCGGAAAAGGTCTCACCTCATGAACTTCTTGGATTCGGTGGGAGGGGTCGGCGGGGCAAGAGGTTTGTTGGAGTTGAGCTCAAGGTGGTGATGGGGGGAGTTGGGGATGGGCTCTAGGCGGCTGGGCGGGGCTGGGGGCGGGGGTGGGGCCTGTGGGGGCTGCGCCGTCCCCAGGCCCACCACACCCAAACCCATACCTGCTGCCTCCAGAGCCCTGGGATTAGGAGAGCTGCTGAATCTGCTGGCTGCTGCTTTCTCATTCTTTTTCTTTTGCTACACAGAAAAAAAAAAAGAAAAGGAGGGGCACTCGGATCAAAAAGGGAGCAAAAGGGAACTTTAAAGCAAAATAATATTAAAATGAGGGGGGGGCAAATGGAGTACAGGGAGAGCTCTAGAGGTAGAAATCCAGGAAAGAGTGACAGGAAAGAGCAGCGGGCTGAGTTGATCCTAATAAGTGCTGATTTAGGCAGATAGAATGGATCAGTCTGGAGACTGGTGTCACTCGGTCACAGTCTTAAAAGCAGCAGTCGGTCTGAGCAGAATGACTGTCAAGATGTGTGAAGAGATGTGTCAAAGCAGGAAACATCTCACTCCAACAAATGGCTTGGAAAGCAAAGGAAAGCTGTAATAAAAAAGTTAGGAGGACCAATCGAAACTGAGTGGAAGGTTCACACACAAAGAAATGTGACCAATAAACAAAACACAAAAAAAAGAGACAAAACACATATAGCAATATGTAGAAAACATACATGTAACAACATAAAACACACTGGAAGTTATAAAACTTGTGCTACTGTTGACAGCTGACTCTAAAAGTGCAGTGGGAGCTTTTAAACTCAGACAAAAATTAAACACATTGTCAACCAGGTGACTATCAAAATCTATGAGGCCACCTTCTCCCTAGCTCATACCTTCTGTATTTAGCAGTCTTGTTCCAGAACAAAACCACCCATGGATGTATTGCAAGCATTAAAAATCTATATATCTATATTGTTTTTTGTCAATAGAAAGTACATCTGGCTCAGTGGTTCTATGTTTAGCTGTATCTTTCTTGAATAAAGTCAATGAATGAGCTACTGTAGGCTGAATATGTGAACTCTTGGTTTTTCTTTCCATAGAAAGTACCCCTGACTCATACTACCATGTTTAGCAGTTTTTCAGCCATTAATTAGGAGTATTCTCTTTGCTCGTCTTTCCCACAGAACAGTGGTGTCCAGCCTTAAGGGGCCTGTGTCCTGCATGTTTAGACGTGTTCCCCCCACAACACAGCTGATCTAACTTCTGCAACAGCCTGCTAATGACTCGTTCATTGGATGCAGCAGGGAAACATAGTAAACATGCAGGACAAGGGCCTTTGAGAACCAACTATGGACACCACTGCCAAAGACAATAATCCTTGCCCACATCTTCTGTGTTCAGCTGTCTCTTTCCTGGACAGATTTTTACTTTCAAAGGAGAAAGAACTAAGTAAAAACAGAAAATTATGTCAAAATTGAAAAATATTATTTTTCTTAAACAGATTTTATGTTTTTTGTTTGACAGGGTGAGGACAAGCGTTGCCAAATGTAACAAAAAATACAACAGCTGTTAGATTTTCCTGCACTTGCTCATTACAAAAAGCTTTAGCTACAAACAAAAAAAGGTTTTGATGTCTTCTTCATTAAAATGTTTTAAATTGACTTTATATATACAATTTTTATGAATACAAATCTCAAAGGTGTAATGTGTATTTGTACTCAGCGCCCCTGAGTCAATACGTTTTGCTGCAATTACAGCTGCAAGTCATTTGTGATAGGTGTCCTCCAGCTCTGCAAACACAGAGACATTTTCTTCCGTTCTTCTAGCTCAATCTCAGTCAGATTGATTACAAGATCAACTGGATTTAGGTCTGGACTTTGACTGGGTCATTCTAACACATGCATGTGTTTTGATCCAAACCGTTCCATAAACCAGTCCTGCTGGAAGGTGAACCTCTGCTCTAGTCTCAACTGTTCTTTTAGATTTTGTCACCATTGCCCCGTTTTAATCTCCATCTATCTTTGCATCAACCCTGACTCTGATTGGAATGTGCAGTGTTGGTTTTCCACCCCACGGAGTTTTGGATGCAGGCTAAAAAGTGCAGGGCACCTTCTTCCACATGTTTGCAGCGTCTCTAACATGGATGGTTGCAAACCTTAAATAGGACTTCTTCGACTTTCTTTTAACAGCGGCATTTATTCCTGCCACTTTTCCATATTTATGTGTCAGAGTAAATAGGCTGAATACAAATGCATGGCAAATTTGTAGGTTTTCAAAATAAAATGCATTGAAATTTGTGATTGTAAAGTGACAAAATGGAGAAAAAGTTCAAGCAGTACGAAATGCAAGAAAACCTGGGTATACCATTGATTGTCCTGCCTGATCTGCACATAAAATGATTTAGTGTATATAATCTTTAGTTAGCAGTGACTTTAAGTGACAGGCTTATTTATTTTGTATTGCAGGATGGCAGGACCTACCTTAATGAGTGGGTTGATAACTCCTACATTAGGACTGGCGTTGAACACTTTGTTGAAGTTGGTCTCCCTGTTGACAAGTTCCAGCTGGTAGAACTTCTTATCATCCTGGAAGAGAAATGACTGTTAGCTGTCAGACAATGAAGCTGCAGAGGACTCATAGGAGCCTGAGTAGAAATTTAATGAGTTGTTTACGCAGAGTTTTCAAAGTTGGTTCTGCAGTTTTTCCTGCATTCATAAAATCTGCAGAAAATGGTGTGTGCTGACATTGCAAATTGCCACTTTCTGTTTAAACGTTTCACCTTTTGCATGTTTTGGAGCTTAGACACAAGGCCATGAATGCAAAGGTCTGCAGCAGTACACTAGAGACGGAAAAATAGCATGTGTTTTAAAGAATGAGGATATCTGGTTTGTAAACCTTAAATAATGATTTATCTTGGATTTTAATTTCCTATTTCTTCAAACTTTAATGTTTCTGAATTTTTTATTGGACAACGTTTAATTTGATGTTTCTAAACTACAGAAAAATGTGAACCTCAGGGTTTGCTCGACTTTAAGGCAGACATAAATGTGGCGCCCTCGGGATCATCACTGGTTCTCAGGTTGGAAAACACCTACAGTAAATAAGCAATGCTCTCTATTTTGTGAAAGTGTTTCACAGCTGTGCAGACAAAGTTGCTTTAGCAAAATACACAGGCATGTTCTCTAAGGAGTTTGTCCAATGAAAAGCTGCACAAACTAGTTTCTGAAAGCTCTCACAAAGGGAGATCCGCTCCTAAATTTGCACTACCAAACAGCGTCTCAATCCAAAGCATTTGCCCCATTCAAATGAGGTAATATGTATTGAGAGGAAAATCACCATATAAATCTGAAATATTTAAGCAAATTACAGCTAGGGTAAAAAGCATCTTGTAGTTCAGTGCCGTTTGCGACATGCAGATTGTGTGAACTATTTACTGTTCCCTGGATGCAAGCGTTAATTTTGAGGTAGAAGAGGAAACAGGACATGTTGCACTGCCATTTTTTATAAAAGAGGGCAAAAATGTTGCAAAATGTATAATTTATTCCTTCATCCAGTGATGAGTGCCAAACATTTCTATTGTATCTTAAAAACAAACTGTTTACAGTTTGTAAAATGGGGCCAAATGGGGGCTGGCTTTTCCTATGCAATTTTTTTTCAGGAATGGTCAAATTTTCCTTTTATAAAAAACTAACTTTGGTGATTTAGATCAAGAGATCTTATAATGTATTTTGGTATTTTAATGTAAAATGTTTTTTATCCCATTTAATGTTGATCCTGTTTTTCTTCAGCTTTATCTTACCAGCAAAGCTGTCTATCAATACACCCTTTGATTATATGTGAATATATAGATATCATCAGGATTGATTTATTTTCTGGGAAGGCTTGTTGTCCTCTCATTTTATTCTTCTGCTGGAGATGGAAGGTTAAACCTTTTGTACCTGACCCAGGGTCATCAAATTTCTTATCTGGAATCTTATCCTTATTTCCTTAACATGGAAAACCATTTTATTAAATGTATCTCTTTCGTAGACCTAAACCAAAACATCCATAACCTTTTTTGAACTATTCTTCAGCAAATCAGGCCATAAACATTTGTGCAGCAGTTCATACCTGCCCACTGTTAATGAGGAATGATTTATTCATCTGCTTGAATCAGGCTCAAACATATCAATAAAATTTAGACACTCTGAACACCTTCCAGTAAACAGTGGCTGGATCAGCTGCTGTACAGCTGAAGGGTATCACATTTGCAAATGTAGACAGACCTGGAGCTCCCTGCTCAGTTTTCAGCTTTATTGTGCAAACCCCGTGGATCCATAAAGCTGATCAGTGAGCTCCTGCAATTTCTTTGTCCTGACCTGATCTTCAGTTTCTTACCACCAGTTTTTTGACGAGAGATTCTCTCTCTGTGACCATCTCCTTCAGCTCAGCGATAACCTGCAGATCTTCAGGTCGACTCTCTCTGTTTCTGAACTTCTCCTCTGTTCCTTCCAAACTGTGAGAGAACAAAACAAAAATAGAAATGACTAATAAGTAATTTTATGAGTTATTAATGTGAAATGTTTTATGATCTTTCCCTTTGATCAAAAGAACAGTGTTATTTCTGTTCTCTCATCAATTTGATGGCAGCAGTTTTAAGTCAAAAGCATCTTTAAGCAACGACCCCACAGGTCATATTGAACAAAACGCTATAATGGACTTTCTCTCTGTCCCTTGTTGAAATCACCTGGTTCACTAAATTAATCATTTACCACTTGGGGACATTTCTCTGGATGCAGCACATAAATAAAGGCTGACAACTGGACATTTCCACTTCAAATAAATCATCCAGATCAACGTTTCAGTAAAAATGGAAAAGACTTGTTCTATTTGTCTTGTTTTATCTGCAGGACAGGATAACTTTTACTGATGTTTGATTAACCTGACTCTGCATTAAAAATGTTTTCTTTCACAGAAACCTCAAAAATGTATCACGTCTAACAGGAAGCCAAAAATGACTGTTGTGACATTTCTGCAGTAGGAAGGCTTTCCTGATAAGGTCTGCTGGAAACCAGTTATCCAGCCACACACTGATCTACGTCTGCATTTGATCTAAAACTCCTTATGAACTCGACTGGACCTCTGTTTTATCGTGTTTGTCAACCCATCTCAACCGCTAATGCAGACCAACACCCCTCGATGCTCAGAACCAGAACAAATCTCACTCTGCTTACTGTAGAAGTCCGAATAAAGGTTCGGACTGATGCCACGCCCAAACTAGCCCATTGCAACCACTGAGATGTAATAACTCTTGTGGATCACGACTTCACCAACTACAATGAACAATACAAGATGACAGCCATGTACATCTGTTAGTCTATCGGCTTACTGCTCGGTTACTAGACATAAGGAAAGGAAACGTATGTTTATGGATCATAAAAAGCCTTTAAGAATTAATTTAGTGGAATATTTTTAATTCAGTTCAAAGCAGTTTCATTTTTATAGCACTTTACAAACAAGTGAACACGCTGAACAATAAAACCCATGACACAAAACAAATAGACATCCAAGAAAATGATTAAAAACTGTTAGGATAAAAAAATCATAAAGAGTAAGTTAAACAGTCAAAGTAAGGAAATAGATAAAATATGATATGAAACACTTAAAATCAAGACAAATAAACAAAAGGTCAAAATGTAAAATAAAAAAAATGTAAGATGAAGGCAGACAGTTGTCGGAAAAGAAAATGTTGCTGTTTTTATTTAACACATATTAAGGAGCTTCACAGATTTTCGCAGCTAATTGGATTAAGATGTGTTAACATTTAGATGCATTTTGACACTGGCAAGAAGAAGCAGACACTCCTGCTCTAACACATTCAAAAGACATGAAGCAACAATAACAACACCAGTAAAGGTGAGGCCTTCTATGTAAAGAGGTTTCAGCTGGAATAAAATTCCTTATAATAAACTCTACAAATACATACCTCTACATATAAACAATATGTTTACCATTTAAGGGCTTAAATCATTCAGGATTGATAGTATACTGATAGGATTGATCACATATTCATTTTAACCCATCAGATGAGACCAAAACATTGTTCTTCTCTTTTCTCATACAGAGCAGTTCTCCACCAGAGACACTTTCCACTTAGACCAGTGGGTCGTTCATTATGAAATCTAGTCAAAGGGATTTTTGCCCCAACTCTTATAAAATGTGATGCTTCCTGTATATGGTATTTGTGCATATTCACAAATCCTCAAAATTCTCAAAGCCCTCACAAAACAAATCTGCTCCTGAAATTATGCTTCTCTGCATTGAAACCATTTCCTCTTTTAAATGATGTTTTATGTTTGCATTTTCAGGAAAATATGACAATATCTTTCTTTTAATTTAAATCACAGCTGGGCGTGGCGCTGATGGTGGAGGAGTTAAGCGCGCAACCATATACGGAGGCTACAGTCCTCAAAGCGGCCATCCCGGGTTCGAGTTCTGGACCCGGCGACATTTGCCGAATGTCTCCCCCTCTCTCTACCCCTCTTTCCTGTCTGCCTACTGTCAAAAAATAAAGGCCACTAGTGCAGAAAAAATATCTTAAATAAAACAATCACAGCTATAGCAAAATGCATCTAACTCTATAGGATGAGGGCTGTTTGTAACACCTATCTAAAAACCCATTTAACATGATTCATGCGACAAAATGAAGCATATTTTGTAAAACATCAAGTCCTGCCATGTATATGAAGTATGTGTACCGTTAATGGTGCTCCCCTGTCTTGCTAAAGGCATTAGTATAGGGAATCAGATCGTGGCATTAGCACAGCAGCACAGCTCGACGTCAGGGGATAAGCTAGCTACTACTACAGGACTGGATGGTGGCACATCCAGATTTCCACATCAGAGAAAGGGTAAGATTTGTGTGCGCTGAGGTTTAGATCCCAGCATTAGCCAAAGGAATTTTTTTAATAGTGTTTATCACCAGCATTCGCAACAAGCTCACCTTGCAAACTTCACAGGTACCAATCACTACGGTGATGATTAAAACTGAAAATTCTGTTATCAAAATTATTACTGATGTCTGAGCTTTGGGCACCTTTAGTACTGGAGGTGTTCTGAACCTCTACTAATTTGAAGTGAGACAAACTATTGGGCTTAGAAATCATGAATGAGTTACCTAAATGACTGCATCTTGAGTTCTTGTGTGGATAAACATGTGCTCTGTAACTAAAGATGAAACACTTTGAAAACAACAAATGGCTGTTGGTGTGTGTGTGAATTAAGTTTTGGTTATGGATAAGGTTAGGAATATACCTGTAATGGTTGGGGTTAGTCATAAATGTAGTTACCAAAATGAATGGAAGTCAATACAAACTCCTAATATGGGTAGAAATACAAACGTGTGTGTTTTATTAAACAAATGCTAAGATTTCAAGAATATAAAACTGTGGGTGCAAAGCAGGATCACTCTATTCAGAACATCCTCCGGACCCAACCTATTTAAAAGCTTTATTGTGCGACGATCACAGGCTGCAGCCTCTCATGATAAACACAACCATCCTTCTTTAATTTGTTTCTCCATATTGTTTTTTTTTCCTTTGTGTCATTTTATCTCCTTCACTGCATGGCACCGATAGACTGGTGCTTAACAAAGCTCCCAAAAATCCCAGAATGCAATGCGGTGTGATATCTGTGCCCATTTCCTATTAGGCTGTGTAAAATATACCATGTGCTTCCGCATAATGACAGAATCAGTCCCCAGGTGGTCAAATAATTATTAACTAAAATAATCAGTGACAGGTCCAACTCCCCCACCACTTCAGCCACTTCAAGCAAACAGCATTCTGAGGTGAGTAAACCTTCACTGGTGAAGACAGATGTCTGAGTAGCACGAGATTAAATAACATCTGGAGATCAAAGTATGTATGCTTAAATGTCCAATATACAGTCGATGCAATTTCTTATTGTGATGTATGCATCTTCATATGCCATTAAAAACATAAGGCAGATTTTGCAACATTGTGGTGGGGGACATGAGACAAAAATTAGAAAAAGTGCAACCTCCTAGTTTTCCAAAGTCACACAACGGATGATGTGTTCTCTTTAATCTGCATATAAATTGTCAAAAGTGTTTATTGTTGTTGTTGTTGCAGGTTATCATTAATGTAATTTCTCAGGCACAGAGGATGTTGTTCTTTCAGCTCCGAGGATGACCTCAATATTGTCAGAACCTGGAAGTCTCAGTCATACTTAAATCTGCAGGACTTAATGGGAGGCAAATAGCTGATAGCACATCCTAGTAGATTCAAGCCTATGTGTTTTTACTAGCAGATTGAACTTCATCTGAATTTGCTATGAGCAAAAGGAAACTGATGCCAAATGTTCAATGTGGAGCAATTTTGCACATGAATGCTATGATGTAAGCAACCGTTGCTGAGCCTGGGGAGCCTCAGTCATGAAAGGAAGTCTGCTTCATCTGTGGCATTTATTCTGGTTTTTCTATTTTGGCTTTGGTATATATATGTATATCAACCTGGTATTCTTCACATACTGCAGGGTGAAAATTGACTGCAGGAGTGTGCTGATAAGAAATATGGTCCTAAAACGAATCAGTGAAGAAGCATACAGGGGTTGGACAATGAAACTGAAACACCTGTCATTTTAGTGTGGGAGGTTTCATGGCTAAATTGGACCAGTCTGGTAGCCAGTCTTCATTGATTGCACATTGCACCAGTAAGAGCAGAGTGTGAAGGTTCAATTAGCAGGGTAAGAGCACAGTTTTGCTCAAAATATTGAATTGCACACAACATTATGGGTGACATACCAGAGTTCAAAAGAGGACAAATTGTTGGTGCACGTCTTGCTGGCGCATCTGTGACCAAGACAGCAAGTCTTTGTGACGTATCAAGAGCCACGGTATCCAGGGTAATGTCAGCATACCACCAAGAAGGACGAACCACATCCAACAGGATTAACTGTGGACGCAAGAGGAAGCTGTCTGAAAGGGATGTTCGGGTGCTAACCTGGATTGTGTCCAAAAAACATAAAACCACGGCTGCCCAAATCACAGCAGAATTAAATGTGCGCCTCAACTCTCCTGTTTCCACCAGAACTGTCCGTCGGGAGCTCCACAGGGTCAATATACACGGCCGGGCTGCTATAGCCAAACCTTTGGTCACTCATGCCAATGCCAAACGTCGGTTCAATGGTGCAAGGAGCGCAAATCTTGGGCTGTGGACAATGTGAAACATGTATTGTTCTCTGATGAGTCCACCTTTACTGTTTTCCCCACATCCGGGAGAGTTACGGTGTGGAGAAGCCCCAAAGAAGCGTACCACCCAGACTGTTGCATGCCCAGAATGAAGCATGGGGGTGGATCAGTGATGGTTTGGGCTGCCATATCATGGCATTCCCTTGGCCCAATACTTGTGCTAGATGGGCGCGTCACTGCCAAGGACTACCGAACCATTCTTGAGGACCATGTGCATCCAATGGTTCAAACATTGTATCCTGAAGGCAGTGCCATGTATCAGGATGACAATGCATCAATACACACAGCAAGACTGGTAAAAGATTGGTTTGATGAACATGAAAGTGAAGTTGAACATCTCCCATGGCCTGCACAGTCACCAGATCTAAATATTATTGAGCCACTTTGGGGTGTTTTGGAGGAGCGAGTCAGGAAACGTTTTCCTCCACCAGTATCACGTACTGACCTGGCCACTATCCTGCAAGAAGAATGGCTTAAAATCCCTCTGACCACTGTGCAGGACTTATATATGTCATTCCCAAGACGAATTGACGCTGTATTGGTCGCAAAAGGAGGCCCTACACCATACTAATAAATTATTGTGGTCTAAAACCAGGTGTTTCAGTTTCATTGTCCAACCCCTGTAGAAAGATGCTGAGGAGAGTTTTCTGAAAGTTTTTCAGTTTTCATGAAAGCATGAAGTTTAATAAGGTGACATTTAGTTTCAGGTGTTGGAACCTCCTGGAAGCCAAAAGGTACTAAACTAATAACGATGTTTGTTATCTTTGTAACTGTTTGGTCGTGTCTCAATTTCTGGCAGTACGGCTGCTGGTCTTCTGTTGCAAGGCCTTTTTCTGCATGCATGCAGTACTTGGCCAAAAACAGGTTACATTTACATAGAATTTACATGAATCTATGAGGTATTTTCATGAGGAAGATGAGAGACACCAGAACCATCAATGCAGACCTGAAGGCCAATATCAAAACAACTTTGGCTTCTATTACACCTCAGCAGAACCACAGGGTGAACATCTCCATGCCACACTGCATTAAGTAATTCATGCAAAAGGACCCTGACCTGAAGTGTTGAGCACATATAGCGACAGTAAGTGGACATACTTTTCAGTCGGCTGACATTTCTGTATTAAAATATCTTTTTATGTCCCTGGATTTTTCTCACCTCACCTTGCCCACGACAGACTTCTACTGCTTTTTGAACCCATGCTGATTCTCTGCCACTGATTTGTGCCAAATCCTTTTGTTAAGAATCCTGATATCTGCCCTCCTGTGTTTTGTCATTGTTTACCGACCACATACCTGAATTTCGGATTGGTGCTTTAACTGTGGATTCTTTCAGTGTACCAAACTCAAACTGTGTGTCTGTATTTCCTCTCCTGCCTTTATCATTAATGACTGTTTAGCTACTGGACAACCTCTCTAGTCTGAAAAACCCCCAGAGTCCCCTGCCGACCACCACTGCCTGGGAGACACCCTGCCTGTCTCTCAGTGCTGCAGGTTAACAGATCTTATTGTTTGATTTGAAATCACTAACCTGTGTCTTCTCCCTACAGAGCTACCAGAGTGGTGTTCCTTGACCAGAGCAATAATCCTGACTTCTGTTCAATAAACCTATTCAGCCACAATAAACGCTTACTCGTATGTTGTGGCTGAATTTCCAGTTTTACTTGGTACAGAATCTAGCTATAGATCTACCTAGTCTAAACTATTTTCTGGAACCTCCCAAAATCTGTGTACAGAACTTTAAAGATATAGTGCATTAAAGATGATCCAAATATGGGGAACCGTTTTCTGAAACAAAGAGCAAAAGAACTAAAGCCTCAGAGGCTTTAAAGTGTTTACAAGCAGAGATGCTTGGCTTGTAAACTGTTGCCTCAGGCACCCTTTTGCCCTTTTTATCATTTCAAAGCTTGGAAATACATATAAAAAATACAATATTTCCTGAATGCACACCTTAAGGGAATGTTGACAGATTTTATTCAGTTTCGTAATTAACAGAAACTTTTGATCAAGAGATTTTTTAAGGTTCAAACGCATAGTGATGAGTGCAGGTAATGTGCCCAACTCCCACAGGACCAATTTATTTGACCCAGATGAAAGACAAAATATTAAAATATGCATGAAATCTGATCAGAGCAACAGCTTCAGTGTTTGTTTATCATGAGAAATAAGGAGCTGAAGTGATTACAGTGATTAATCAGGTAGGATGGCACTAAATCTGTTAAGATAGATTTGTGCTTTGCTTAAAAAATGTTCCAAACTGAATAAGACCCTAACAAAGACCACAGAAAAAAATCTTTAACAATTAAATTAAAGTGTGAAAGACCAAGAATAAAAACAGCTAACCCTTTAAGTAAGCTGTTTCTGCTGATCAGTTTTTAAAATGTTGAAAATGCTTTAGTTTAAGCCAAGTTGGCTCAAACTAAACCTTCAACCTTAAATCAAGACAAGTAAGAAAAAAGCAAAACAGCTGAAAAGATTAGAAAATATAAGACTGAACAGTAAAATATGAACGTGCAAGGTGTGATGTTTTCCTCAAGTACACACCAGCAGGTGGCGCTGTGCTGTCACCAGAATCAGACTGAAAAGGAGGTCATTTGTGACGAGGAGGTTGATTGCTGCATGTAAGCAGACCACATTATGTTTCTGTGACTTTCCTTTATTTGGCTCTGCGCTTTCATACATCTTCCTCTGACTTTCACTCAGACTATCATGAATTTGGTTCAGTCTGCTCGGCTCTAGCTTTGACATCGCCGCCACTCACCAGCAACAAATAACCTTATACTTCCTCTCCTTTTCTCTTTCAGCATCTATTGTTTTCACTCCTGTAGCACTGAATGCTTTTCCTCCAGAAAACAGGCTTCAGCTAATGACTGACTTCACCTTCATATAGTCACCTTATTGGAATAAATCAGTATTATAAACGTCTTGCATCAAATTATATAAAAAACTTTACAATTAAAATTCTAAGAACCTTCATCATTTCTTTCCAAGATAAATATATTTGGGCACATTTCATGTAAATCTGCACATTAATTTTTATCTGACATTCAGTTGTGGAAGATTCAACTATAGTTAGTCCAAAATATTTTCCACTGAGTTCTCAGTCCTTTTTGTTCAATTTTTACAGTAAAAATATAAACTGATTTATGACACAATTCAACAGAGGTCAGGCTTTAAAAATGAAAACTGCAAAAACTGGAAGGAAGAAAAGCTGAACAGAAGAATAGATAAGTAAAGACATATGAGGATGGATTGATGAAGACAATGGGATAAGGATAAAGTTTGGAACAACAATTATTTTAAGAGCTGAAAAATACTTAACATTAAATTCATGACTGCTCCGGAAAGAAATCTGGATGTGGTTTTTCAAATAATAAAATGTGTTTTTCTGACTGAAGCAGCCTAATTGCCAGGCTATGTTAATATTTGTTCACCATCATTTTCTTCCATCTAGTGAAATAAATCCCAGTATTTATCTAATGATCCACAGCAAATATTCATCATAACAACCAAGGACACCTTAGATTAAGAAAAGATGCTTTCTGACCCTAGACTGTGGAGCCTTACAGCAAACTGAAGGTTTAACTCCATGCAATCCTACAAGCTTGGTTTGTTAATCAGCTGTTGGTTGAAGTCAATGCAGTACATTTATGTTGCGTACGTACAGAATCTGAAGAGCGGAGATCTTGTCTTTGAGCACCTCCTGTGCCTTGTTGAAGTCAGACAGCATGTTCTGGGTCTCTCTGCTGTGGGCCGCGCTCAGCTCGGTCAGCTCCCTCTCGTGCCTCTTCGCCAGCTCCTGTTCGTGAGCCCTAAGGAGACAGAAGAGATCAGAGCTGAGTAGCTCAGAGGATCAATGCTGCTGACCTGTTAAACACTGAAGGCATGATATAGTGATTAGCTTCCAGCTACAAACACAGAATAAACCTAACCTGAACTGTAGCTGGTTATCAACCTAGTTTGTAAAGATATAACCACCTGAGCACAGATTAAGACTTATGTTTGTAAAGTATGCATGTTTGTTTTGCTGCATGTCAACATAAGTTGACTGCATTTAATTTAAAATATTTTACTTTGCAACAATGTAAAACAGTTTTAAAAGTCAAGTGCAAAAGGTTCAAGATAAAAAAAAATTTAACGTATGAGTGCAGGTTTATATCTAAGCAGGTCACCATCCCTAAAATACGTCTACTCTAAAATAACACCTGAAAAACACCAGGAAATGTACAAATGAACAGCCTGCGTTACGTCAAAGGCTCGATGTAGTTTTCATTAAAATAATCAAACGCATCATGTCGAGTTGCATCATTCTATGCCACATCAGGTGTAGCAGGGGTAAAACAAATCTTCCCTTTCATGGAAATCGAGCTCTAAAACACAGTGACGCACACAGCGGCTTAGGAAAAAAAGAAAGATTTCCTTTTGATCTGTGAATGGCCGATGTTTTGCCTGAAGACTTAATCAGGACGTGCAGATTGCGTACGTCTCTCCAAGGAAAACATAAATGATTGCTCTGCGGAGGAAATGGGAGTGAGATTGGAAAAAGGAGACGCATGATGCATGGAAATAATTCAAATAACAAAACCGTATGAAAACAAACAATGACTGTAATTAAGATGGAGAGAATAACAGTAATGGATAATGAAAAAATCTGCACCAAATTAAGAGTAAATGTGGGAAGACGTGAGTGGTGAGTGTGATGTGTTCAATAATTTATTGTATCAAATAAATTATGTTAAAAAGTGATGGCTTTTAAGTGGTGGGAGAAGATGAGGGGACGCATTCGGATGTTGGAAAATGGGAACATAAGAAGATACTAATGAAATGAGGAGAAACAGGCTGATGAAAGAAAGCAGAGGGAGAGAAGGGATAATGGAGGGGAGGTGGATGTCTGTCTTCTCACTATGACTAGGCCAACTCTCCCCGAGGGGCGCACATCTTATCTCTCCCTGCTTCCTCTTTTTTTATTTATCACTCTATTTTTATCCCCATGACCAGAATTCAGACGAGGAGTTACGTAACAGGAGAGGCCTGTCAGCGCGGAGCGAGCACGGGCGAGCATAAAGGCAAATTAACGATGGATAATGGAGCGACAGGAGGGCAGCTGTAAAACAAACAGAACCTTTAAACACAACATCTGGGGATGATTGATTTTAATGAGCAGCTGGACTGCATCAGCTGCAGAAAACTGCTTTCAAAAATTCCAACCACACTGCTGGGAACAACATGACTGCACATTAGGTTTCTGTTTAGATTTTACCCAAAATAACTCCCACATTTCCAAATCAATGAGCTCCTGACATCAGCCGGGAGAAGGGGTGGGAGTAAGGCACTGATTTGTCTTTTTCCAGCTTTCATTTGGTTTATTTCTATCAGAGAGAGATACCAGAAACGAGCATCATCCAAATATAATCAGAGGAGTCCACATTTAGCACCACATGGTGACAGATCCACAGCTGGTTTGTGTTTGGGTTCTGGGGCGCAGGAAAGTGGATGAAGGAGAGCTGGGTGATGCTTAAGGACCAGTTTCAGCTTCAACTCTTAAACTGGTTACTGTACTAATCAAGCAAATCAGATGTAATGTTTAAATTACAGAAAGCTTTTAGATGTCAGATGTTAGGTTTGCAAAAGGAAAATAAATAAATGCTGAAACCTTTTAATGTCTTTATTGAGCCTTTACTCTGACTAACAGCATCCAGATGCATTTGAAATCATTTAATCACCCAAAACTGGACAATCTTTTTTCTATCACTGAATACACCAAACCCCAGTGTCACCTGATCATGCTAAAAACAACACTCTTCGCTATTACAGAGGAAATAAATCCTCAAGGTTTAAAAATGGAGTCAGAGGAAGTAGAAAGGATGCAAGAAGCTATTTGAAGGAAATAACTAAGAAACCCAACTGCTCCATCCCTCCATGCAGTGGCGCAAAAAGTGGGTATGCACTGTATGCAACGCATAGGGGCGCAGTACTAGAGGGGGCGTCAAAACCCCCAATAGAAAAAAATGTTTTTCTAGTTGGCATTTTCTATATTTAACAGCATGAAATGATCAATAACAGAGTAACAGCACTGATTAGGCGTCCCTCTGCCCCTTCACCTCCCCTCCTATCGCTCTCCCTTCCCACACAGGTGGCTTGGGCACACGCCCCTAGGAGAACGCTCTCAGGCGAGTTTTTTTTTGGTTTTTTTTGTTTTAAATCTTAGACTACCACTCGTACTGCACTTGACAACAAGATGGAGCGGCAGAAAACAAAGTTATCCGGGGCGCAAAACAGAAAAAGGAAAAGGGAGAAGGATAAAGATGTTGGCGGGATGAAAAAAAGCCTTTCAATGTGGTTGAAAGATAGTAGCAAAGTACCGTCAGTGTATACACATACATATCCACACACTAAGTGTAAGAATGACCGAAATAAAACTTAGGAAATATTAACACAGGAAAGCTAAATTGTCGTGGCGCCAGTGCCCAGCTATAGTCCAACACTTAGCCCTCTAGGCTGCAATTTATTCACTCATATGTATATTTATTATTATTGATTCTTTAATTAAAGATGAGTTGTACAAGTTTATGTGTGTATCAGACAAATTAGTCCAGTGTCACTATAGCCCTTAGACTCAAAAAGGTTGGTGGCCCATGTTTACCAACCTTCTTGGCAGGGGGACACTTGAGTTTAAATGTCTTATTTAATATCACTACAGTGGTGTTGTGATGGATCTGATAAGTCAGATCAGATGCAATGTCCAGTCAGTAACTGTTATCCAACAAGGAGATCATTTAAATTTAAATATTCATTTCATTGTGTTTTGACTGTTGTATTTTTTAAACCTACTTAAGACAAAATTAATGTCATTCAGCTGTGAGGATGGAGAGAAAGAAGAGAAGATGACAGAGGAAGAATCAGGACAGACAGGGGAAGGCGACAGGTTGGTCTAATATTAGGTGGAAGTGAAGGAACAGCTACTTAATCCCAAGCAAAAATGTTTAAACATTATTTTAAAAAAACTGTATTAAGATCTGTAATTTTTATAACTAATATAGAATGCTTTTTTGACCATATGACTTAGTGGAAAATGCCACAGACAAGGGGTGAAAGAGGCAGACATGAGGTCAGTGACAGAAGAGACAACTGATGATGTCTGGTAGGAATAATTACATTAGGGAGGCAACAAAAACCTATATACCATGATGATTTGAATTTCTGATGACCATCTTTCATTGTGTTCTTTTTTGGGAAAATTAGTGCAGGCAGACATGGCGAGTCAATCACCACAAAGGAGTTTGTGGTTTTCCAATTTTCAACTGTCTGAGAAATTTAAATTCATCACTAAAATGGAGCACATGACTAAAGCTGAGCTGGAGGAATCAGTGACCACATATGCCCTGACCACCTGTGATGTGTCAAGAGATATCATTTAAGAAATATACCCAGCAAGCCGTCTACTGAAGGGTTACAAGGCTCTAGAAAAGTTAAATTTCCTCATTCAAGAGAACCTTGATTTGGTATTTCCAAATTTGACAGTAGCCCTTAGAGTATTTTTAACTATGCCTCTGACAGTTGCATCTGCAGAGAGATCATTTAGCAAGCTCAAGCTCATCAAAACATACCTTCGTTCAAATATGAGCAATGATCGCTTGTCCCAGTTAGCAGTGATCTCTATTGAAAACAGTGTGGCACGGTCTATTTCACCGGGGGGCGCCGGTGACATGTTCGCATCCACCTCAAAAATATGTAGTTGCGCCCCTGCCTCCAGGCCTGGGGTCAGTATTTGCCTCAAGTGGAGGAGCTTAACTGTCTTGTTGACAACTGATGGCAGGACGCTGGAGCCTCATCTCCAGTACTGTGAGCATTGGTTGAGTCTGTCAATATGAAGAAAGAGCAGAGCCAAAACTCAAAGCTCTTAATTTGTCAGGCTGTGTACGTCCTGAGTCTTAGCAGTGGTGACGAGATATGGATCGTGACCCAAAGAGCAAGATCCTGGATACAAGCAGCTGAAACGAGTTTCTTCAGTTGGGAGGATGGGCTCGCCCTAATAGCAGAGCCACTGCTCCACTGCATTGAAAGGAGGCGGCTGACATGGATTGGGCATCTGCTTAGTATGCCCGGCCATATTCCCCTAAGCTTAGATACCGGAGCAGACCCAGAACATGCTGGAGGCACCATGTCTCCATTCTGGCCAGGGAACACCTTGGAATTCTCCAGAATGAACCGAGGAGTGTTGCTGGAAAGAGGGATGTTTGATCTTCCCTCCTAGACCTGCTAACCCCACGACCCATTCTTGGATAGAGGAAGACAAAGGATGGTAGCATGGATGCCAGCTGTTCCTGTAGTCTTCTATAATCAAAACCGAGGTTGCAGCATGTGCTTTTTGCTGTTTTTCCCTCTGACATGAGGCGCCAGTCCGTAGCCGGCTTAGGTCGAGTTGGATAATTGGTCAGCCAACCGGAACCAACTCCAGCTGGTGAGAAAGCCTTATTTAAAGGAATATTTGAACATGGTTCTATTTAATCCTTTAGAGCTTTTAGCCTCACTTAGTTAAGGACGATCCTGGACTTGAACATGATGGCAGCCTTTTGGAAATCTGACAGTTAGGATAAGTATAAAAAAGTTTAACCCTGTTTTACAGCTTTAGCTCTAACATACATGCACAGTCTGATGTCCTCTCTGATCCTAAAAATAATCACTAATCATGGCAGGAAGGCTAGAAAATAAGTTTTAAACACTTTTTAATTATAGTTCCTAAAGAGAAACTGGTTTCTACAGGATGTAGTTACCTAAACTGCTTATGTTAACTGTGCACTGAATCATGGATGATGTAACAGGTATATAAGTTGAGGTGTGGTGCCTGATGGTAGTTAAAAAGGCAGAAAAAACATCTTGAGGTTAGTCCTTCATCTTTCCAAACCGTTTCTGTCCTTTTTGTCTGGGAAGCAATTCTCTGGCTCCAAACCAGCCTGAAAACTTGGGATTCCTGTGATAAGTAGTGCTAAATATCCTTACTGTCCTTTAATATCTTTAAAAGATTTTCTCTCAACAAGATTTACTGTCTTACAACCTGAGCCAGAAATACTGAAGTTGTACAGTTTTATATATATATATATATATATTTATATATTCAGATTTACAAACTTAAAAGCAAGATATCTCAATCTGAAACTGGATCTGGTAGTGAAAGCAAATAGAAAAATATGGAGGATGTTCCATTGGCCTCTTCTAACATTACAAGGCATCTGGAACTAAAAATACACTTTTTAAACCGTGTCTAAAAACTCTTGCAGGTTTTCAGTATTACATCTTGGCTTCTGAGGTTCGACTCTTACCGGATCTGCTGGTTGGCTTCGCTGCGGATCTTGAGCACCTCCTTGCCCTTTAGCTCCAGCTCTTTCGTCAGGGTGCTGATGTTCTCGTTGAGTGTGTGGATCTGGTGGTCCAGCTGAGCGATGTGGCTCTTCCTCCTGGAAACCTCCTCCTGCAGCTCAGAGATCCGACTGAGCAGGTCCCGCTCCTGGGAAAGAAGAAAGAAAGGGAGAAAGGTCAGGGGTCTCCAACTCCAATGCAACATTTTTTCCTAACTCAACTCCCACCCTGAGGGAGAGTTACTGAATTAACTGGTTTACAAACAGATAGAGAAGAAGAAGAAGACAGTAAGAAGGCAAGAGAGATACAAGGGACTGAATTCAGCTCTATCAGCAGCAGTAGGACTTACATCCTCTCCAAATTGGGAACAGTAGTTTTAGGAACAAGTGTCGGCTGACCGATAATAAAAACGAAAACTAGGGAATGGCAGTCCACACTTTGGATTTCTATAACTGCACCTTAGCTACTGGGAGGTGTTTGGAGACTAGGGAAAAGACTGGATTTAGGGATAAAAACAGGCACTGGCTTCACATAAACTTAGGAGGAACTTTTATTTGAAGCACTGAGCTGTCCAGTGTTCAAACAGAGCCTGAATGAAACCTTAAAACTCTGATGAGCAAAAAACATCTAATTATCAGCGAAGACCCGAAGTGCTTTCAAACACGTCTGTTTCCGAAAGCTATTAACTGTCCTCAAATTAGTTCGAACGGACCCTTTCTGCAGGTTCTGGTTCTGGGTTCTGATTTTGCCTTAGAAAAATCTCAACATCAAGCTTGTTGGGCAAAATCTGTCAATAAGATCCAGTTAAATAAGATTCTCTCAATTCACAAATACAAAAATAAGATTTCAGAAAACAGTTTTGAATCTGTCTGAACAACAGATGACTCCATATAAACATGACCGGCGAGTGAAATTACTCACAGCCACCTGCTGCGGTGTGAAACAGAGAATATGAGCAGCGATATTTCCCAGCTGGGAGAGGAGGCAGCGAACGACGCGTGGGTTCTTTGAAGCGCCCACGTGAAGCGCGACACAATGAGTCCATTATCAGGACGTCACTTCAACGAGTGACATGCTGCGTTTGAAACTTGAAGATGTTTTCCATTTTGTTTTTTTAAAGGGAGCCTCCTGAACCCAAAACTTAATTTATTAGGAGATCTACATGTGAGACCGCTTCTTATCTTTAACATAGCTCTGAGCGTAGTTAATTGCTAGTATATTTACACACAGTTGACCTCAGATTTTTACATACACAGTAAAAAAACGGACGGATAGATGGAGGGATGGATGGATGGATGGATGGACGGACGGACGGATGGATGGATAGATGGCTGAATGGATGGACGGACGGATGGATGGATGGATAGATAGATGGATGGATGGATAGATGGATGGATAGATGGATGGACGGACGGATGGATAGATGGATGGATGGATGGACGGACGGATGGATGGATGGATAGATGGATGGATGGATGGATGGACAGACGGACGGACGGATGGATGGATAGATGGCTGAATGGATGGATAGATGGATGGATGGATGGATGGATGGATGGATGGATAGATGGATGGATGGATGGATGGATGGATGGATGGATGGATAGATGGATGGATGGATGGATAGATGGATGGATGGATGGATGGATAGATGGATGGATGGATGGATAGATGGATGGATGGATGGATGGATGGATGGATGGATGGATAGATGGATGGAGGGATGGATGGATGAATGAACGTGACTAAAATTCCCTTATCCTAAAATATTTTCAGCAGTTAAAAGGTTGTTTCTGTTTTCTGCTTTTGTAATACCTAGAGAGAGAAATATAGCAGCCATTTAATTCTAAACAACGCAGACATTGCCAGGTTTGCAATTAGAGACAAACTGGGCCTTGTGTGCCAAATTGGTGTTTGTAATTAGATACTTGAATAAGAGCAAACATCTAATCTCATGACTTGCATTAGAGAAGCACTTAACTTGATTAGAATTAGATTCAGTATTGTTACTGTCCACCGATGATTTTACCTCACTTTAATAGAAAATATTTCAAATAATTTCACTTAAATTCATGGCAATCAACACAAATATTTGTGTTCGGTGTCTAAAAGCTATAATATTGTTTCACAAACATTTTTCTCAATTCAACTCCTCTTTAAATACTTTATATGACTTATTCTAATGTCTATGAGCCCTGCAGCACAAACACACAGAGAAAGATGAACATTTAATGAGTTATTCAATGGTTTAAGTCTTTATTTGTAGTAGAACAGAGATGACCAAGTCCAGTCCTGGAGATCTACTATCCCTTCTCCAATATGATTACCTGAATCATATGAATGGCTGGTTACCAGGCCTCTGCAAAGCTGAATAACATTTGGTTCAGGTGTGTCGGAGTAGGGATGCATCTAAAAGTTGCAGGATAGTAGATCTCCAGGACAGGGAAGAAAGAAGGTCACCCAAGGAACCTGGTAGATCAAATCCCAAAAGCAACTCAGCTGTCTAATTTTGATGTGGTGAAGCAGCTGCTCTACTCGAGGTCCCTCCAGATGACGGAGGTCCTCACCCTATCTCTAAGGCAAGAGTAAAGTGTTAGGAAAGGGGACTGATCCCTTTGAAGAAGAACCAGAGAGCACTTGCTTTCCTTATAATACTGCTAGAGTCCAATAAATTGCTTTTATTATAGTTTAGTTATATTTACCTTCTCTTAACCTTATTTTTATTTCTGTTGATTTTGTTTTTTCTTCACTTTGCTGCTTCTTTTAACATGTACTTTCGCTCCCTAACCATAGAGTCATCCCCAACCGGAGCCCCAAATCTACAGCAGAATGGCTGAAAAAAAAAAAATCAAGCTTTTGAAAGGACCAAGCAGTCTATTTAGATAAATTATTTAGCTGAAGCTTGGTCCAAACTAGGTCAGCAACAGGATAATGATCCCAAACAAAACAGTAAATCTACAGCAGAATGGCTGAAAAAGAAAGTACCAAACTGTTGCAAAGGTCCAATTGTCAAATTCCAGACCTCAACCTGATTGAAATGTAGTGGTGGGAGTTTAAGAAGGCTGTGCAAAAAAATATACTGAGTTAATCGGTTACTTCTGCTAAAGACGGTTGAATAATAGGGTGTTTTATGTTTTGTACATTTGAGGTCAGACAGTGAAAACCAAATAATTTTTATTGCGTCCAGATCCATCAAACTCTGAAACTATAAAAAATGAGTACTTTCTTTTTACCACTACAATAAATTAAAACGAAATAATCTGTGTTTGATGACGATAATAGAAAAAGACAGCAGCTCTTTGAAGATAATGTAGATCTGAGGATAATAATTTCGACCGATTTGCTGTAGTGGATAGAAAATGTTCGCACAAACACTGAAATAGCAGAAATAAAACAATATATTATAGATATCAAAAGTGAATAATTAGACCAGAACATAAAAAATTATCATGTGTACAAAAACAACCATGAAGAAGAGTTTCTTTCTATTTCCTAACTAAAAGTATAAAACCCATGTTTAACATGATGTGAAAGACATTTAAAAAACTTGTTCATAAAAGCTGGGCCAGTCACTCCGTGCCAGAAAATGATTTCATTTATTTCCACCACAGAGTGATGAACTGTAAATAGCAGGAGGTGGAGGGGCAGAAAGGATGAAGCAGGTTTTAATCCAGGGCAACCAAACAGCGACTTCTGGCTTCAGAGATATAACAAAACTGCTTGCTGTGTGACATCCCATAACACAGCCGACACTTTTCTGTTCTGTATCTCATCTGGTGCTGGAACATTTTTCCTCTAAGGAACATTTTTAGACTCCAGAAACAAGTCCCGTCACATTAGATTTGTGCAAAGGTATAAGGCAACTTTTTTCTCATAACAGCTACAAACCTCAGGCTATTGTATTGGGATTTTATGCCATAGATCAATGCAAAGCAATGCATTATTGTGAAGTGGAAAAGAAATGATGGATGGTTTAGAGGTTTTTAAAACATATGAAAAATCCTACACCTTGCAGAACATCTCTACCAGCATTGCACATCTAGATACATTTCTGACCACAAAAGGGAAGATAATATTAGGCTATTTATGACTTATTTTAGAAATTTTCAAGTTCAAGAAGACACTTGAAGAGGTTAAAATAACTGTAATATCAAGTTCCATTGTGAAGTTTTATCGTTTTACCGGAAATAAAAGCAAACAAAAAGTATAAAATTCGAAATAACAAGAAAAATAGATAGAAAAAGTTTTGTTTGTCCTTAACTGATCCATCCATTTCTGTTTAATATACCTCCCACAAATCAATGAAACTCATCCACTTGAGAGTCATCTGAGGAAAAGGAAATACTGAGCTGACCGAGCAGAAAATCATCGTTTCTAACTGAGGCATCTTCTGAGAGTATGGATTTCAGCTGCAGCGAAAAGAAGCCAAAATAGAAATAATCTGCTGTTTAGTTACTGCTTGAAGGTTGCTGTTCGAAGGTGACTGCGTGGCAGCTGGTTTATAAGCTTGCTGAGATTTAATAAACCAATGTTTATGAGGTGTGTCAGACATAACTGTCAACAGAGGCAGTAATGTCCGCAGGAGAATGTGTGAAATTGACAATTTCAATTAGTTTTCCCCTTCATTTGTCTCCTGAAATGCTCCATCCAGCTGCACTCGTCATCACAGCTAAAATAAAAAGCTGCAGCTCCATCTGGTTAACTTTAAAAGGACCTAGGATGTTGAAATGTAGCATCTGAATTGGGTTTTTGCTGCGTTTGTCTCTGATTTACTGTATGACTGACAGTTCAGGACAGATTCTAACACTTGGATATTAACATCTATTGACTTCACATCGCCTCAGCAGCTAAAGATGAGGAGGATCAATGCTGGGGTGGGGGAAATTAAAGACAACCAGCTGTGCATCTTTGGTTGAACATCTGAATCACAAGGTGACGAAAGAGGAACCCATGGTGTATGGGGGTAATTAGGATGATTTACAAGCAACGGTAGGAAGGTTGCCTGCAGGGCGGGATGGTGTGTGTGTGAGCCTGCAGCATGCATCCCATAAAGCACTCTCACTTCATCATTTAACAGTTTCTCCATCCCCACTCTAATTTCTGTGACTTCAAATGAAAGATAAATGCTGTTAAGCAGTAAAAGAGAAAGGTCCTTGCACAGCTATAAATATGAGAAATTAATGATGGAGGAAAATGTTTTTCCTGGACTGAATAAACTATTTTATCCACTTTTTTTTATTTGACTTTGATTCTTTATTTATACAAAGAAAATCTGTTGAAACTGTTTCAACAAATTACTACGACTGCAAAACAGAAGATAATCGTCACAATGTCAGCTGAAATAGGATATTAAAAAAAGAAAATGATACATTTTTTGTTGCTTAGGAACTCGGTTAAATGCCTTAAAACGTCAGGATCTCCTCAGTGGGTGACACACATGCAAGTATTTAAACGTCTTAACAGTAAAATATAGAAAGAGTCTAGTGTCATGACCTGATGGTTTGGAGTGACTTCAGTTTACCTTATTTTAGGATGGTTGTGCAGAGCCTACCTTTAAACATTCACTAAAACCTTTTTCCTTGCATATTAGAATAAATGACTCATCTAACTTCAGTAACAAGAACAGGTAAAGCTAAAAAAGTCCACCTGAAATCACTCAATCTGCCTAATTTGAAGACCAATTATGGGAAAAATGAATTTAATTTAATAATACTGATCCCACTGAATAGGAGCCAGAGCATGTATATATATTCAGGGTCTCACGGTAGACAATAATAATGGTTTGGTATGTTTTTAATTCTAATGTTGATTATTTAGTTTATAGTTACAGCTCATATACCCAGAATAGATGGAAAAAATAATCTACACAGTAAAGTCATAATTTCAGCATTAAAGACAACAGTGGGATTTCAATACATGAATAAATAAGATAAATACTAAATTAAGAACTAAATCAAGTAATCAGAAATAACTGGGAAAGTCAGTAAGGGTATATAAATAAGTTTATCTCATTATTTGAGACCCTGGTCCTGTTACTGGGTATACTAATCTACCTCAGTGGAGGCAGGAAGCTGAAGAGACAAAGCAACTTAAAGCTCACAAAACACTTTTTGTCTTATTTTAAACTTTTATTGTACAAATCAGCCCAGATGTAGCATTGACTCCTACTCAAATCATCACACCTACTTTCCCCTACAGGTGGCGTGGACATTGTTCAAGTGATAATTACCTGGATGTTTCCAATCTATCTAAGGTTAACCTCAGTGAAAAATGTGCAGCAAAGCAGCTTCCTGCATGGGAATCAACAAGAACATGCAGTGTTCTTATCAATCAAGAGCTACAAGTTAAGAGGTTCAGCTAAAGTGAAAAAGCCTCCATAACATCCAAGAGTATCAAGCAAGCTACAGGAGCATTTCCTCCTGAGGAGTATGAAATCTGTTGCCACCAGTGCAGAGCTTGGGGCAGAAGGTGTTGTAAATGCATCTGCATCCACATTGAGCCACTTCGGTCCAAAAATACCATAAAGGACAGACTGAAATTCTTCTGGAAGTGCAAGGATGGACTGCAGAAGACTGGTACAACCTTATTTTCTCCTTTTGTTTGTTCTGACATCTGGAGAAGAACATTTAAAGCAGGGGTCCCCAAACCCTGGACTCCAGAGTACATGGGGTTTTAGGAAAACAAGCCTTTCACTGACTGGAAATTGATCAAAGAGTGCATGAAAGCTGTGGCAGAAACACTGTTAGATGGAAAAGAAGGACAACAACTTAAGGAAAAGGTTAAGCAAACTGCCCTGCCTGCTGCAAGCACAAAATGGAGAGCAGAACTGTTCTACCAAGACGTGCTGACCCAGCTCAACTGTGTCATTTAAAGTGTGTTTAATATTGGTACTTAAATGGGATTGCACTTTTCTGTTCAGCATATGATTTCATGGGCAGATGAATAACTGGTCAGTAGTTAAAAAACAAAAACTAGTGTTAAATAAATGTTAAGTAAAAATCAAAGAAAACATATTTGTCAGTTGATTTTAAATGTTCGGACCCCAAAGTGTTTGGATGATGGAGGTCGTGGACCTCTTGCTATTTTCATTGGGGACCCTTGATCTAAAGTAAGTAATAATGAGTCCTGTGTTGTGCTAATAGTGAAGAATCCTGATACCCGTCAACCCAAGAGCATTGCCATGCATCTGCTGATCCGTCAGTTTTCCTGCATGATGAACTGACTCAAAGACCAGAAGATTTAAATTTCAATTCCAGGGTCAGGAAATTGTCCAGATCTTAACCTGATTGAGAACCAGTGGTCAGTTCTCAAAAAGAAGGTAGAGAAACAGAAACTAAGGAACTGTGATCACCATCAGTTAGGATCGGACCCAGAAGATATTTTTTCAGAGATTAAAGAATTGATGAAGAAAGATCGACACAGAAAATATTGATTATTCTCATTAATTTAAAGTACTTGCTAATAAATCCTTAAAGAATAATACAGAAACTTTGAAACAAAACAAAATCGACACATTTGTGAACCTGTCAAAACTTTTAACTGTGAAGAAATCAATGCCTTGAACTTCTCAGGAGGGACCTTTTGTGTAACAGCATAAAACGAAGCTTCAGAAGCTTCCTCAGACATGCGGACAGTCTCGACTCACTTTAATCACACAATCTTCCCAACAACCATCATCGAGACGGAAAAGGCTGAAATGTTTGGGAGGATTCAGACGTGACGGAAGAGTCATTCATCATGCAGCGTAGCTGGGAACTTCAGCAAAAATCATTAACTTCACACTGATTATTACAATTAAATGCTGAAACACAACTCGGTCCGCTGCTGTCACGCCGAGATTTATGATTATGGGATAATGACAGCGGGAATGCAAACAGTTGTGGATGCAGACAGATTATAAATGAAGCCTCTCTCAGGTTCTACCTGTGTCCGGTTGTCCTTCAGGGCTTTCTCCAGCTCGGCCTTGGCAGCTGCTGACTCCTGGTGGTGGGTCTGTCGCAGGTGTTCGATGGCCGATGCGTGGATGTGGTTCAGTTCTGATCGCAGAGAGGCTGAAGGTCAAAACATGAGGACAGAGTTTATGTTTTATGACGAAACAAAGCTGGAGATTTTACTTTCAGTAATGCTGAAAATGCAGTGGTTTGTTACAAAGCCCCTTTGTCTGTATTTTAAAAAGAGCTTATTTAGGAGCGGAGGCATTTTACTCTGTACTCTGTGCTTCCTTTAGCTGTTGGCCTTTAATCCTCACTTCAAACGTCTTTTATTACAAACAGTGCAAAGGTTTAGAAAATAATAAAGAGGGAATGCGCACTGCTTTCAGCTTTGTTATCAACTAAAGAAATATAATGGCAAGTATTGTGCTGTATTTTATTACATTTAAAACATGTAATACTGAGCGCACAGTTTGGGAAGAGTGTGAAAGTTGGTAAAGGAAGTGATAATGAGAAAAGAAGGGTCAATAAAAGGATGTCAAGACGCAGGAAGACAGAAACAGATGGAAGGAGGTCTGCAGTGTCAGGACCATGACATGAAAGTTAATGGAGGACCATTCATCACACTCTGGCACTATCAACTGAATGGTCCTCCTGTATGAATACTCCTTAGATATATTTGGTCTTACTTGAACTCCTCTGACCTTTATTTAATTTCTCCTTTAAGCTTGAAAGTATTTGAACACTGATCCGACTTGTGTTGTTTTATCTGTTCATCAAACAAAGTTGAGTTCTATATAAAGCATTAACTCAGTATTCATTTCAGGAAATTTGTATATAGTCCCAACGCAGCTTCAACCTTCAACACATTTTACTGGGATTTGATGGCATTAATCAAAAGAAAGTAGTGCTTAATCGTTAAGGGGAAGGAAAGGTATATATAGGTTTCAAATGTTTTACGAATACAAATCTTTACTCTTTACTCTGATGAAATCAAGTGCAGCCAGCTGAGCTTCTGAAACCACCTAATTACTAAACAAACTCCAGATGTTTGGGGTCGTATCTGGCTACAAAACTATGTTAGTAAGGGCTTCAGAGGTTTGTTAGAGAACACCTAAACTGAGAGGATATCATTAATCAAAGAAGCAGCCAAGAGGTGTGTGGTAACTCTGGAGGAGCAGCAGACATTCTCAGCTTAGGTGGGAAAATCTGTTGACAGAACAACTGTTAGTCCTGCACTCCATAAAGGACTCCATTTCAGAATGGCCCAGTCAAAGTCCAGACCTAAATCCAATTTAGGATCTGTAGCAAGACACGGAAACTGTCAAGGTTGTGGGTTTGGAGGCAGGACCGGGATGCAGAACATGGCGAGGAGGCCACATGGTGAGTAGATGAAGTTTTAATAATGAAACTGAAAGCTGACTTACAGGCAGGTAATCCGTAGAGTACAAGTTCAGGAGGCGAACAGAAAACAAACCACTCGGAGAATTCGGGAAGAAAACTAGGGTTGATAACGTGAGGAACCAGCAGGGAACAATGAAAACTAGAGAGCTTATAAACTGAGGGAAGTGGAGTATGGACCAATGAGACAGGGAGGCAGGTAATCAGAGGAAATGTGTAACAGGTGTGGACCAGGCTGCAGGGAACTGAGGGAATATGTTACTATGGAAACGGGAGCTAGAGAACACAGAGACAGGAGGAGAAACTAAACACTAAACTAACTGGGAGGAACAGGGTAAAGAAACCTAAACATAAGCTTACATAAATAGTAACTCTAGAAAGAACTAAATCTAAGGACATGTAAACAAGCCCAAGAATCTAAGCAAATATTAACTAAACAAAAGTAAACTACTAATCAAAGCAACAGGGAAAACCTTTAACGGCAAAGTAAACAAAAACAAAGAACAAAATGGTAGATCCTGACAGAAACAGATTTTTTCATCCAACATGAATGAGAAAAAATTAATATTTCAGTCTCTGCATGTGCGAAGCTGGTAGAAACCTACCAGAAAAGACTTCCCCTTCATAGTTAAACGCGACTTTGTGTTGGTCTGTCCCATAAAATCTCAGTAAAATACTTTGAAATTTGCGGTTGTGACAAAATGTTAAATATTTAGAAAGTGTTTTTACAATCTGCTGTAATTTACAGGAATGCTTTCTAGGTTTTAGATCTTTATTCGCTGACAAAACAGGTTTATACAAACTGTTCAGGACAACAAATAGAACTGATCAAGCTTTTAGTTGGACATTTTGTTGCTCCTTTTATCAATAAAGAAGTGAAAGGAGCTTTTGGAGCAACAACTATAATTTCTAAAGAGGTATAAGTAACATTTATAAATGAATTTATGTACCTTTATTTTTTTCAGGTTGTTTTAGGATAGGTATGAACAGTCAGTATCCTATTAGTAATAGACAGCAGTCAAGAGGGATGGCAGTTTGGAGAATCAGGGAGAAACTATTATTAAGTCAAGCAGGAATAAGACCCATTTATGAGCAAATTTCCAACAACCTAAACTTCAAACTTAAAGAGCTGTTAAAACAAAAGCTACATTTATTTCTGTGTATTTCTTTGTATCTCGTAGTCTGAGATTTAAGTCTAAGTATACAATTTTATCTCATGAAATGAAGAACTAAAAGAAGCCAGTATTTGAGCTACAAACAGACTGCTCCCTACTACTCCACATAATCCCACCTCCAAGAATAAAAGCATTTAAATGAATCTGCACTCGCTTTATTTCAGTTTATTTAGATTGATTAGATTCATTCTGTTGTTTAGGTGTTTGTTACTCCGTGGTTATACGTTTAGTTAGTGTCCTCCTTTAGATTTGTTTTCTCCTTGTTTGTGTTAGTCTCAGTGTTTACTTATTTCAGTTTCATTTAGATGTTTTCTGTTACCTCCCAGCAATCCCTGCTCATCAACGTTAATTACGTTAATACCTTCAGTCCCTCTTACACCAACTGCACCTGGTTTTCTCCTTGATTATAGGTCCATTCTCCACTTCCCTCAGCATTTATACTCTCTGGTTTTCTGTGTTATTGACTGGTTCCTCCTGTTACTATATGGTTACTATATGGTTTGCTGCCTGCTCCATAACTCCAGACCTTTGTGGCTCCATGTTCCCCAGAGCTCTGTGAGTTTTCCTTGTACGTTTCTTTCAATTCTTCCCTGAATCCATTCAAACCGATTCATGCTCTGCATTTCAGTCTTTTTAAAACAACAACCCTGACAATCCGCCTGTATTTAAATATTCTTGGACACACGTTCTTTCCAAGATGCAATTTAAAACAATATTTAGGAATTATTTACTGGTATGTTAATTCTGACATTAGCTTCCAGAGTAAAACCAGAGCTAATTGAGAAACAATCTTAAATGCTAAAAGATTTCAGGATGATTTTCTTTATGCCTGACACCCCCACAGCTTGCTGCACACACACAGAGTGTTGCACAGCCCTCACCCAGCATGGCTTTTCCCTCGTCCTCCAGTTCAAAGCGGAGAGTTTGTAGCTCCTGTTCTGACTGCTGTTTAAGCGTCTCGATGCTCTGCCGGTGGGCCTCTCTGAGAGACTGCAGCTCTGCATGGTGATGGTGGCGGAGACGCTCCTCCAGCTCCTGATGGAGGTGGGAAGGGAGAGAGGGGAGAAGAAGGAAACAGAGAATATATGAGAAAAATAAGAGATGTTGCAGAATTAGGTAAAAGAATTCAGGATGCTAAGAAAATAAATTAAACAATTACAACAATATTCAATTCTATTCAATTCAGTTTTATTTATATAGCGCCAATTCACAACACATGTTGTCTCAAGGCACTTCATAAAAGTCAGGTTCATACATTCCAATTAATCCTAACAATTGAACAGTGCAGTCAGATTCAGTTATTTATTCAAATTGGAAAAAAAGTTTTTCTATCTAAGGAAACCCAGCAGATTGCATCCAGTCAGTGACTTGCAGCATTCCCTCCTCCTGGATGAGCATGTAGAGACAGTGGACAGTCACTGGTGATGACTTTGCAGCAATCCCTCATACTGAGCATGCATGTAGCGACAGTGGAGAGGAAAAACTCCCTTTTAACAGGAAGAAACCTCCATCAGAACCAGAACCAGGGTCAGTGTGAGCGGCCATCTGCCACGACCGACTGGAGGTTTGAGAGAACAGAGCAGAGACACAAAGAGAACAAAGAAGCACTGATCCAGGAGTACTTTCTATGGGAAGGAACAGTAAATGTTAGTGGATGTAGCTCCTTTAGTCGTTTCACCTAGAAAGAAAGAACAGATAAACTTTGAGCCAGTTTTCAAGGTTAGAGTCTGAAAGAGAGCACATAGAGTTAGTCACAGTAAAAGCTCAGTCAATTTCCATATGTAGGAGAGAGAAAGGGTTAAACACTAAAAGACAGGGCCATGTGGATCATCGGTAGAGGGTGAGCATTAAGTTGTTGCCAGCAGAAGCTTGGACAATGCCCCTCTCCTGAAAGGTGTCACAGGTAGACACAGAGTCAGGCCAGGTGTAGTTTCTAGGAAGAGAAAGAGAGAACATAAAGTTAATAGCTGAAATAACAGCAAATAATGCCAAATTGGAGAGTAGTGTAAAAAAGTAGCGAAGAGGGTGAAAGTGGTCATTATGTCCTCCATCAGCCTAAGCCTATAGCAGCATAACTAGAGAGATAGTTTCAGTTTATTTATTTATATAGCGCTTATTTACAACAATGTCGTCTCAAGTCACCCCACGGCACGGGGCCGCCGGGGAGGCCAGACCAAACCACCGAGTGCCAGAGCCTGGCCACCCCAGAATGGGCCACGTGTAGGGGCACTAAGTAAAATAATAAACTAATAAAGTTTGTCCATCTAGAGCCCACTGATGACCATTGTTATACTAAAAACCACAAGGATTGGGATACCTCTCTCTGTCAGACTGATTATAACCATTGGAAAAGAGAGGGGGTCGTTCAGGTAGCAGAAATATGCATCTTGAAAAGGTCAATTTAAAAGAGATTAAAGGACAGAATATAGTTGGATGTACTGTGAGCAGCGGGGACTCCGTGCGCACTGTCGGCTTCATAGTCAAGCATACTAATTTCCTATATTTCTGTTGACACATTCCTACATTTCCCACACTTTCTGCCATGGCGTCATTGGACAGGGAACTAATTTGCTGTGTAGCTTTGGAAAAAGAAAAAGAAAAGAAGGTGGTTTTAAAGGCCATTAAACCAAACTAGGGATGAAGAAGAGGAATAGACCTCTCAGTACGAGACAGAGAGTGGCCGTGACCCTGGGTGTACTCAAGACCGGCTGCTCGGAGGAGTGTGTCACATATAAAACAGTTCCATGTGGAGACTTTTTCCCGCTGAGCAGTTTATTGTGTGGCACCGCATACAAGGCTGTAAAAATTTAGCTTTGAGCGTGTTTGTCCTGAAACCTTGATGGCAGCATCTGCCGCCTACTTTTGGAAACAAATCTAAGAACAAGGGACAATTAAAAATGCAAAGGTATTACAGGATAAGTATGCACTCTGAAGACAGATTTCCGTACTCTCCCAAACATTTCTGGACTGTGTTGCAGCCCTGCTACTTTTTCACATATAAACACAGCAATTTAGTACAAAACAATTACAGTTAACATTATATTATCATCTACTACAACCCTGAGAGCATCATTCTGAATGGCTAACCAGGCTAAGAAGCCATTCACTATTGTTGAAGAATTGATCCTTCCCGTCACTAAAGACATTTGCCGCGAAATTCTAGGAAAGGCTGCGGTTAAAAAGGTAGCACAGGTGCCTCTTTCGGCTAGCACCGTTACTCGCCGCATTGGGGAAACAGCAGAGGATATTGAGACACAATTGTTGGAGAACAATAATTTAATACATCGTTTGATACGAATCCAGGTTGACGAGTCTACGGCTATTGACAACCAAGCAATACTTCTTATTTATGTGAGATGTTTTTATCAGGAGGATGTGCATGAGGATATGTTATGTGCACTATCATTGCCAACCAGAACCACAACCACAGAACTATTCAAGTCGCTGGATGATAATATACCAGGAAAACTGAAATGGTCATTTCAGATGCACAGAAGGAGCTTCTGGACAGCTGACTGATTTAACTGCTCGGATTAAGGAAGTTGCACCTGAATGTGAGTCTACGCATTGTCATTCACAGGAAAAAGCTAGCTAGCAGAAAAATGCCACCAGAACTTAAAAAGTGTATTGGAGAATGTAGTTAAAGTTATGGACCACATCAAAGCACACGCCCTTAACTTGCACCTGTACGAGCAGCTTTGAGAGGAGATGGCCGTAGAGCACAGACGCCTTCTCTTATACAGAGAAATAAGATGGTTATCCCAAGGAAGATCGCTGTCCAGAGTATTTGAATTACCAGAGCTGCTGCAAAGATTTCTCTCAGGAACAAAAGACACTGCTGGCTGCACATTTCACTGACGAGGAATGGGTCACAAACTCGCTTACTTGTGTGACATATTAAACCTGCTAAAACTGTCTTCAAGTTAGCAGATAAAGTAGCTGCATTTAAAGTCAAACTGGATTTGTGGGGATGGCGCGAGAACAGAGGTAGATTTGACAGGTTTAAACATTAGTGGGGATTTTGGAGCCTTCATTCTCCCAGCTGGTGCACGATCACCTGTCTGATTTTAAAAGAGTTACAAGACCTACAAACTGCCAAGGAATGGATCCGCGACCCATTTGCCAACAAACTAGGGAAGTCCAGCGTGTCTATGCAAGAAGACGATAAACTGCTGGATATTGCAAATGGCATCAGCCTTAAAAGCATGTTTGATACAAAAACTCTGCTGGTGTTCTGGATTAAATTCATGGCCGAAAACCCTGAGATCGCCATAAAAGCACTGAAAACCAAGTTGCCATTTCCGACACCCTATCTGTGTGAAGCAGGGTTTTCTGCAGTGACAGCAACCAAAACAAAAGTATGGAGCAGACTGGACATTAGCAACACACTTCAGGTGCCATTGTCTCCCATTATCCCTAGATGGGACCGTCTCGTTGCATAGAAATAAGCTCATAGCTCCCACTGATTTAGTTGTATTTTTCATGCACTTTATATTTGCTTTTGTGGTGTATCTTATGTTGAGGGCATGTTTAACCTTTACTATTACGACCATGGAGTGTAGAGGTTGTTACTCATGTTACGATGTTGGCACAATGTCATGAGGACACTGCTAATCAAGTTGCATACACAGTGGATTCATGTTTATTATTATATTTAGAAAATACCAGTTTTTATGCAGGTTGTATCATTTTATTTTGTTGTATTTATGCATCATACTTTAAGGGCCGGTCCGTGAAAATATTGTCTGACATTAAACCGGTCTGTGGCGCAAAAAAAGGTTGGGGACTGCTGATCTAATATGTTATTGTGCACTCTATCAATTATCCACTATGAAAGCAACACAAACAGTTTTCCTGAATGGTTGTGGGTGACTGTGGCTTTGTGGGTAAAGAGCTTTTTAGCTCTTTCAAAATAAAGAGATTTTCCAGGGGCACACATGGAAATGAAGGGGCAGGTGCAGTGCTTCCACATACAGTCACAGATGTAAACTGTTTCTTGTTTGACGTATTGTTAAGTTCACAATCACCCCCGTGATATTCAGTTTGAAATATGTTTGGTATGTTAATTACTGTTAATAAGGACAAGAATAAAAAGTGAAGAACCAGCATATTTCTCAAATTAGAATACTTTACCTTCAGAACCACCATTATAATGCGTAGTTTGATGACTTTTAACAGGTTTTGTATGATTTCATTTTAAATTCTTCTCAACAAGCAAAAACCAATTTCAAAAAGAAAATCACTGTAGAATCTGTATTGAGTTGATATTTTGCACTTCCATAATAAGCACAAAAATGTGATGTCTCCAGAACTGTTTATGCAGCAGATACGATAATATTCTGGTTGACAGGAATCAGTGAGAACTGATCCAACTGGGTTTTCTGGTTCTCAGCAGACTGTTGCAATTACTGCCTCAGTTAGGGGTCAGTAAATAGGGTTAGGGGAAGGGCAGAGAGAATATGATTCAGCCTTTAAACTCATAAACAGTTGCTTTATACCTGTATCAAACCTGAGTGACAGATTAACTTTGTTTTCAGCTGCTGTGTTGCTCTGTTTTGATCCTTTTTTTTTTTTGGTAATTAACTTTTTGGCCAAAAGGAGATTATTAAAACAAGTGAAATTTATATCAGACACTGACCTGTGTTTTAAACAGTTTTTTTTATTTTATTTTATAAGTTTTTCTCTGTGGTACTTAGAACTGTAGCTGAATGAGGCACAAATATGTCTTATACAATACTAAATAAATCAGATTTGTACTCTGGTTTAACACATTTTTTTATGTACATAAAAGAGGGCTGCATGGTGGTGCAGCTAGAGGCACTGTTGCCCTGCAGCAAGACGGTTTGAGGTTCGAATCCCTTTCTGCATGGAGTTTGCATGTTAAATGGTAAATGGACTGAACTTATATAGCGCCTTTCCAGTCATGCAGACCACTCAAAGCGCTTTACACTAGAGCAACATTCATCCAATTCGGGTTAAGTGCCTTGCCCAGGGGCACATCGACATATGGCAGGAGGAAGCTGGAATCGAACCTACAACCTTCTGATTGCAAGACGACTACTCTTCCTACTGAGCCACGGTTTTCCGTGTGCATCTGTGCGAGTTCTCACCGGCTACTCCGGCTTCCTCCCGGTGTCCAAAAACATGACTGTTTAACGGTCTCTCTTAAAGGCCCTTAGTTATGTGTGTGTGTGTGTGTGTGTGTGTGTATGTGTGTGTGTGTGTGTGTGTGTGCATTGTTGTTCATCCTGTGTGTCCCTGTGATGGACTGGCGACGTGGCCAGGATGCCCAATGACCTGGTATAGATGACTCAACAAATTAAAGACCAACACAATGTTGGTGGACATTGTGTGCAGCAGGGTGATGCTTCATTTACCTTTCAGGCAGGTTAATATTGTTCCTGGTATGACTAAATATGACAATTGTTGGTGACAGTTTTTCTAAAAATATAATAAATGGGAAGGTTTTATAGATTTCCTCTATAATTTCCTGTGTTATGTTTTAATACATCATGTAACAAGTGTTTTAAACGTCCCTTTAGACTTTTAAGGTGGCACCATCAGGTATTTCAGGGCTAAGTGAACTTTTTATTTTCCCTGCTAATCCCCATTGTCCTTAATCAACCAGCTATGGTGGATGTGTGCAGGAGCTCCAGTGGGAGGAGTGTCGCGGTACAAGAAAGTGAGTTTTAAAAGCCACTAATCTCTCTTACTCTTTGGCACAGATCATTGGTGCTTTTGTAGTGTGGGACAATAAAAATCCCACTTTTATTTCTTTAATTAAAGGAAGCGCAATAATCTCTACTAAACGCAATGAATCCCATAATTACTATCTGACTGTAATGTTGGTATATTTTACCTTCTCCTTTGCATCTCTCTTTTATTAATGGACTGTCGATATTTTTACTTGAGTGGTGGATGAGCACGTTAAACTCAGAAAGAGAAGCAGCTCATCAACAAGTGTGAGAGAAACATGAGCTGAGAGTCCTCTGGAAGGTTGATCCAGATGATTTAACACAGGTCTTAATCCTGACCCCTGGACATCTTCAAAGCAGAGCTGAAGGAACTGAGGCCTGAGAGTGCGATAGCTTCAAGGTGCTGTCCTGAAAGCAGAATTTAGATGCCTGAACTAACCTGAAGGCAACGCAAACTCCCTTCTATAGGTCTCACTCAGCCCTCAAGCTGCTGCTGTGTAATAATTTTCACCTTATCCAAACTATTTCAGGGACAGAGAACATTACGTCTAGAGAACCTGATGAAGACAAAAGCTTGGATATTTTTTTCTATCTGACTGCCAAAATAATGAAGAAATATTACAAGTAATACGGAGCGTTTTATTCAGTTTTCTACTGAGATCAGATCATATCTTCAGAAATAAAAGCATTAAAGGATATGGAAGATGCTTCAAACAGATTTTTTATGTCCATTAAATTTAACTTGATCAACATTTAATCTATTTTAATTATTATACATAATACAACATTAAACACCATTACACACCATGTTCAGACATCCTTGATTCATCCTTGGGAGGCAAAGCATAAACCACTTGTTTGAATCATGATCATGTCTGCTGAACAAGGAAAGAAGGGAGGCAGGATATTTAAGATTAATGGCTGCATTCTAAGCCTGTGCCATGACTGTTTTCTGCCCTGCACAGTCTGAAGTCCATCCTTAGCTAGACCAAAATTGCTTCAAGACTGCAGCAAAGACTTATCCAGGAGGTCAATAGAGAAACCAGAACAACATTTAAATACCTCCAGACCAACACGGTAGCGTGACGTTGTAAGACCTAAACAACTTGCTGTGATGGATGGAACCATAAATTCTGGTCTCTACCAGAAGATCCTGAGGCAGAATGTCCGAACAGCAGTTTGAGACCTGAAGCTCAGGCGCACTTGGGTCATGCAGTAGAACAATGATTCAAAGCACACCAGCAAGTGCAGTTTCAAATGACTCAAAAAGCCAAAAACTAATTTTTTGGAGAGGCCTATTCAAAGTCCAAACTTAAATGTGATTGAGAAGCTGTGGCTGTTCGTACTTGAAAACTTACCAATGTGGCTGAATTAAAACAATTCCTCAAAGAAGAGTGGGCCAGGACTCCTCCACAGCGTTCTGAAAGACTCATTGCCAGTTACTGCAAACACTTCATGGCCGCTGCTGCCGCCAAAGGTGGCACAACCAGGTATTAGGTTCAGGAGGGAGTGTGCAGTCTTTTTCCACAACAAAATCATTAATTGAAAACTGCTGTTAGCATAGTTATCTTCGATTAATCTTAACTTTTGTTTGACTGGCTTATAGAGCCCGACAACTGACAAGGAGAACGAAGGGGATGTAGGACGACAACATTTATTTTATGTGCCATGTTTCTTGGTCAATATCCAGAGTGTTTCAACATAAATCAATGTCAGTGTAGATTATATTTAACAGATAAATAAAATAATAATTTTAAAGTCTGGTATGTACATTTTTAACAAAGTACCACAACATACAAAAAATAAATAAACAAGGGAAAAGTAAAAAAAAGGTTTAAAGCTACAGTGCAGTTTGTCCTTTATCCCACGCTGAAAGTTTCCAAGCTCAGAGCAATTTATATTTGGAAACTTTCTACATTAGGTTGTAATAACGTCAACCTGTCCTCTGAAAAGTACACTTATCACTGTACAACAATCGCTCCTCATATAATGCACAGGCAAAATGAAGTAAAAGAAAATAAGATAAACTGTCACTCGCTCCATGCGTTCTCGCTGCTTCTATTTGTAGCTTTTAGTATCAGCCTGTCCGGGAACTAAATCTGGTTATGTGAATGTGTGTGTGCTTGCGTTGTAGGGATTTGGAGCTACTTTATTACTCTCTGGATATAACTTCCTGTGAACTGTGAAGAGATAACACCAGGCAATATGAATGAGGTGCCGCCATCCACCCCAACACGCATAAAACACCCAAACACAAATCATCCTTCAAATGGCTCCACTCAGGATAATTGAGTTTTCTTTCCCCGGCTCTGCAGACAGAAATATAAACACCCCCTCACCATGAAAGCCCTCCTTAAAGCTTTTAACACTCAGTTTCACTGCTTATTAACTAAGACTGGGGTGGAATAAAGAATGCTTCAGATGATTTTGTCATTACAGAGAAAGTTGCAGCATCCACTTCCTCTTATTTCCATCATAGAAGAAGAAGGTGCAGGAGCAAACAGGGATGACAGAGAAGGAGGATGTTTCTGGTAACAGTGAGTTTACAGAAGATTATTAAAAACTGAGCTGCATGACTCAAACGTTCATCCCAGGACAAATTTATACTCAAGTAGTTGGCATCAACACCTCATGAGGACGCTGTTCCCTGACCCCACCCTTCTCCCCAAAGCATTCAGACAATTACAGCATCCAAGAGGAGAAGGGGATTTAAAACTGTGACGTATGTCTGATCCAAATTGACCTTGACTGAAATGGAGGGATTAACGCTGAAGAACTACTCACTGGCATGTTGAAGAACGTGGGCTTTGTTTTTGTGCATGCATATGTTCACATTAAACAAAGGAGAGGGATGGCTGTCACTAAAGCTACTTGATACGGAGGATATGCTGTCAGAGAGAGCGAGGAACAGCGGTGATGAGTCACTGCCAGTCTAACCTCAACTCTGACAAGACTTCATTGAATTAAAATGTCAAGGAGGCCTTATTCTGAAGAGCTTCTTTTACCGGCAGAGAAAATGACAGAAATGTTCAACCACATACTTCTTGTAGTTTTTAAAAGACAGAAAAACTGTGCACCTAGGAGAATTTACAACATTATTTAACGGGTTAGGATTACACCTTATTTCTGTATTGTTCTTTTGGCAGCTCTCTTTACATTGTCTTGCAAAAGTATTCACACCCTTTAAAATCACAAAGCAGTGGATAATTGTGAAATGGAAGGAAAAGGATACGGTTTTCTTCCAGATTTTCTCCTAAATCTAAATCAGAAAAGTGTGGTGTGCATATATATTAAGCCACCTGAACCAATACTTTGTATAACCTCCTGTAGCTCTGGATGTGTGTTCAGTCATTGTCCAGCTGGAAGATGAACCTCCACCCCAGTCTCAAGTCTTCTGCAGCCTCTAACAGTTTTCCTCCTGGCTTCCCTGACTCTGCTAAAGAAAATAATCCCTTAGCATGATGATGCCACCACCTTGCATTACCGTGGGGATTGTGTGCTCAGGATCATGAAATGCTAGGTTTTGCAAGTAGCTCAATATTAATTTGGGTCAGATGAGATCAAAATTGAACCTTGTTCCTACATTGTTTGATAATACTTCTTAAGGCTTTCTTTCATCCATGGCTTTTTTCTTGCCACCCTGCTATAAAGGTCAGATTTATGGAGCACACAAATAATAATTGACCTGTCATCATATTCTCCCACATGAGCTGTTGATCTCTGCAGTTCCTCCTGAGTTACCATGAGTGTGCTTCTTCCCCTTGCCTGGCCTGTCAGTTTAGGTGCACAGCCATGTGTTGGTAGGTCAGCAGCTGTACCATATCCTTTCTATTTTCAGCTGATAGTTTGAACAGAGCCCAGCAACATGTTCAAAGCTTGGGATAATGTTTTATAACCTAACCCTGTTTTAAACTTTCTCCCTGACCTGTCTGCTGTATTCTTTGGTCTTCATGATGCTTTTTATTCACTGTTCTCTAACAGACCTCTGAGGTCTTCATAGAACAGCTGGTCTTATGCTCAGATTAAATCACAAACAGGTAGACACTGTCTTTAGAATGCAAGTGATTTTACTGGGTTTTATGTTTTGTTTACTGGGTTTTTTTATGTTTACATGACACAATGTGGAAACCTGTGTCAATAATGTTGCAGTGAATTCATTTTTTACACGTATTCTACCTTTGAGTCATTCATTTATAAAAGCAAAACACGATACCTGCTGACAGTCGGGAACCTAAAATACTTCTTTTCCAGCACAGCTCTGTTATTATGAAAACCACTTAACCATCTCAGACATTACCTCCACTGACCTGAAATAACACAGCTGAGCCTAAAGGCAGCAAACAAATGGATTTAAAAAAACTTACTGCTGCAACATTGTTTGCGTTGCCTTCCCCTGACCCTGTTTAACAGCTAATCAGAGTCCGGAACCAAAGCTAAGAGGCAAAACAACTTAAAAACATTTTTCTCCAATAAAAACAGATAATATTTGCTTTCAAGTGGAAAGAAAACAGGGTAAGGCAGACAATGCTTCCTAATTATTAATGGTAACATTATGGAGCATTGTATTTAACTTCTTTAATGAAACTCATCAGTGTGAAATTGGTAAATAACACGATCTCCTAAAATGTCCAACTATGAAAAAAAATGCATATGTTTTACAGATAATCAGTCACATTCCATAGAGCAAAAAACTGTATGTTTGTCTCTGATGGCACAATGATATCACAGGGCAACACAGAGTACCCGGAGAGAACCCACACATACATGGGGAGAACAGGCAAACTCCATGCAGAGAGACCCCAGGCCGGGATTCAAACCCAGGAGATTCTTGCTGCAAGGCAACGGAGCTACAAACTGTACCACCATGCAGCTCTTAGAGATTAGAGTAAGAGGGGAGGATGGGGCTGATCTAAGACCCATCTAAACTGGCCTAAATCTTAAAAAACACAAATGAAAGAAATAAAAAACAAAATCAACATTCGAGTGATGCCTGCGATGCAATGTATACAAAGTCATTATAAACAGGGAGAGAGGTTTTCACAGACCGAGGAATGCTGAGGATGGTAGGTGGCTTTTCTGACAAGGTAGGTCATTTCTTTTAAATTATTGTGAGCAACCCAAAATGTTTCTATATTTTTATTTGATGTGGAGTCCTACATTGATGGGATTCATTGTAGTGTGGGTTTTAAAGTACCGTATTTTCCGCACTATAAGGCGCACTTAAAAACCATTAATTTTCTCAAAAAATGACAGTGCGCCTTGTAATCCGGAGCGCCTTATATATGGATCAATTGGTTAATTGGTTGATCCATACTGGTTGTACACGGCGCTCTGTCAAAATGTTTCAGTACGACTGGTAAACTACAAAGCCGCACCGCTTGCAGCATTACGGCTACCGTAGTCAGGGGCGTCGCCGAAGTAATAGCGGTAAACACCTGTACTGTGCTTACTCCTAATCCAACACCACTTGTGTGTGTATAACGACCCCAAAATTGCACCTTTCAAGAGACACGCTTACGATGCTGAGTTCAAACTCAAGGCTGTCAGCTACGCAGTCGAACATGAGAATAGAGCAGCAGCGAGAGAATTCAACAGTTAACGCTACTATATTGTGAATGTACTAACGTTTGATTTAGTGCATCAAACTGTTTCTTTTACGTGTTTACTGAATCAGGGAAAAGTTCCCTTTCACGTTTTAACTAACGTTTGATTTCAACTTCAACTTCATAGACTCCAATGCATTCCTAACGTGCGGTTGGCTCTATTCAATATAATTCTATGTAGAGGAGACCTTACCATGAGAGTGAATGGAGTTATCAGAACGCTGGTTTGTAGTGTATTAATAAAGTTTGACTGACTGACTTATCTGACTGTTTTGTTGACATTCTCTTTAGCACAGCTCCATCTAGTGGATGCATAACGCAACCCCAGTCAAACGTTTGACTGCAGTAGCTTCTATTCTATGCGCCTTATAATCCGGTGCGCCCTATATATGAAAAAAGTTCTAAAATAGGCCATTCATTGAAGGTGCGCCTTATAGTGCGGAAAATACGGTATAACAAAATTACAAATTAAGGTGTTTACAAGTCAGAGGTGTTTACAAGTCAGTTATTCTAAGTCCATGTCCTCAGTCTCTAATGAGTGAAACAAACATATTTTCATCAAATGTGTCTTTTTTTTCTCTGCCTATAACACTGTATTGCTGTAGTGTATGGATTCAGTTCTTTACCATTTGTCCTTAAACTACTCACAGCTCACAAAAGTCATTGAATTGTTGTGAGATGCTGTAAATGACTTTGAAAAATTATCAAACATTGAAACCTGTTCATCTCCATGTTCATATTTTTAACCCATTCACCATATAGAGTGCACTATATAGAGTTTGGTTTCCTCTCCTTCCTGTGAATCAATGTATTATTAATAAAAGCAGAAAGCAATATCCTAAATCCACATTTAAAACATTTGTTGACAAGTTTAGGCAGTGAAAATGTTCTAATGTTACAACACAATGAAAAGGCACCATGTAGTGAATTAAGGAAGAGAATGTTTATTGTCTGAATGAACAGAACAGGAAGTGCTTTCATTTTGACAAGCAAGAAAATTCCTCGTGAAGATGCTGCTAGCTGAACAGTAAGATTAAGTCTGGGGTAAATGAAGTTTTTGTTTTGAAATAATCGTTGAGTTGAAGTGACATCCACGTGGTCAGTTTTAGAAAGCTATCATTATGAACCAGCATTTCTAAAACCTTTAATAATAAGAACCATCGCAGTTAATGCTAATGTTTCCGCCATGTGGGCAGAGACTTTAAAATAGATAACAGGACTCTGACTTTTTCCGTTTGTCTTGGTTATTTTTTTTCTCAATCAGATAAAACATAAAATGAAAAACGTACAGCTTACAAGTTGAATTCACAGTGTTCTGCTGAGTCGGGACAGGGTTTGCTACTTTTTCAATTTGTTTTTCATATGTTAGGATCAACTGACCATCTGGGGATGCAAGTTCAAAGCACCATTTGTGCTCCCAAGTGGTCAGATAAGTATTATCAGGATTAAAGAAATGTTCATGAAACTCAGTAGCAGCCTGCCTTATGTGGTGATCAGGTTGAGGATGCTACAGTCAAATGCATAGGAAGATAAATGTTATTTTCTATGGCATTGTGTTGTTCTACAGCACTAAACAAAACTGGGATACAAATTAATATGCTCTGCAGCTTTTAGTTGTGTTTTATAATGATTTTTAACAACTAGAACATTTGTTAGCATGATTTAAGAACATAAGAACAAAATTGTGATTGAGTGGGATTGGTTTGATTGAAGTTTGTAAGGCAGTGGTATGGTTCTGCTTCTCCAGCATGTGGTGAATGGGTAAACACATTAATAGTGTTTGTAGAGAAAAAAAAAGTGCACTGTGTAACATGGTTGGTTCTGGTAGTTCTAGGTGAAGTATGCTAGAAGACATGCTTGCATGATAAAAAATCTTTCAGTGGTTTTATTATACATATTGTGCGTTTTCAGATGACAGTGCACACGAAGTTTAAAATAAATTTGTTTCACACTGTTGAGACTATCGTTTCTGTGTACCTTCAGGTCACGTTGCCTGGTGTGCTCCATGTCCTGCATGGCACAGCGGTGGGCTTCCTGCAGACGCTGCTGTCGTCTCTGGTGCTCCGTCTGCAGCTCGTCCAGCTGCATCCTCAGGTGTTCCCTCTCCTGGCTGAACTGGTGCTGCAGCTGCTGCAGCGAGGACTGCGACTGGGACAGTTGCATCTCCAGACTCTGCTTTAGCAGAGATATCTGCACAGAGACAGGCCAAGTAAAACACACCACACTGGACGACAAAGTTGTTTTTAAATCAGCGAGGCTGCTCAACACCGTGTCCACACACTTGTGAACTAAACTAAAGTGCCTCATCAGTGTGAGAAGTCTAAGTTCAGTTTGTCCTGCAGGATCATAGAAGCAGAAAAGGAAGGGGGCAATCAGTTAGGTTAAAACTAATTTTAAAGATTAAAGCAAAAGAGCTTTTAGCTTTATGCAAATAACTTACAGTTCATGGTAGTGCATTATAAACTAAAGCTGCAATGCAATGAATGGCACACTGAAATCCATTATTGGTAGGAAGGAGTATGACTCAGTAGATTAGTCTGTCTAGACAGATTGCAGAAGCATGGTGAATACATCTTTCTCTAATGATAAACATAACCTTGCAGAAGCTGCTGACATAACAGCTGCGATTTTCAAACCTATGAACAATAGAAAAGACAGAAGTAACTTACTTTTAAGTACATTTTGCTTTGGATGAACAAGCTGTGTGAAATTGCAGATGCAACATGGAATTAGGAACAGTTATTACAAGCATAAACGGTCACTCATGTTAACCACAGCTGCTTGGATAGGGTGTAAATCTGCATGTGACTGAATGTGTGTTTTTAGGTTGAGTTACTGAGTTTGGTTTCATAGAACAGAGATAATGACTGCCTCTGCAACATCGAAATTAAACAGAGCAAAACAGCAACCCACATGGGAATGCTTTAATTTTATTACCCAGTATAATTAATTCATTTTTAATTTGTTGTTCTGTGTTTATTAAGCTCTCCTTTAAAGTCTCGTTTCAGAACTATGACATATTTAACCCACAACAAAACTGTATTTGCTGAGGTGAAAACTGATCAAAGAGATGAAACACAGGCAGCTGTGATTTACTATATTCAGCCAAGGGACAAATGGAAGTACACCCATTTTTAAATCTAGAGTTTTATATATCAGGATGATAAAAATGATCTGGTCTTTTCTAGATTTGATGCTGTTATTTATGTTTATTATTCAGTTGTAACACTGTAACTAAGGCTGAAATGGAGCTCTTGGTTTGTCTGACCTTCTGTTGAACTCCTGGGAAGATTTTCAGCTTTTGATAATGTTTTCAACTTGTAAATAATCTTTCCTAATGCAGAGTGGTGGATTTCATGTTGTTTGAAAACAACAGAATGATGGACAGCAACAGTTGCCTCTCTAAGGTTATTGCTGATATCTTGCCACCTTGGCACACCTGTAGGCTCCACACCAGCAAACAGCCAAAAGCCCAGCTTTTAAAGAGATGGCCTCTGTAATGGTAACTCAATTTATAAGCATTCATTAAGCAGGACCTGCGGCTAGTATCCCTCCTAAATCCTATCGAAGCAGCAAGAATGTACTGAGTTTTCTATTTTGGTTTCATTTGTGTTTAATAAATATTGACATTGTGGAATCTGTTGTGTGTTTTGTTATATTTAACTAATTATAGAACCTGGTAAGGATCAGAACAGTTTTTTCATGTTATACAACAAAACAGTTATTCACATTTGAAATGTCTAAGATCACACTGCCATATTAGGTGCACACTTTTTTTCTCTTGCTTTCGGTGGAAGACACGCGTTTTCTCTCCCTCCCTCCCTGCTGATCCCTGCTTCTGCTTTTGTCTGTATTTTTCTCAGAGCCTCACTTTGCATATCCTCCAAACTTGTAAATTATGGATTTGGTCAGCTGGACTCTCAACATAATTGATCAATTTTTTTTTATTTTCCTACAGGAAGACAGGGTAAAGGAGAAGCCTCTTGTCCAGACGGGACGTTCTTCTCTGGAAACACAATGGATTCTTGGCAGCAGTGGAAGATTGTGTGCCTGACTACGATGTCGGTCGATGACGTAGAAAATGTGTACATATTTGGACTTTGATAACAGGATTTCTGCTTTTTGGAGTGGGTGGTTACCTGGCTTATCAAGTGATTAAAATGTGGGCGGCTGTTCAAAGCTTTCCAAAGCTTCCTGCGATGTTGGATGGAGTCTGTAGAGCGATCAACACTCAGACTGAAATGTTAAGAGAGCAGAATCACAAGCTGGACACGATTCTTGAACAGAATCACAGCCTGGCAGCAGTTGGACTCAGAGGTTAAAGGATATAATCTTGGAGAAGTTGTACGCTCGAGATCTGCGGAAAATACCAGAAATCTGGCTATTTGGATTTGAAATTGAGACACACCAGTAAAACTCTTAAGTTAGTTGGAAATTCACAACTGCCTGAACCACAACATTTATTGTTTTTCTAAATCTGGCGCCCCAATGTGGCCTTGGCAACTTCTGCTAACTGGGTATCCACAGAATATCTCCTGGATGTTATATAAACACCACGCTCTTCCCCAGCGCTCCCCTACCAGCTGTGTGCTGATAGGACTATGCGGCCGATTGATAAAACTTCCACCTCTCTTCTCAAGGACAGTGTGTTCTATCAGTGTTGACAGTCTAATTCTTGCAAACACTCAGATTTATATATATTCACACCCTCCAGATTCCACCGTACCCTTGCTGAATCTTTACTTATGTGTGTGTTGCTTACCCCTGCTGAGATTGTTTTGTACTGTTTCAGATTCTATTCTGCTAAGAATAGAATCTGAAGTATGATACTTTACCTAAATGTGTGATTTCATTACTTTTCATAGATTTTACCAGCAAAAACCAAACATTATTAGTAATTTGGACTTTAGCTGCTCTTACACCAATGATCCAGCTTTCTTAATTAGACTACAATGGACTGTTATTACTTAGTTGAACTTCAGCACCAGTAAAAGCAATATATTCTTAGCACCTGAAAATGTGGATTAAAGCTGTTTTGTACCAGTGACTCAGCTTCACTAGTTAGAATTCAGTGGAATGATGAGACTTCTTAGGACAAGAGGTTTTCCCCTACATAGAGGACTTAATGATATAATTACCTCTTTAGAAAGATTGGTTTAGAACCAGCTCTTACCAGTAAAACCCAAAGGACTATTAATGTTATCTGTATCATTGTAATATTGACCAGAGATTTTTAGATTTCTCAGAAGGATTCATAGATTTTTGGATTTCTTAGCATTTGATTTGTTTTTTTGTGTTCTTTGTGATTGTATTGTAATTGTAAGTACAGTGCTTTGAGTGTCTCGTTACTGAAAAGCACTATATAAATAAACTTACCATACCTTACTATGATAAACCTCACCGATTTAGTTTTGTGTGCTCCTGACTGTTTAAGCTAAACAGCAAGATCCAAAGAACTGTCTGAGGCCTTCAGAAAGAAGACTGTAGCAGCTTATGGGTCTGGGAAGGGCACAAAGAGGTCTCAAAAGAATCTAAGATCAGAAATTTTACTGTAAGGTAAATAGTCTACAAGTGGCAACAATCAAACCTTCTAACACGCCCAGGTTTTGGTCATCCAAGCACTTTAAGCCAAAAAGCAGACGGCAAAATGCCAAGAGAAGTCTCCAAAAACTCTTCAGTGTCATCATGGGACCTACAGCAGGCTCGTGCTTCTGCTGATGTGAAGGTACATGACTGTACAAGAAAGAGACTAAACAAGTTTAACTTCCAGAAGGAAATGTTAGCTCTCTAAGGCCAGATTAAAGTTTGCCGGAGAAGCAGCACCTCTGGAATAATTGTGTTTAGACAGTTGAGTCTAAAGTTGAATTATTTGAACAACAGAGAATAGAACATGTTTGGCATAAAACAAATGTTAAAAATGTAAGCTGAAGAAGAATTTGACCCTGCACCAGGACAATAACCCCAAAACATACTAGCAAATCCACTGAGGAAAGGCTGCGAATTAAGAAATGGAACGTTCTGGGCCAAAGCCCAGATTGTGATTTTATTGAGATTCTGTGGGGGACTTAAAACAGGCTCTAGATGTAAGAAACCCCTCAAACATCTCACGGTTAAAGCTGAGAAGAGGGGCAAAGTTTCCTCAGACCGATGTCAGAGACTGGTGGATGGCTACAAGAAGTGTCTCACTGAAGATATTTCAGCTAAGATATTTAGGTTTTAGATAGGTTTAGGTATCAGGGTGTGTCACCTTTTGGACTCTGTGTTGGTTTTGTGTTATGTTTTCTTCTCAGTTATTTTGAGTGTTAGGTTGTGTTTCTCTCCTTCCTCGTTCATAGCTCCTTTAGTTAGTATTATTTTTCTTAGTTATGACTTAGTATGGTTTTCTCTTTGTTGTCATTTCTGCTGTTATGATTATTATTATTATTGTGCTCTGTTTATCTTTTTTCTCCAGCACCTCTGGTTAGGTTGTGTTTACTTATTGTGTACATTTTGTTTGTTTACATCCTAGTCCTCATGTTCTCTGCTTCCCTTCCTGTCAGTTCAGTCTGTGTGGTGTTAGGTTTCGTTACTCTGTAATCTGGTTTGCTTTATGGTTCCTTTTTCGTTCTCAGGTCATGTTTCTTATGTTCCCTCTAGTTTCTCGGTTCTTGATTATTCTTTACTCTCATGCTTCATTTGGTTATAGCTTTGTTTCGGTATTGTTTATTAGTCCTTCGTCATGTTTTAATCTATGTATTGTTTTCACCTGCTCCCTCTGCTTCCCTGCCTCCTTGTCTCACCTGTTCTTAGTTCCTTTGATTACCTGCCTTTGTTCTCTCTTAGTATATTAGTTGGCTTTGTTTCATTGTCCTTTGCTGGTTCCTCCCGATCACAACCCTCTGGTTTTGTTCGTACCTTGCTACGTGTCCTGCAGCATGACTTCTAGTAAGTTTTTGGCTCTGAACTCTGTTATGTACCTGCAGTGATTTTTTTGACGGTTGTGGAATAAAGCTCAAGATTAACACGAAATGCAGCTGCCTAGCTCTTGTCTGCGCTTCAGTCCACCCACAAACCACAATGTGACATTAGGTAGCTTTTTAGTAGCTTTTAGAAAACTGCTTGATATGTTTTAAATAATGAGTCAAATGAGGCTAATTTTTGTTTTTAAAGTGCAATTAAATCACTTCATTTTCCAGAGATAAATAAAAACAGCGTTGACATCAACATGTAAATATATCTTAATAACGGACTGAATATTTAGTGGGGTGTTCTAATTTTTTCATATCTGTAAAACCATGATTTACTGAGCTGGATTATAGTCCAACTCTGTGGGATTAGCTGAGTTTCTGCCGAGCTTTCTCCAGGCAAACTTGCTCGGTTTGCTAACTGAGAATCTGTTTTTAAACGCCACATCAGCTCATGCATCAAGGCTTCGCTGACATTACTTCCATCTGTTAAAATGCAGGTCATTAGATTTTCTAAACACCATCCCGTCTGTCAGAGTGCATCCTTCCTGAGGCTGGCGGCTGATCTGATTTGGCATCAGATTAAATAAATGTAGTTTAGCTGACTGTGTGGCGCAGGGAGAAGGCATCAGTCTCTGACAGCAGGGGTATGTTCTACCCTCAGCTGGTGCACGTGCAGAAATAAACTTCCAGTGTGCATGATGACCACAGAGAAGCTTAGTCGTGCTACATTGATATTACTGAGCAATGATTAAGAGCCGTGCCTGGATGTGTTATACTGCACTAAGTAATGGATGTATGGTTGAGTCTGTGAGAGAAAGCAACACATCAGTCCGGCACAGACACCCAGTCTTACATGCACAAAATGAGCTCAGCAGAGACGTAGCTGCTCTTGTTGTTCTTGTCTTTTCTCACAGCTTTTGATTTTCTCACTGTTGGAATAATTGCATCCATTCAGCTCCAAGAAAGCAGGTATTCTGTGGATTAGCGGTTGTAAATTAAGGATTAAACTTACTTCTAAATGAACTAAACATCTGTTCCTCAGATCAGGGAGCATTATTTGTGCTTTTTCTCTTTTCGTTTGGTCTAATAAATTTTCTGCAGTTTTTAATCTTAACATTTTGTCACAATTTTTCCTGCTTTCTGAGAATATAAATAAGATGAGGAGGACTTGGAAGAAGGGCAGTCACGATGTACAAGTCCCCCACCACCACCAAGTCACACCTGTTCCAGCAGGTCCTCCACTTTCCTCTGCCAGCTCTCGCGCGCGCTGCTCAGCTCGTGCTCCTTGCTGTGTGCCAGCTGAGCCAGAGCTGAAGTCTTGTCCTCCTGATGCTCCTCTCTCAGCTCCTCACGCAGCTTCTTGCACTCCTGACTGTAAAAACAAAAGTCATTTAGAAAACCTGCTTTGAAAGCCCAGTTGGGTCAAACAGAAGGAAGCAAAACATTTAAAAACTAATTTTGGTTAAAAAATTACAAGAGATTCCCACAATAAGGAACATTGTACAACAATTACCTGAACATTTTTAGTGCACACTACCTTTCAACCAGAGTAAACCACTTAATGGTGCTTTTTATAAAAAGTGTTACAATAAATTCATGTTTTACTGCAGCAGCATTATCTCATCTCACACTCGATATTCTACAACTATCCAGCTTTTACTTTAAGCACATTTATCCCCCATTAACAAATAAAATCAGTGCCACAACCATTAACTGGCACTCCAAATATTTTCTATACAATAAATGCAAGTGAAGCGTGTTTTAATTCATAATTTTTGATAGGTTGATAAGAAAGTCTGGAAACCTAGTAAATTATGACTTCCTGTTTCCTCGTGGCATAAATATAACCTGATAACCTGAAAGCACAGCTGAGGTGTTTAGTCCATTTAAAACAAACTGTTTATTTTCTGCCCTTGTTGCTTGTGTAGATGTAAACATAGCATTCGATCTAAGGTGCGGACCAAAAGAAAAATACTGAGGCCACCTCCTCCAAACGGACTCCAAAGCAGTTTGTTTACCTCGTTCCAACACAGCTACCAGGTGATTGCTGCAAGCATGATCCAAGTGTCTTCCCGTAGCCAGTTATGCGTAGCTTGGTGGGATGTGGTAGAGTAAACACACTAATAAATAATGGTCCTTTTTCTCATAAAGCATAAAGCCCCATACTACCTTTAGCGCATTCTCTCAAAATCATTCTGTTTACTGCTCAGATAAATTTGCATGAAACTGTACCCAGAAAAATACTAATAGGATTTCATTAACCATGTTTTAGACTAACTCAGAACACAGTATCTGCTTCCTGTATTTACATTTGGTTCTCCCTCCCCTGGACACATCTGACCAATAAACAGACTGAACCATCGTGGTTAAAAACTGATTCCTCTTTGTGAAAAGGAACCGGACCTCTGGAAAAAGTTCTAAGTTTTCAAAGCCAATCAACTGATTCATGCCAAAGTAAACAAACTACAAGTGGGAAAAAACCTAAAGAGGAATATTATTCTCTGCCATTCGTCAAAGTCAGTAGGACAATAATAGATGTCATTCAAGTAGGATAATGTGTGGTATTCTTTAGAGGTCACTATGTGGCTCCAGATCTACAGTGAGAGGCACGATGAGGACGATGGTTAGTGAGTAAAAACAAACCAAAAACCTCCAAAGCTCACAGTTAGAGAACCGTAGCAAAGGTAGACGTCACCATCAGACATTATCTCCAGAAGGCATGCCAAGAAAAAACCTTTTGTGCCCTGTTATTACAGATGTAAATGTGCTGAGTTTCTTAAACTCTACTTGGACTAACTGTGGGTTTTGGTCAGAGGGGACTAAGACCCAGCATTCTGGCAACAGCACTCCAAGTAGTACGAGTATGTGGAAATTGCCCATTGTTAGGTATTGTGAAGGATTTGTGATGATGTGGGCCGTCTTGTCTTCCAACGGTTCTGGGGACTGGGGTTGTTAAGGGTTATAAAGGTATTCACAGAGGTAATGATGGGTGTGGCACCTGTGATTTTGTAAAAAAGAATTATATGGGGTGGGTTTTCTTGAATCAGTTTTTGTGTTCTGTCTTCTTTTTGCATGGATTAAACAGTCACTATCACACAACACAGGGTTAAAGCTGAAACTCATCCAGAAGTTGGCTGCTAAGGTAAAAGTGCTTCAGAGACCCTAATGTCCCTGTAATGGCAGCAATAAATTGTCCTGTGCCATTAGACCCCAACACAGCTTTTACTGGGTGTCCATCTCTCTTTAAAGCTTCTGCTCCCACCTTGGTGCCTCGCCTCGTAGATGAGCGTGTGTGTCTGCACGCTGTCAATGTAATAGCTGAGTGGGAGTTGAAATGGCAGCTGTTAAATGGAGTATCCAGGCAAACACGTTTTTTGCCACTCAGAGCTAGAAAGTGTCAGACTGAAAGTGGGATCTCATACAAATGCGCACATCTACGCAAAAACGTGCAGGAAAAAGCACAAAGGCCTCCTGATGCTACGGCTCATATGGTCACGTTCATGATGCTGTAGTCTGACACGTGCCACCATCCGTGTTTTAATTTGGAATAAAGCACAGAGTCACAGACATCAACATCTCTTACTTCATCACACTCACATAGAGGGACTTGTAGCTCTGCACATCTTTGGTGTTGCTCATAAGCTCTGCTCTATAAGACAAGCTGGGCAGGGAGAGAGATGAGGGCTGATAGAAACAAATTACTGGAAACAGTAGAACTTGAAACAACTTCTCCTGCGCAAGAACCATCAGCACCGGAGGCCCCCAGGGGTGTGTTCTTTCCCCACTCTTTTTCTCCCTCAACACAAATGACTGCACCTCAGTGGACTCGTCTGTGAAACTCCTGAAGTGTGCAGATGACACTGCTGTTATTGGTCTGATCCAGGACAGTGATGAGTCTGCATAAAGAAAGGAGGTGGATCAACTGGTCCACCGTTGCGATCAGAACCACCTGAAGCTTAACCCGCTCAAAAAAGTGGAAATGACGGTGGACTTCCAGAAAACACCCCCTTCTCTCACTCTCCTCACCATCCTCAACGACACTGTCTAATGGGGATCACTTCCGGTTCCTAGGAACCACCCTTTGTCAGGACCTGATTCGGTCCACACATAGACACTGTGCAGAAGAAGGCCCAGCAGAGACTGTACTTCCTGCCGTAACATAAGAAGTACAACCTTCCACAGGAGCTGTTGGTCATCTTCTACACTGCCATTATTCAGTCTGTCCTGTGCACATCCATTACTGTGTGGTTTGGCTCCACATAACAGGACAGGTCCAGACTACTATGAACAATCAGTTCAGCAGGGAGAATTACCAGGGCTGACCTTCCCTCTATCTAGGGCTAGGGACAGGTAAAGGGCAGCTAACATCACTGCAGACCCCACACATCCTGGACACCAACTGTTTGGACTTCAGGTCAGTGCTACAGAGCACTGTCTGCTGCCACAGAGACAGTTTCTTCCTCAAGGCCGTTTCTCTGATGAACACTTGATAGTGAGAGCGCCCAGATTGATACCAGGCATATTTGCACCAATTCATCCTTGTTTTCTTCTTCTGCAAAAACACTGTATATGGATATATGTACAAAAGAAGAAAAAAAACGTTAGTTTCCAACAATTCTTTTTGTATATTTATATTTTGAATTGAGAACAATGTGAAATGTCTTGCATGAACAAACTTGGCGAATAAAACTGATTCTGACTCTGCGAGATATCTGGGGTCTTTTGGTGACCTGTGCTGGCTTATTTAAAGCTTCTTACACAGTTTCTTTTCTAAAATTACCAGAACAAGCACTGAAAGTGCAGCTTGGTGCTATGAAATTCACGTAAGATAACACATTTGCATGTTTTTTAATATTTTGCTTCTATAGATCAACATTGTTGAAAGATTTTTAAGCAGAAGGCTCTGTTAGGCAGCAGACGTTTGCAGGAAGATTTTTCTGAGGTTTTGGAAGATCTTAAAAAGTTCTTCTGTTGAGTTTGGTCGCATTTGACCTATAATCTGTCTAGTTTCTGACAGTTTTTGGAAGAATGTTTTTTGGCATCTTTTGTTGTGTCGATGTAAGCAGAGGAGAGACTATTTTTTTTGTTGGGTGGTCAAATATGAATATGCAAATGTACAAAATAAAGACGAGAAGAAAGGGGAGGGAACGGGGAAGACATGCAGCAAATGTCACCTGGGCCTGGAGTCGAACCCATGACGGCTGCGTCGAGGACTGAAGCCTCTGAATATAAGTCGCGCGTTGTACAGCTGCGCAATTTGATAATTTGTCCAAAGGTGTATTAGAAAGACTAACTTTTTAAAGGTTTTTAGAAATGGTAAATTTTTTAATCCTCTTAAACCATACTAGGTGAAAATCACCGTATCTTTTGTTAAATTAATGAAAACTGGGGTCTCAGGGGAAACTGGGGCTATGAAACTTTACACACCATGTCTGAAATGTTTATCAAACACAAGTTACATGAGAACGGCTTGGACTTTCACCATGTTTGCTCAGTTCCCCATAAGGAAAAGAACCTTCTGATGTTCAAATCAACAAGGTGGACTTCAAATCAATAGACGTGATAATTACATTTTATTTGATGTCAATGTTAATAGCCAAATGTCTTGGGACAAAAAAATCAGAGTTCCAGAAGATAAAGTGACCATAATCTGGTGTCTGATTTGATAGGTTGATTAATGCAACCTATCAAATCAGCTTTTTAAAGATGCTTTTTAATAACCTTACTGAAAAATCATGGAGACCTCCTAAAATGTTTTCTGTTGCATTAAAATTCAAGCATCACTGGATATAATTCTGGCATAGAGGGCCTGAGTGCATGGTACTAATATAATCTGCTAAAATGTATTGCTGTCTGAGTAGTTCTTTCCAGTATTGATATTGCAATGACGATATATTTGGAGTAAAATGCAAAGTATTAAATAGTTTAGGAAGACATGAGGCCACAGGCAAATAGCATTGACTTCCCATTTGACAGTGTAGCAAACACAGTTTAATCACCTCATGACCCTGTCATGATCCACCTGAGTTATGTTTTGGTTTCCTTCTGTGTGTTAATTTTGGTAATTTTCTTGTTTGGTGCATATCTCAGTTATTCTTTTATGTTTTTCTTTTACTGATTTACTTTAGTGTTTTTGTACAATTTTGTATTATTATTCTGTTATCCTTCCGTGTGTCTCTTTCTCTGCTCTCACTCTGCTCTTTACTCTAATCTCCCTAAGTTCCCTCAGCCTTCATTGGTCTCAGCTGTTTCTCATACTCACCTGATTACCCTCACCTGCTCTCCAAGCCTTTTCTCCCCACTGCCCCCTGTATATAGCTGCATGGTTTTCCCCTCTCATTTGCTAGCTTCTTCCATTGGCTTCCCCACATAACTCATCATGCGGCTTTTGGGCTCTTATCTGCAGTTTGGTCTAGCTACAACCTCCACATTTCTGACAGACCCAGGCTGCCACAGCTTCGACAATGCTGCATAAGCGGCATAAATCTAACATGCCATCTACAGCATATGGGTGTGAATGCTACAAAATGGACGCAACTGCAACTTAAATATTGCAGCAATGAGCCAATAGTAACATCACTTGTAATCTACGCTATGTGAACAATTGATACACCTGCCTGTACTAGTCACTTAAAACTGAAAGTGAAAGTGATAGCTTGACCTACTTTCTGATTAGTTTAGCTAATTGCGTGACCAGTTGGGGGCACTCATAGAGCATTTAAATTGTATTCCCTGATGGTCAGTTGATCCTTTAAATGCAGCCAGTGATGTTACGTCCAAAGTAGACTACCCAGTCCTAATGCAGTTAAACACTGTGAATTTCACACCCTTGATCCCGATACTGTTGGGACCAAGCCACGAGTAACAACATTAAAGGCCAGTAAGAACTTTTCTGGAACTTTCAAAATAAATTGCACTACCCTACTTCCAGCACAGTCAGGAACAGGAACAAGAGGGGTAACAGCAAACTTTCCGTGACATCACTGTTTGAATAAAAACCCCGCGTTCCAACAGGCGGACCTCTACCACGCAGATCCCCAGCGGAGCTGGAAGGAGGGACACAAAACACGCTAATGTCTCCTTGCGGGCAAACAGACATAACACTTCAAACTGGATCCAAGAGTGTCATATGATCACGCGATCATATGCACTAAGTTAAGTAGGAATTAATTGCTGTTTGTGTATCTGGTATTCATTCATGAATGGGGTAATTAAGGTACAAGCATGGCTTGACTTTTCTTTTTGAGGTCTACAGAAGCAAACTGTGTTCCAGAGAGTTCCCAGCAGAAACCCTGTGTTTACAACGCAGAGAGCAGCGGTTTTCTCATCTGAAGGAAGAACAAAGGTACTGCAACACAGCATGCCGCTCTACGTGCAGTTCAGCCTGGGCCGGCAGAACTAACCGCCCCTCCCCACAGCTACGGAGGTTAGCTGCAAGTTAACCCTCTGTTCAATGTGGAGGCTTTCCAGAATTTCGTCGCCCCGGACAACTTCTCCACAGCACAGTTCACGTAAGAGGTAGTGTTAGGGCGGAGAAGATTAGTTTAGAGTTAAATAATCTAAATATTTGTTTAATGATGTTTGTGTTGTTTGTGTTGAGAAATTCAGCTGCAGTAAGTGCTAGCAGACTAGCACTCAGCTAAGGGTGTGTTCTATGTTGTTTTTGTTTTTTTTAAAGTTAAGACATACTTTATTTAAAGGGTGGTTTTTAAACACAGATCGGCCATAGGACGCCATCCATGCCTATGCATTTCAACCCTTTTATTAGTAGTATTTTAAAAGTATGTGTTTGATTCTGGTAACCAGCTATGAGCTTCTTTTGTTAGCTCCAACCGCTAATGGCTAAGGACACGTTCTCGCCCACTTTATGAGTCAGTTTAAGATTATTTACCCAAAAAGGTTAGTTTCCAAACTAGGAAATAGTCAGTCAGTCATTTTCTACCGCTTATTCCATAGTGGGTCGCGGGGGAGCTGGTGCCTATCTCAAGCAGTCTATGGGCGAGAGGCAGGGTACACCCTGGACAGGTCACCAGTCCATCACAGGGCAACACACAAACAACACACTCATTCATACACCTAAGGGCAATTTTAGAGTGACCAATTAACCTAACAGGCATGTCTTTGGACTGTGGGAGGAAGCCGGAGTACCTGGTGAGAACCCACGCATGCACGGGGAGAACATGCAAACTCCATGCAGAAAGACCCCAGGACCTTCTTGCTGCAAGGCAACAGTGCTACCAACTGCGCCACCGTGCAGCCCAAGATATTAAAGTATTAATATTAAATATTGAATAATATATTCATAATCACAATAATACGTATGCACTAATCTGAACAGGAGAGCATTAAAAGCTCAAACAGGAGACAAGACTTGGTGTTGCACAAAATCACCTTCCTTTATGCACGTAACCGAAGTTTTTCAATATGCCTAAACACATGTCAGGATAGAAAAAATTGTGACAGCAGCTTAAGGATGCACTTCCAGTACTTATGTTGCATGTATCCTGGGTGCAGAATTTGGCTAAAGTTGTTTTTTGCCATGGCCTGTTTTTTTCTTTTTTCATACCTAATGATCGCCTAAGTATCTCGGACTGAGAGTTCAATGAGTGCCCCAAAGTGCCACTTTGAGGCACTCATTGAACCCTTAGCTGAATGATCCAGAAAACAGGGCAGACTCCCCTGCTGTTTCTGTCACTTCAAGCATCACTGCAGACAGAGCACAAGCATGGAAATAAATAACATTAAGAAATAAGGAAGTGGGAAGGTAACTGAGGGAGACACTGCTTGGCCGTGAACCCTGAAATTCATCACAAATTTACACCAAGATCTATAATGATGAAGTGAGAACATTTACAACCGAAAAGTCACATCAGTTCCACTTTCATCATAACACCATCCACAAATACCAAACACAACTCAAACAGCAGAAATGAAAGATGGACGCAAGCTGTATCTCTTTTCTCTGCTCATTTTCACCATTAAGGTCATATTACAACTGTTATTCCTGCATTAATGCAGTTTCAAATGTATTCCCTTTTGGCACCTTTCACAGCAGCAGAACATCAACCTGTATAAAGTTTGATTTAAACAACAGTGAATTGGTCATTTCGTTGACTTTTAGTCAGATAAATCTCTATATTTGCAAACATTTGTTGTTATCTTAAACTCTGTACTTCCGATGAGATTTTAAAAAAAGAAAGAAATTGCATGTAATGATACCTGTGGGGAAGAAAGATGAATTTCATCCATTTATCCTGGTATTTATTGCTTTCCAAAGTGGCTTTAACTTTAAAGGTACAAACTGGTTTTCAAGTATAAAACCTTTTCACCACTTGAACCATTTTTAAGCTGTTTAAAGTGTTAAAAACACTGAGTCATTTAATGGTTTCCATTGCAGTGCACATCAAGAGAAGAATCACTTTTATTCAGCGGCACTTTTTGATAACTTCTCACATCAGAGATCAAATGGTGGTTACAGAAATTTTGAGCTGGAAGGAGGTTAAGACTGGACTGAGGTGTGAAGCTGCAGAGCCCACCAAGGTTAATACACCTTTATGGTCTATACTGGGAACCTAAAGACCTGTGGGATCTGTCTGAGCATACTCAGTTGATGCTAGAAACTAAAAATGGCTGTGTCCTATATTTCTTACTGTATGCTTTAACTTATCACAAGACACACAGCAAACAGTCAGTCTCTTTTTTTTATATAAAACCCCTCTGATAGAAACCCACATGCACAGACTTACCGGAGTGTTTCGGTCCATTTGAGCTCCAGCTCCAGGGCCATCTTGTCCATCTTATGCTTTTCTTCTTCTTTGGTGGTAATGAGTTTGGCTTCATGGTGCCGTTTTTGGGTTTCCAGCTCTCCCTGAGGAACAAACAGATGGACCTCTTGGTGAGCCTTTGAGTTGTGAATTTATATTAATATTGATTATTTTTTCCTTTTTGTGTAGCATGACAGCTTTATCCAAAATAACAGTGACCTGAAATCCCTGCTAATGAATAGTTTTTTAACTCATTAAGACCTAATGTAAAATATCTGAGCCTTTTACTCAGGGTTTTATTGAGGTATTCTGAAGTCAAAGGAGCCTTTATAAGCTAAGTGGAAGTCTAGGGAAAACAAAAAGCCCTCTCTCTTTTAATTCAAAGGCTTTATATATCAGGACATAAACATTATCAGGTTCTAACAGAATTTAAATCTACTTCAATTGTGCAAAAACATGCAACAGATTCCACAGTTTTTATTTATTAACCAAAGATGAAGCCAAAACTGAAATATCCATGATAGCTGCTTCCATAGCATTTAATGGGAGTGGTATCAGCCAGGTTCAGCCAATTAAATGCATTAATTATTTAGGAACCAAGAAGAGTTTGGGCTATTTGCTGATCTAAAACATACAGATGTATTTAAAACAATGCCAAGGGATACCAGCAATTTCCTTTGAAAAGCAACTGTTGCTGCCCATCAACTGCCATCAAGGAAGTGTTAGACGGTTTCCAAACTATTTGAAGTCCATCACTTTCCTAAAAAAAAGCTTATTATCAAAAGGGAAACATTTAAGATAGCTTCCAATCTTTTCAGGAGTGGACATCCCACTAAATTCACCGCACGTTTAGACCGTGCAATAGTTTGAGGAATTGCAGCAACCCAAAAGCTTCATCTCAGACTCTGAAGGCCTCGGTTGTCATGTTAAATGTTAGAATTGGGTTTGGAAAGCATGAGGATTTGCATTGTAGCTAACCTGCAGCGCAGTCAGCAGGTTGCTGGTCTCTCTAAGTCGGGCCCGAGTGGCGTCCAGCTCCTCCAGTAGTTTATCCTGCGCCTCCTTCAGAGTTGAGATCTGCCCCTCAGCTGTCCCGAAATCCTGCTCTCCTTTCCGCACCTCCTGCTGCAGCCGAGACACCTGTATGAAGGTGAGACAGACATAATATCGCAGAGCACAGACTTGTCCTCAGCTGCACCTTGTGCTTTGTCTCAGTGCGGAAGCAACCTTGAAACAGCCTCTGCAATATTCTTTACAGTGAGGTGGCATTTTTATCAAAAATGCATTTAACAAAACTTTCCATTTAAAATGTTTAAATGTGCAAACCTTTGTAATTGTTGCTGACGTGCAAAGTTAATTTGGCAAAACATTAAATGCTACGCCTCATCTAAAAAAGTCATAGAAAAAAAAAACAACAAAAGCCTGTAGCCCAACTTTTCAAACTCACCTCCAATCACACAGAGCTGGAGTCTGGAAACTCTTCCCAAGTTTCAAAGTGAATTTAAATAGCTTTGTTCACACTCAGTCAGTGTCAGGTTAAAAAATAATGAGGGACTGTGAGCTGAGGATTTAAAAGGATAACAATGATCTATTATGTAAAATGCAGCCCTAAGACAGTTACTCCTGTTCAACAGCTAAAACCCTGAGGCTCCGTTTGGCTTTATAACTTCCACACAAGGAGATTTTCTACATTTTTTACAGTCATTTGGGTGAATAAAGGAAAAAAACTCTGATATTCATCTGATTTCTGACTGCTCAGGCATGTACAGCTGAAATCTGATATTTATATTCGTTTTACATATATATATTTAAATCTAAAAAGATTGGTTTTCTTACTGTCTAACATTAAATAAGATTAAACATTTCATGTTTGTGGTCAGACAGGATAACCAAAATTATTTCTATTTTCTAAATGCAAGAAAAACTAGAACTGCAAGCAGTCACGATCGGGTTCCAAGCCAATCCCAGCAACTCCGCCCCTTCCAGACTACCACACGCCCACATGACCACATTTTCCAAAGGGTCAGGTCAGATCTTGGTTGCAGAAGCACTCAGACCTCACAGGCTTAGCAGCACGCAGCGCAAATGCACTAAACTCAGCGGCGAGCACAGCGCAAACCACGTCCTGTCTGAAAGGCCCTTAAGGGATATTAGCAGCTATGGAGGAAGAAGGCGAGGGGAAAGACACGCCGCCAAGAAAAATACTGAACATGAAGCAGTCAAACATTCAAATTAAAATGTTTGCAAACACTGGACCAACATAATAATAATGTAGTCTTAATTAAAACATGAATAAACATTTGCTATTTACAATAACACAACAAAACTCGGTTCTTTGTAGCCAAATTTCTAAACCCAAACCTATTTACTAACCCTATTGCTAACATTACAAAGATCACATTTAGTTTTGCAATCTGTAAAAACAATATACAAGATTAAAATTATTTTGTAATGCTAAAATGCTTGTATTAATGCAATCTCAAACCTCACATATATCCATAAAAAAATCAAGTAATTGAAGCTGAAAATGCATTAATCACTTAATAAAGGTGATGTTTTAATCCTATTGAATTTGAGGCAATAACATTTTACATAAAAAACAAATTGAATTTTTTTCTTGCATTTTCTCTTTCATATATATTTTAAGCTGCTACACGAACACAAAAATTGTTATTCGAATAATCGTCAGAACAACCGATAGAATACTCGATTACTAAAATAATTGTTCACAACAGCCCTAAATTCAAAAATTTTTTTTTTTTTCACTCAATGATTATTGCCCTGTCACACTCACTCCCATTATGATGAAGTGCTTTGAGAAGCAGGGGAAGAACCACTTCATCTCCAAACTCCAAACTTGGAGAGCAAAATGGCCCTCCTTGGACTCAACAGCCCTCTGTGCAACAGGCTGATGGATTTCCTCACAGACAGATCCCAGTCCGAGGGGTTGGCAAAAACACCTCCAACGTCATCTTTCTCAGCACCGGCTCCCCCCCAGGGCTGTGTGCTGAGCCCACTGCTCTTCACCCTGATGACCCAGGACTGCCGTGCCAGTTCAGAACCAACCATTTCATTAAGTATGCGGTCGACACGACAGTGGTGGGTCTCATCGGGGACAACAAAGAACTGGCCTACAGAGAGGAGGTGAAACACACCTGGTGGACTGGTGTGAAACAAACAATCTAATCCTGAATGTCAACAAAACGAAAGAGATTGTTGTTGATTTAATGAAAAATCAACCAAGTCACACCCCCACCTCATCAATGATGCTGCAGTGGAGTGGGTCAACAGCATCAAATTCCTGGGGGTGCAGATCACAGACACCTTGACATGATTCCTCTACACCTCTGCTCTTGTGAAGAGAGCACAGCAGCGTCTACACTTCTTGAGACGGATGAGAAGAGCAAACCTCTCCCCTCCCACCTTCACAGCTTTCTACAGAGGGACAATAGAAAGCTGACCAGCGGCATCTCTGTCTGGTGTGGGGCCTGCAACGCCTCAGACTGGAAATGTGTAGAAACAGTGGTGAGGACAGCTGGAAAAAAAAAATCATTGGGAGAGAGCTTCCTTCCATCTGTGACACTGCTCGCAAACGCGGCCCAACCAGGGCTCAGACAATTACAAAAGACTCATCCGAACCCAGCCATGGACTGTTCTCCGTGCTGCCCTTTGGCAAAAAAGGTACAGAAGCATCAAATGCAAAACAACCAGATTCTGCAATAGTTTCATCCCCCGCATCATAAAACTGATAAATTCCCAATAATCCCTCCTCCCATACATACACTAGTCACTTTACATGGTCACTGTGAACTCTGTTACAATTCATCCAGCTGCTACAGATACTTACACTATTCATATTGCCCTACATAAACCTTTCTCTCTATACATAATTTTCTAACCTATTCATTATTTGCCACATTCCTTCCCATTGTTGCATATGTTTATTCACTAAAGCTAAGAAAGTGGAGCACATCACCCCGGTTCTAAAGTCCTTACAATGGCTACCCGTATCTCAGAGAATAGACTTTAAAATCCTTCTGTTAGTCTATAAATCACTGAATGGCTTAGCACCAAAATATATTACAGACTTGTTGCCAGTGTATGAACCACCCAGACCTCTTAGGTCTTCTGGCTCAAATCTACTCTGCATACCCGAGCCAGAACCAAACATGGAGAAGCAGCATTTAGTTCATATGCTCCAACAATCTGGAATAAACTCCCAGAAAACTGTAAACACGCTGAAACCCTGAGTTGCTTTAAATAAAGATTAAAAACTTATTTGGGAGTCGAGAATGATTAAGCTTAACTCTCTTAACTTTTCCCATTCATTTCCTATGGTAGTTCTTAACACTACGGATGCAATACACCTTTGCCCACTAGACTAATTTTGGGGGCGCTATTTCTTCCGTTTCAAAACGGAAAGGAGTCAGCGAATTTATAAGCGTGTATGCAGTGTATTGTCGTTCCTGTAGTAGATCATTTATATATTTTAAAACCATATTATACATTACAAATTTTGGTCTTTTTTCACTGTTTACAATGAAAAGGAAGCTGATCTTCCCTTGCAAAATTCAAGTCAGTTTTGTGAGAAAGGTTTGGACTGCAGTATTTGGAGCCCAGTTGTTGTCCTGTCCCACTAGACTGGAATAAGCATAGGTCACAGAAAATCCCAGAGCCTCACCACTCTGAGCAAACCCCTCCCTGTGTGACAGCCACAGACCTACCTGAGGAGGTGAAGATAGAGCTCTTAGCTCTGGTAAGCTTTGTGTTTGCTTTTTATTAGAGCTGACACATTTTAAATAATTTAAAAATATTTAAATACTTATCATGAACCAACTTAATTACTCATTTCAGGGTCACATTGCTTGTGCATGCGCTCTCAGCAGACAGATGACAGTCCAACCCTGCCCAAAGAAAGGTAAGTCACTTCACCTTTCATCTTTCTATGTTTAATAGGTTGATACACTCAAATGGAAAATAGTGAATTTACTACTACTTTGTTTTCTTTCTCTCAATCACATGTCCCAGTGGTACCAGCACTGCCTTTTGCACCCTCTCCACGTGCTGCTCGCACGGGTCCTATCAAGGCTGGTGGTCTGCTGTATGTCCTGGACCATTCTAGGTGGACACAGCAAATGAGGGATGCTATTGACCAACTCATGGCAAAGCATCATGGGAAAAAAGACTTTCTTGCCAAAGTTGATGCAGAGTATGCTGCTGTGGTTCAGGCTGCATCCACCAATCCAAACAGCCTCCTGCACCCTACCACTAAACAGCATATATCTCGTTATGTGAAGCACCTGAATAAGATGACAAACACCAGCTCGTCACTAAACACCAGTACAGAGAAGCTTTTGGAGCCTCAACAACTTTTGGCATCACCTCACAGAAGGAAGTGAGACTGTAGATGTTCCTGTGGTAACTATTCTACCTGCCACTGTTAACCCGCCCAGCAATAAACCACTGGATGCCCCTTTGACAGTATCAGAAATTGAGAAAATTGTCAAAGACATTGTTCAAAAGCAGCAGGATCAGCAACAACCACCTGCAAAAAAAAGAACAAGGAACTGTTTGGCTTGTGGCCAGACAAAGTCACGTTTCCGGGGGGATGGATCCAGTATTCATTTTTTTTTTACCAATCAGAAGACGTGAAATACTTTTACTGTTCCACTAAAGTCTATCAGACCTATACAGCAGAGGGCCTGGCAAATCCAAGAATGCCATTTGCTAATTTTGCCTGAACTCCTTTTTTCAGGAGAGAGCTTGAAGCTGCTAAGCAGTGCTCCACAGCCTCAAACCAGGTTAGGAAGGAACGAGAAACAAGAAAGGCTAAGGAGGAACATCCCACTGGGCGGCTGTGCAGATTCTGCCACAGGCCTCTCAAACAAAGACCAAACAGTCCACACATCCACACAGGTTTTCCTGGTGTGGCAGGAAAATATATTTATTGTCCTGCTAAGGTTTTTTCTCTGTACCAGGCTGAGGGGATGACCAGGGAAATGACGTGGGCAGAGTTCTGTCAGTCTTCTTTTTATGAGGTTGAGAAGAGGAGATGGGTGGTGGAAAAGGGCAAGAAATGGCTAGCTGATCAGACAGCCATTGCTCTATGTTCCATGTACATAATGCAAATATTCAGCCCTTTACATAACACCGTGTTCTTTACATGCTTTACTTTTTTCCTGTGTATTTCTATATAGAAAATTGTTATGACCTTTTACTATAACAAAAGTATTTTAAAACATGCAGTACAAGTTGCTGTGATTTGTATTTCTTGCTGTGACCTTTTAAATAAACATAATTAAACTGAAACCAAACTATTTTCTTATAGCTGTTTTCTCATTTAAGTAAAATATTGTGCATATGTGTATGATTCGTCAAAGGATTTATTCTTAATGCTTTATATAATATAAACTTTAATTTGGTTTTTTGTCTTAGCACTAATTCACAACAAAGGTACATTATAAAAAAAAAAATAGGGCCATTAGATATCCTGTCCAAATTCAATTCATTGTAATCCAAACATGCCATAACAGATAGAATCTGATTTGATTCTAATTCAATGCAAAAACTTTCAAAACATTGGATCAAAGAGTAAGTATTTATTTAAGGATATTCTTTCAATTTCAATCTAAAAATAAGACATATTTATTGTATAAAAACTAAGTTTCAATTCCTTCCATGACAGGGATTCGAACCCGCGTCAGACAGCCGGCACAGTGAGTGGTTCTGAACACTACGAATGCAATACACCTTTTGGCCACTAGCGTAAGTTTGGGGGCGCTGTTTCCTCCACGAGCGGCAGACAGTGAGCTTTCTGCAGAATCCATATTTCATTCAAAAATAACAAGGGCTGCTTCATTAAAAAATGTCCAAATTATTCCCAGTTAACTCTGTCTATACCTGCAATAATATGCATTGTTTATAATGTCCCTAGATGTAATGGGTTTCATAAAAAAAATGTGTTGGATTAACAGGCAGCATTGCATCTGATAGAAAAAAAAACACCAATAATAAGGTAAGATACACCTGGGACTGAACCATGAATCTGAAGGATGGGAAGCAGACAGCTAATCCACTACACTAAACACAGCCTGTAACAAGTGCCTAGACAGCACAGAACTTCCATAAACATACATAGTTTGTCATACAAATTGCCAAAATATTCTCATTTAAACCTGTGTATATCTACAATAATATATATTGTTTATAATGTTCCTATATGTAATAATCCTTGAACAAAAAAATGAAAAGGCTTTGTTTATACATTAACAACCTATAATGAACCAAATTTAAATATTCATTAAAAATCCATATTTTATCAAAGAATTCCCAAAATATTCTTAGATCTCTGTGACTATAGAAGAAACAATATAACTGTTTATTCAAGTGCCTAAATTAATTACCTTTTCAACCAAAAATTGTTAACCATAGTACTAAGCCAAATTAAAAAAATTATATATTCTCAGAAAACCATATCTATATGTGGAATGATATACATTGTTTGTCATGTCTCTAATTTAATGATTGTTTTAAAATAAATTGTTAACTATCATTTCAATGATATTAGTAATAATGACCAAAATTGAAAAATTCACGTAAAATCCATACTTTGTCAGAAAAATGTCAAAATATTCACCAAGAACCTCGTTCATATGTAGAATTTTTGCTTGAGTCACCACACTTTAATGAGTTCATCAAAATTAATTTATAATCACCATTATTGATTAGCATATCTCTTTATGAATTAATTGTACGCAAGTGGGAAATCCAAATTGAACAATGTTTATTGGGGATTATAGGCTTTGTCTACTTAAGTCGTGTGCAAAATTTCACGGCGTTTGGCCCAACAGAACTTGAGATACAACTGCTAGCTTAATTACCAAACATTGTACACTGTAGTGACGTGCTTTGAGATCGAGTTTTAGCTAAAATAGGTACTTTTCAGGATTATGGACAGAACATATCCTGAAGGTTTGAGCTCTCTAGGTACCACGAATGATTTTTGGGGAATTTCTTTATAAGTGAAGGCTCAGAGGTACATTTTTGCACATAAGTCACGCCCACTTTGCCCTATCATTACCATATTGATAACATATTCTCTAGGTGGTATCCTGAAGAAATGTACCAAATTTTATAAAAATCCATTCAGCCATTTTGGCTATATACATTTCTCTTGCTTATAGCGCCCCCTAGGCTTAGATCCCCCTGAAAATGAGTACATACCTACAGTTTGACCTTATGCACTACTGGTATGAAAATTATTTGTACATCTTAACCTATTTTCAAGTTAGGCCAAAAAACTTTTTTTTTTGCTTCAAAAAAGTTTGATTGCATATAATTCGCAAACCAAAAAATAATTTTGAAATCCGTTCCACATTGTTTTGTCGGCTATGTCTGCAGTCTTACCAGGCCCAGTTTCGCTTTGATTGGCCTTGCCCCTAAGGAGAAGTTAATGAAAATAGGTTTCGCATATTACGCAACATTATTGCTAATTAGCGTAATTATGATTTTTTTTTTCAAAACTCACATGATTAAGAATGACTCAAAGAACATCCAGACATCCAGGAATTGAGATTTAGTCTCTGCAAGCAAGTTTCAGAGATGATCCCAAAAACGCATTTTACATTATACCAGCACCATCTAGTGGTGAAACTAAAAAAAATTTTTCATGTACCTAGGTAGCACAATTTTGCATATGATCTGTAATTTCCTCAACAAAATCTTTCAAATTCACTGAGTTCAAAGGTCAAATGTGAGATAACGTATAAGCCACGCCCACCTTTTAATCATATTAAAAGTATGTCCTGAGGTCAAGGTCTTGAGCATATGGACCAAGTTGCGTGTCAATCCATCAGTCCGTTATGCAGATATAAACTTCTGGTGCTTATAGTGCCCCCTACTATTGAATGTGTATCAAACTCAATGTATAGGCACAATAGTTCATTCTCTATCAAGTTCTCCAATCTTGTTTGGAAATCATGAAATATGGCAGAGATATAGTCAATGAACTTTTGTGCTAGTTTGTCCACATATAGCTTTAACAACTTTCAAACATTTGACAAAGATTTCATACTATTGTGTCCCGTTAACTCTGTAAATGGCATGTACAGAGTTTTTATCTTGATTGAGCTCAAAATGTAGGAGGAGTTGTGGAAAATAGATTTTGCCTTTGTCGCGACGTAGCAAAAAATCTAGTTAGGCGGAAGTGGGCGTAGCCAATTACAAAGTGATGCACAATCATCCAAGGAACAAGGTGATATAAACCTTTGGAGTGTGGGAATTACGGTTTAGAAGTTATAAGTCCAAATGAGTTGTCATACGTAATACCCCCCCCTAGTTGTTAAGGGGTCTGAAGTTTAGTATCTGAGTAGAGGTTGCGATTCCCTACTAGGTTGCTATGTCAGTTTCTTTCCAGCATTTTCTGGTTCTTGCGCCCAACGACTTTTAGCGGAAAATAATAATAATAATAATAATAATAATAATAATGAACATGCGAACAGCCATGCCTGCACCCGCGGGCTTGGAACCCCAATAATAATGAAAAAAAGAAGCAAAAACAATAGAGTTCCCTTCTCCGCTGGGAGCAGGCGAACGGCCATGCCTTGCGGGCCAGGAACCCCAATATGTAAGGGACAAAAAAGGAAAATTCTTTCAACTCTTGAAATTCTTTTTAAATACACAAGTTGATAAAACATTCAAGCAATCAAGGGACTGTTTTAAACACAGTATATTATATATATTACAGGTCCTTCTCAAAATATTAGCATATTGTGATAAAGTTAATTATTTTCCATAATGTCATGATGAAAATTTAACATTCATATATTTTAGATTCATTGCACACTAACTGAAATATTTCAGGTCTTTTATTGTCTTAATACGGATGATTTTGTCATACAGCTCATGAAAACCCAAAATTCCTATCTCACAAAATTAGCATATCATTAAAAGGGTCTCTAAACGAGCTATGAACCTAATCATCTGAATCAACGAGTTAACTCTAAACACCTGCAAAAGATTCCTGAGGCCTTTAAAACTCCCAGCCTGGTTCATCACTCAAAACCCCAATCATGGGTAAGACTGCCGACCTGACTGCTGTCCAGAAGGCCACTATTGACACCCTCAAGCAAGAGGGTAAGACACAGAAAGAAATTTCTGAACAAATAGGCTGTTCCCAGAGTGCTGTATCAAGGCACCTCAGTGGGAAGTCTGTGGGAAGGAAAAAGTGTGGCAGAAAACGCTGCACAACGAGAAGAGGTGACCGGATCCTGAGGAAGATTGTGGAGAAGGGCCGATTCCAGACCTTGGGGGACCTGCGGAAGCAGTGGACTGAGTCTGGAGTAGAAACATCCAGAGCCACCGTGCACAGGTGTGTGCAGGAACTGGGCTACAGGTGCCGCATTCCCCAGGTCAGGCCACTTTTGAACCAGAAACAGCAGCAGAAGCGCCTGACCTGGGCTACAGAGAAGCAGCACTGGACTGTTGCTCAGTGGTCCAAAGTACTTTTTTCGGATGAAAGCAAATTCTGCATGTCATTCGGAAATCAAGGTGCCAGAGTCTGGAGGAAGACTGGGGAGAAGGAAATGCCAAAATGCCAGAAGTCCAGTGTCAAGTACCCACAGTCAGTGATGGTCTGGGGTGCCGTGTCAGCTGCTGGTGTTGGTCCACTGTGTTTTATCAAGGGCAGGGTCAATGCAGCTAGCTATCAGGAGATTTTGGAGCACTTCATGCTTCCATCTGCTGAAAAGCTTCATGGAGATGAAGATGTCATTTTTCAGCACGACCTGGCACCTGCTCACAGTGCCCAAACCACTGGTAAATGGTTTACTGACCATGGTATCACTGTGCTCAATTGGCCTGCCAACTCTCCTGACCTGAACCCCATAGAGAATCTGTGGGATATTGTGAAGAGAACGTTGAGAAACTCAAGACCCAACACTCTGGATGAGCTAAAGGCCGCTATCAAAGCATCCTGGGCCTCCATAAGACCTCAGTGCCACAGGCTGATTGCCTCCATGCCACGCCGCATTGAAGCAGTCATTTCTGCAAAAGGATTCCCGACCAAGTATTGAGTGCATAACTGTACATGATTATTTGAAGGTTGACGTTTTTTGTATTAAAAACACTTCTTTTATTGGTCGGATGAAATATGCTAATTTTGTGAGATAGGAATTTTGGGTTTTCATGAGCTGTATGTCAGAATCATCCGTATTAAGACAATAAAAGACCTGAAATATTTCAGTTAGTGTGCAATGAATCTAAAATACATGAATGTTAAATTTTCATCATGACCTTATGGAAAATAATGAACTTTATCACAATATGCTAATATTTTGAGAAGGACCTGTATGTGTTTTAGGTAACTGTTTTTATTCCTAGACAGCAGAAATTGAAGGATGATTTGCTGTCATTCTTCAGGGTGACTTCAAATCTTTCTAAAGATCATTTGATCTCATGAAAATATCCATGTTTGGGGGATCTTCCATGTCTCACCTCCTCATTGGCTGCTCTGAGCTTAGATGTCAGCTCCTCCCTCATCTCGTCCAGCTGCTGACTGAGAAGCGTCTTCTGCTCTTCCAGAGAGAGGCGCTCCTTCTCAAACTGCTGCTCCATCTCCTGTTCAAACAAAACATTAACACAAATCGTGAAAATGACAGCCATTCTAAGCTTATTATAACTTACATTTCATTTTATTCCTAATAGCATACATGAAACAATGTTCCAATGGGTTCAATCTGGTGGTTCTGCATTTGATGTTGCAATACCATTTGCCTCATGGCAGCAGATCAGAAAGTTCAAGGAGAAGAGGTGAGGAGTTTCTGTGGAAGAACTGAGCACTGTTCCTGCAGCAGCTCTGAAACAGATGCTACAACGAAGGCGGGGAAGCTCCAATGACTTTGTCCGCTCCCCTCACTTTCCTTTGCAGGACCCTCTTTGTCAGCTGTATTGCAGCTGGATCACCTGCTAAGACGCAGTGCGTGAGCATCTTACCTAACATATCCAATTGTTTATGTGTTAAAAAGGAACAACAATGGCAAGAACTCACAGCCAATTCTTCATCTACATTTATAGGAGTATATATGAAAGATGAAGCACCGGACTCCAGCACCATCAGCACAGAGCCAGAATGGAGCGGTTCTCATTCAGTTCCTTAAGTTTCATCATAATATATGGGCCCACAGAGCAGCGAGAGAAATAAGCTTTTCTTTGCTCAAGATCTTTAATCTGAGTCTATACAGCAGACATTCAAATTCCAGATTCTTCGTGTAAAGGTTTAGAACAAAGAGGTAACTTGTTTCATTGTTTATGTCTAATTGCAAAAATACTGGAAGAAATGTTGAACTAAAGCACCAGACGACCAGAAGAATTTGAGAGGTTTCAAAGCCTTGGGTGGATTTTATTTTAATTTCATGGAGCAGAGCAGTACTGTGCTGTTGTGACACTGCTGTGTTTTTCATACGTGTGTTTTCATTAGTTTTTTATACTGTTTATAACAAACAAAACATCTTTCTTGGATGTAGCATTGATTTGGAATTATGTTTTATCATAACATCATTTTACTGAATTCATCTTTAGAAACTTTGAAAACTTTGCCAAGCATCTTCGTTGTCCTTGACTGAAGTGAGATAAAAGATCACTAATTGTCAATATAATATGGCTTATTATGCCTGCTTATTAATGGGATAATGGTTTCACTTACACTGTGAGATGAGTACGACTTTCCAAGGACAATTAGAGCTGAGGGAATCTGCTCCACCACCTAATACAATTTACCACATTTATTCATTACACAGAGGGATGCGTTTTGTACGACCATGAAAAAACCCATCTCAAAGAAAAAGCGAGAACGTCGGGTTACTTAACATAATCCCTGGTTCATTGATAACAGAGTGAGGCGTTTCACTATGGGAATCGCCTCAGCATGACCAACTACGGAAGCTCCAATGACATTACGTCTGTCTGTGACAGACAGGTTGAGCCATGTCTGTGGCTCCACCCACCAACCAATATCACAGCCAACCTATCCTACTCAACTCATTCTAGGCAACTTTCTTTGCGTGCCCATGCAAAAAGGGATGTGATGGTGAAACACCTCAATCTGTTATCAAAGAACCAGTGATTACGTTAAGTAACCCAGTGTTCTTTTTCTAACTTCACTTGTTGTTTCACTATGGGAGATATAGCCCCCTCCCGGATTGCATGCTAATCCCCAAAGCCATGAATGGCAGCAAAGCTAATCCAGGCCTAGGCAGACTCCGACATCCCTACTCGGAGCAAAGGGTGTGCTAGCAACGGCTGGGCCATATCCAGCCTGTAAAACCTCACAAATGTGTGCGGTGTAGCCCAACTGGCTTCAGCACAGATGTCCTAAACTGACACACCATGAAACGAGGCCAAAGAGGTGGCCATGCTCCTGGTAGAATGGGCCCTCACATCTGTAGGAGGCTCTGATCCTGCACATCTACATGCCAGAGATTTAGCCTCCACAATCTAGTGTGCTTTGGTGTGAGACAGGTTTCCCCCTATAGGCAGTGGCCAAAGACACAAACAGAAGGCCAGCTCTAATAAAACCCACCGTCCTGTCCACATAAGCCCTCACAGCCCTCAGTGGACATAAGCAATTTAGCCTCTACTCCTCTGTTGAAGAGATTGAGGGTGGATGGAATGCCAGCAGTTCCACCATTGAACATCTGTATGACAACTCCAACACCTTGGGCATAAAAGCAGGGTTGGGTCTCAAGCATACCTTGAAGAACCCAGGAGCCCACTGTAAACAGGCTGGGCTGACCGACAGCAAGTGTAACTCACTCTCTTAGCTGTGGTCAGGGCTAGGAGCAGTGCAGTTTTCAATGAAAGAAATTTCAAGCCAACACCCTCCAAAGGCTAAAAGGGATGATGGCAAAGGGCCTCTAGCACCAGAGTTAGGTCCCAGAGTTAGGACCAGAATCAAGGACAAGCCCTGCTCCCTCACTTTGACGAGAGTTGGGGATATCAGGCTGAGAGGAGGGAAAGAATAGAGCAACACGTTCGGCCATGAGCGCATCATCGCGTCCATGCCCAGTGGAGCGTCTGGATCTGACAAGGAGAAAAACAAGGGGCATGAGAGTTTTCCCATGAGGCAAAGAGATCTACGGCAGCCCGTCCGTATCTCTGCCAGATCGTTTCCACCACTTGGGGGTGCAGCTCCCATTCCCCGTACAGAGGATGTAGCTGCAGGGACCTGGTCCCGCCTTGACGGTTGATATAAGCCACCACTGTGGAGTTGTCTGTCTTCACTAAGACGTGGTGACCGATCAAATAGGGCATGAAGTGTTTCAAAGTTAGGAACACTGCGTGTAGTTCCAGCACGTTGATGTGGAGCCATGCCATTTTTGGTGAGCATACACCATTCACAGTTCTGCCCATCATGGTTGCACGCCAGGCTGTCAGGGACGTGACCGTAGTCAAGGTAACCCTGGAAGCTATCGTTCCTATAGGTACGCCCACCGTGAGAACCGCCAAGTTTTCCCATGGCCAAAGAGCCAACACACATGCCAGTGTTACTCTCACTCTGCATGACGGTGCGGACACAGACGCAATGATGCAACCCACTGCTGAAAATCCCTCATCATCAGAGGCCCCAGATAGACACCAGAAATTACAGATACATGAGGCCGAGGAGCCGCAGGCAAAGTCTTAATAAAATAACTTTTCCCAACCGAAACTGTGTCATGCACCGTGTGAATGATAAGATCATCCCCTCTGATACCATGAAACGATAAGCGACTCTTTGCCCAGTTTATACTGAACCAGAGGTTGATGAGGTGGCTCATCACCTCCCGGGAGTCGCTGATTGCCTAGTTGCAAATTAGGTACTCGTCTATGTACGAAAATATTCTGATGTTGCTCGTCCTCAGAGGGGACAGTGCTGCCTCCACACACATGCTGAACACCCTTGGAGCTAATGACAGCACGAACGGGACGGTTTCAAACTCATGGGCTGTGCCTTGATAAGCAAACCTGAGAAACTTTCAGTGTGGGGGGTAAATGCCGATGTGAAAATATGCGTCCGAGAGATCGATCATTACAAACCAATCTCCCGGACGGATGGAGCGGCATAGAACATAGTGTCTTAACATCCTGAATGTATTCCTGCGTAAAGTGACCCGTTTAACACACGCAGGGCCAGTATGGGGTGTAGTAATATGCCGTCTGTCTTTGGAATAAGAAAATAGCGTTAGTAGAAGCCCTGATTAACCTCCTCGTTCGGTACTACTCTGATCGCTTTTTTGTCTACTAGGGATGCAAATTCATCGTCCAGGACGTGTGCTGAATCCCTGCTGATAACTGAAAAGATCACCCTGTTGAATTTTGGAGGTCTCATGGCAAACTGCAGTCTGTATCCCTTGGAAATGCGTGCCACTGATCTGCCCGAGCAGAGAGAGGGCCTATGTTGCTGCCGAGTGACATCATCCCCTCTGCCCTGCTGAGCTTGGCTCTCTTCTGAAGAGCACAAGCTGCCTCTTCAGTGCGCAGAGGACAGTGGCAGAGAACTATTTTTGTTATTTTTATCTTTTTTTGTGGGGGGCTTTCTGCCCTTGGCAACTTGCCTGGTTTCAGAAAAGCTTCTTTTATTTTCTCTGTTTGCCCCAGAACAAAATATGCGATGGGGCACTGCTGAGTGCTTGGTGACACAGTGTTTTCTGCCACACAATTACTTCTCTCCAAACATGTGAAGGTGAATTTAACATGACACCTGGTGAACTGGGAACTACCAGAGCATCTGAAACCCGGACTGAGAGGCCTCCTCTGCAGTCTGGAAGTCTCCTCTTCAAAGGGGACGCTGTGGACAGAAGGGCTAGGTTGCCTGCTTCTTCTTCCCCTCTCCGGGGTGGGATGAACGATATCTTGCAGCGACCGCTGCAAAAGAGTGCTTCCCCCATGGTCTTATCCAAGGAGTCGTCCTCATCTTCCTCCATGTCCTCCAATTCAAGGAGGTCGGAGTTCGCATCACCCTCCGTTTTTCCACCGCCAGCTTCAAGTTCCCCACCATCCAAAAGGCCCTCAAACAGCGGAGGCATGGATGAGCTAAAAGGCTAAAGGCTAAAATGAGGCTAGTCTTAACACGTTAGCGTCTTAATACAGCTTAAAGTTGGGAGATAAAGTCCGCTCGCCCCAACACGTTAGCCATACTGTACCAACCCTATGCTAGCATTTAGCTCAAACCAGAAACCAAGCTCACCCTAACAGTGCTTGGTCTGCACTGTTATTCTGTTAATTAAAACAGAAGATACTGAACAGCTCACCTTTATGTGGTCACTGCTCCAGATGTATGGGCAAGTAGGGAATGCTTCTGTCAAAACACTCACCCAGCACGTCCCAGGCCTGCCCTGGTACTGCGTTCAGCGACGAATTCCTTTACAGAATGCCTAAGAACTGTTAAGCAGAGCCAAGCTAGCCTGAGCGTGCCGAGGGAGCTTCGCTGTAGTCTTCACACGGGAAGAAAGCGAGAATGAGTTGAGTAGGATAGCTTGGCCGTGATATTGGTTGGTGGGTGGAGCCACGGACACGGTTCAACCTGTCAGGTCATTGGAGCTTCCGTAGTTGGTCACGCTGAGGCGATTCCCGTAGTGAAACACCGAGCAAAGTTAGAAAAAGAACTCCAAATTATTCTTGTGTAGCAAGTGTCAACTAAGCTACTGAAAAATTGTACCCTAAGAACAAAAAGTTGAATTATTTGCAATATGGAACAACATTTTCGAAACAATCGTGATCCTAAAACTACCTAAACATACTGAAACATTAAGCTTCTTCTTCAGTTTTAAATCCATTCTGCAGCTTAATGAGGTTCAACTAATCCCGCTGGACAATACAATTGGTGAACGGGACAAACAACATACAGTGGGTCTTAAAACACTCCTACATGGTGAAAGAAATCATGTATCTGCATCGACCTCTGTTAGTTTCAGTTGGACTCAAACCCCGCCGACAGCCCTGTGAAGTAATTTACTGTCTCCTACTTTTTCCGACACGAAGCCACATCCGGTTACTCCTGTCTGTGGGATATTGTCAAAGGCCATTTTAAGGAACGGAACTGAAAATCAGATGTAGAAAAAAAATCAATAATGACCTATCAGGATTGATTTCATAACTTGGAAACAAAGGCAGAGCAGACCGATTCATTTAAATTCAAAATGTTCCTCTCATAGAGAACTCATTATAATTCAAAGTGTTGAAAGACTGCAAATGATGAAAGAAAAGATCATTTACTAGATTAAAGTTGGATCAGACTACAGAATTAGGTGCTGATGAACAGAGGGATCATCTGTCTGGCCTGTCATATTGTAGAGAAGATAACTGATGACAGAAGGAGCAGTGGAGGTGTGAGGAGTGAAATGAATGCCTCTGCGGTTCCTGCTCGTCGCTGTTTCAGTCCAGACATTTCCTCACCAATGCAGACAGAGTAATCATGAACCAGAGTTTGCAACACAGTGGGAGAAAATGCAAGGCCTCAAGAACCACACAGGAACAAAAGGGAGGAAGTGCTTATATGAAAGCAAGGGATATATCCCTGGAAATGCGTAATGGTTTTCTATTACCTTAGCTGTCAGCTGGGATCAGGTCTGCAGTGGAATATCATTTAAAACACATTCTCATTACACAACTTTGATGCAAGAGAATAGCTTATCACTCATCCTGCTGTGTGTGACTGGAATAAGGACCCTTTGGAGATGAGGCATCATTAAAGGGCTATTCGAGGCAGGAGGAACTGTTCGCCTCGGCAGCAGCCAAATGAAAGGTGGGCTGTGGTTTGAAACAGATACTCCAGGCTCATTAAACTGGTCCTGTTTGTAATTTCAGGAGACAATTTCAGAGTCTCGTATCAGATCAGCCTGACACAGGATATTTAGCTATTTTGTGTAATTTAAACATCAGGCACAAAGGAACATGCAGACGATGGCAGAAGGAGTTTTAATGGATGTGCATTGTCTTATATGAAACTACCATCTTCTGTATATTCATTATTTGTAAAGATGGGTGGAGCTCTTACGCAGCATATTTCCTTACCAGAAACACTAGATACTGCATTCCCTGAAAGTCTTGAGTCATGCCTCATTTCTCTGTAATTTGCTTTAAGTGGGCCAGACCTTCTTATAATCAATTAGACCGGTGTTAATCAACAGTTCTGCAGGATTTCCGAAACATTTTCTTTATCTTTTCAGCTCTCATGTAACCGTTAGTTCCAATATTAGGCCCCCCGGATGTCATCCCACTTCAATTTCAAACTCAACTAAGTGCTGATGATGCTGCCTAAAACATCTACGAGGTTTATATATGTTTGCTGACCTGAGCTGTTTTCCAGTTTTCAGTGACTGTTCCAAACGTTGTTCACCTTTAATGTGACATTTAGCCTGAACGATTAAATTGAAAAACCCAAACAATGTGAAAACAGAAAAAAAATTGAAATAAACAAGCTCAAATAACCTGGTTCGCCCTTTTATAAGTCTAAATTCAGCTGCCTGCAGCATTCAACCGGTCAAAATCGCTGCACAGAATAAGATGCAACAACACAATGGTACTGTGGTGAGGAGAACCTCTGACTCCAAGGGATTTCCCAACAGCTGCTTTTATGGTGCATTCAAGAACATCTGGAACACTGAATCGTCCAAATATCACAAAGTGACCCAAAGTGATTAAAACGTCTTCAATTTTCAAATGTCTGAACAGTCATATTAAAACTATACTAAACAACAACACTGACCACTTTTAAATGGTTTAATTGTTATATGACCCATCCATCCATCCATCCATCCATCCATCCATCCATCCATCCATCCATCCATCCATCCATTCATAATGGACTATCTCAATGTTCTTCGTTTGTAAAAAGGAAAATTGAAAATTGCTAAAAATATTCAAGATTGCTGCTTCTAAACAAATTATTTTCCCATCTTGGGTAAGGTGAAAATAGAAGACTCTTATTTTTCACCAGAGTTAAAAATATATAATAGAATAAGCAGCTGACAGGCTGTGAAAAAGCTCAATCTGAGAAAGGACTGTATTCTGTATGTATGAGCCTCAGGCCAGTCAGGATGGCCCACCTCGGTGCTAAGAGGGAGTCAATTATTAAACCTGGAGGTCTTAGGAACTCACAACAGTTTGATGTGGTTGTGCTGCTCAGCAACATCCATCCATCTTTTCCATCAAATTACTGGGTTCAAATTTTTACTTTACTCCTTACTCTTTTCTTGCCATTGTACATGATGTAAATGTCATCAGCATTCAGGCAGGAGTTTAAATTTAAAAATCCATGCATTCTGCACCTTTTTAAATGTCAAAGCTCCACTGCTTCCTCAAAGCCTAATTTCCTAATTTGTTTGAAATAGCAAAAGTGATTTGAAGGAGAATATGTTCTGCAGAACCTGAAAATAGACAAGCTTTATTTGCTTCTTTGTTACTGAGTGGGGAGGATTTTAACCTGATTAGTGCCAAACAGTTATCCACAGAGCGACACATAAACACAGCTGTGTGCGTCCGTGAGGGGTAGATGTTTTAGTTCCTCCTTCAAATAGCACAAAAATAACCCGTTCCACCTATGTGACTCATAAGGCAGATGACGTGACGTGGCATCACCAGGATTTGTTTGCGTTCTGTTTTTATTTTTGGAAAATTGTTGTAACACAAAGGCATTGACAGCAGCTGCCCCAGGTTGCTCACATTTCCAGCAGATTATGCAAAGCGACCGCCGTCCCAGATGACAGTTATAGGTGGTAAATATAAAACTGCACCCACGTAGGTAGGCTGCGTTTTCTCATTTAGGTATGCCAACCTCTTAGTCACTGTTACAGCCTCTTTTGATGAACCTATTCCACAGAGGACCCCAACAAATTACTAATTTTCTGCAGGAATCTGAAGTTTAATCACCTGCCAACCATGTGAAGGATTCTGACAGAAAAAGTTGAATTTAAATGTCTGTGTGTGGACAGATAATAAATTCCTGACCTATATTCAGTAAGTAAAATGAGCTGCTTGTTACACATACAGGGGTTGGACAATGAAACTGAAACACCTGTCATTTTAGTGTGGGAGGTTTCATGGCTAAATTGGACCAGCCTGGTAACCAGTCTTCATTGATTGCACATTGCACCAGTAAGAGCAGAGTGTGAAGGTTCAATTAGCAGGGTAAGAGCACAGTTTTGCTCAAAATATTGAAATGCACACAACATTATGGGAGCCACGGTATCCAGGGTAATGTCAGCATACCACCAAGAAGGACGAACCACATCCAACAGGATTAACTGTGGACGCAAGAGGAAGCTGTCTGAAAGGGATGTTCGGGTGCTAACCTGGATTGTGTCCAAAAAACATAAAACCACGGCTGCCCAAATCACGGCAGAATTAAATGTGCACCTCAACTCTCCTGTTTCCACCAGAACTGTCCGTCGGGAGCTCCACAGGGTCAATATACACGGCCGGGCTGCTATAGCCAAACCTTTGGTCACTCGTGCCAATGCCAAACGTCGGTTTCAATGGTGCAACAATACATGTTTCACATTGTCCACAATGTGAAACATGTATTGTTCTCTGATGAGTCCACCTTTACTGTTTTCCCCACATCCGGGAGAGTTACGGTGTGGAGAAGTCCCAAAAAAGCGTACCACCAAGACTGTTGCATGCCCAGAGTGAAGCATGGGGGTGGATCAGTGATGGTTTGGGCTGCCATATCATGGCATTCCCTTGGCCCAATACTTGTGCTAAATGGGCACGTCACTGCCAAGGACTACCGAACCATTCTTGAGGACCATGTGCATCCAATGGTTCAAACATTGTATCCTGAAGGCGGTGCCCTGTATCAGGATGACAATGCACCAATACACACAGCAAGACTGGTGAAAGATTGGTTTGATGAACATGAAAGTGAAGTTGAACATCTCCCATGGTCTGCACAGTCACCAGATCTAAATATTATTGAGCCACTTTGGGGTGTTTTGGAGGAGCAAGTCAGGAAACGTTTTCCTCCACCAGTATCACGTAGTGACCTGGTCACTAACCTGCAAGAAGAATGGCTTAAAATCCCTCTGACCACTGTGCAGGACTTGTATATGTCATTCCCAAGATGAATTGACGCTGTATTGGCCGCAAAAGGAGGCCCTACACCATACTAATAAATTATTGTGGTCTAAAACCAGGTGTTTCAGTTTCATTGTCCAACCCCTGTATATATATATATATATATATATATATATATATATATATATATATATATATATATATATATATATATATATATATATATATATATTTATACTAAGTGATTCAAAGTATTCTACTATAAATCACTTTCACAACACGTAATTATGCCATTCAAACGGGTCTTTTAACGTACTTACATGAAGTACCTGAATTTTATGCCTTTTTATACAATCTGCATTTACAAGATGACTATTAAAGATTAAATACTATGATTAAATTATGGCTGCACTACCTATCTCAGTCCTGCAAAAGTATATTTTATTGGGGATGCCAACATGATTTTATTTTACTCCCGTCACAAACACGATATGTGTTGGCATGTTTTAGAACAATCTAAAAATATTACCAAAAACAACACAAATGCCTCAAAGAGCTATGAGCTGAAAACCTGGAAAACAGTGATTATAAATTGGCTGATGATGCATACATCATGTGTCAGGGTTTTGCTGGACTAGTTTTAATTTCTTAAAGAAATTACTTCAAGTAACAGTTTAGTTCCCGTGGACAGTCAGGTGTCAAGAAAACAACACTTCAATGCACAGTGGATGGATGGATGGATGTGTAAGGATTATGATTATTAATGAATGAATATTTATCAAAAATTATAATTAAAAATCATACTTCAGACATATAGTTGTCTCAATGAAAAATCATTGCTTACAAATAAAAATCAGAGATGCACTCTGGTGTTGTGATTATGGGCTCAAAGTACTTAATAATTACAATTAGTTATTTATCATTAATTATTGATCATTATTAACCATAACCACGCTAAATGTCACTGTTTAATCAGCTGCTCCACCGATCGGTGTGGGAACTTTCACCTTATTTTGACAGATAAATCACTCTTGCACAAAATAAACACAAACACTTTTCTTTATATATATGTGAACATTTATTGACCAATTCAATTACTATTCTGGTCCAAAAATCACTTCACTTAACTAAATATGCACTATTCTACAGAAGGGAGCAAAATAACTATCTAAAAATATTAATAAAAGAAAAGATATGTGCATAGAGTGTCTATGAAGATCAAACCAGCAGTCCAACTTCTAACTCCTGGCTGATTTGGGATCACCTGGACCAAAACATGAACACTCACCTTGCTGATCGCATCCACGATTCAGCCGCACAGCAAATCAAACAGCTCAGCATAAACACTTCAATCAGCATTGCATGCAACAAGAGAAACCTTAGATTAACTACTGGTGATTCTAAATCACCTTAACTATGCCTCATCCTGCCTAGACCTCTAAATGCACCTATCCAATTCAATATAAATGAAATAATTTGACGTTGACTTTTTCTGTTCACCGGTTTGAGGATGGGTCATAGGTCTGAAGAAAAATGGGGGGGCACCAGAGTGTCACGCGTCCGAGAACAACTCAAAAACTGTAAACTTCTCATCCGTCCAAATGGGAAAATATGAGAAACCATTGCAGTCGACTGAATCAACAAAGAGGAACCTCATTTCCATGGACAAAACCTCTGTGGGTTTCCACCTGCGTCGGGTGTCGACGGGGTCTTCAATCGGTTATGAATCTGCTGACCTTCTTGTATCAGACAGAATTCCAGCTTTCAAGCTCTTCCGAGAATGGCTGTGTGGAGGAAAAGTTCGCCTGCGAGCTTTTGTCTCTCCAGATATGTGCCTTCGTTGCGTCATCCCTTGAGACACGCTGAAAATGGCAACGAAAGTTTGGTTTCCGCGGGTTTTATAATTCTGGGGGACGTCAGAGCTGCGTCGCCTGTTGACCTGCGCCTGTCGAACTGCGCAGCCTAGTCGGTCTGTCCGACCAAAATGGATGACCCTAACAGGTGGATATATGGATGGATGGATGTCATTTAGCTACGAGAGCAGTTGTTAGATATTTACAACATAATATAATAGAATATATGATAGAATAGGCAGCCCGTCAGCTGCTTATTCTATCATATATTTTTAACTCTGGTGAAAAATAAGAGTCTTCTCTTTTCACCTTACCCAAGATGGGAAAATAATATTTTTAGAAAAAACAATCTTGAATATTTTGAGCAATTTTAAATTTTCCTTTTTACAAACAAAGAACATTGAAATAGTCCATTGTAGATGAATGAATGTATGGATGGATGGATGTTATTTAGCTACGAGAGCAGTTGTTAGATATTTACAACATAGAGTAGAAGTAGAACTGGGAAGACTGAAAATGTAGTTTGTAGTTTTCCAAAGACAATATGATTTTTTTTAGCAGACTAATCCGTCTTCTGAACCACATTCAAGCCGATGTGAAACTGCTTTTTGAAAAATGTTGGCTTGTTATAAACCAGCTCCCAGAGAGTTTGTGGATAAGTTAACAATCACCGTTTCCCCACAGAGAACCACTTTATCAGCAGTTCTCAGCAGTGAGCAGAATATGACCTGGATGAATAAACAAACAGGCCAGATTTTTCTGTTTAAAATGTGTATTTTTAGCATGCATATGCTGGTGTTTGCAGCAGAAGTTACTCCAGATATACTAAGTGCTGCTTTTCATATTAAAACATATGCAGACAATGCTGCACGTCCCTCATGCATAATAACCACTCACTTATAAACAGATACAACATCAACAGATTGAATTCTGTGACAGGAGCAACTCTTTTGGCAGGCAGTGAGAGCAGACAACAGAGGGACTGATGAGGCTGACAGCTTGTATTTTCTCTGAGTCAATCCTGATTTTCTGTCTGTTCAGGTTAAACATATTTAAAATCTAACAGCACAGACGCAGCCATAAGGGATCCTGGGGAACAGGAATGCTCGTTGATGCTTTAAGAAGATTTTTCCTGGCACTGAATTGTAACTTAACCTTGAAGAAGGGTGAATATCAGCCTGCTGGAGTTTGACTGTGTGAGTACTCACAGCCAGAAGGCGGTTCTTGTCCTTCTCAGCGTTGGTTAGAGCGTTCTCCAGGGTCACCCTGTGCTTCTTGGCCACTTCCTCCAGAGCTCGACCCTGGCCCTCCTTCATCTGGCTGGTCTCTTCCTCATAGTGAGTTCGCACACTGCTCATGTTCATCTCGTGGGACGTCTTCTCCTCATGGAGGGTCTGACAAACACAACCAAACACCATAAACAGATTTAAATTCAGAGGTGAGCCCTGTGACAATCATCTACACATACTGATTCTGTTTATTTGGCATCAGCCACCAATTTGATGTTGTATTCTGTTTGTATTGGACATTTTCTAACATCTAATATTATTAAAATGTGTAAACTCAGAGATACAGACAGAGCCTCGGTTTTTGGTCAAGCAGATATGAATCCAACATAATAATGACCATATCTGGCCCACCACTATAATCCTGACAGTTGCATATTTAACGTTATTTTCGTTTCTGTTTTGTTTGGAACAAAATATCAGACAGAAAGAAACATAAAGAACCTCAGGCATGTTTTGTACCTGACAAATGTTTGGAATCACTAACTTATTGCTAGTGTTGAAATTAAGACGAAATAAGATAACAGCAACAAAACAACTCCATCATTCTCACAGTCATAAGTTAATATTAATATATCCTTATTTACTTTGAGTTTACAAGTCCAGTGTTTTCGATGGTAAAAAAAGAAATTTTAAAAAGGAAGGGTTATCTTTTCCTTTGCATTTTCAAAGAAATTGAGCAGCTTTCAATTTGGTTGACATTTAGGCCTTCTTCACACTGCAAAGACTGCACTAAAAGCCAGCCATAACTTGGAGGGTCTTGAAGAGGTCTGCCAGTGTGCATCAAGAACACAGTGTGCTCTCTATTACTCGTAATGGAGAAGAAACATTTTCTAACTGTTTTCAGCTTCACAAAACTTTAGTAGTGAGACTGCAGTGTTTCATTGCCATTGTCGTGGCAGCGCATCTCAGTGCTAAGTGCTGCATGGAGAAGCCTGGTAGCAGGAATTGTAGCTTGTCAATGAGCTGTGTGGACTGGTCATCAGGGAATATGAAGAAGGCTGGCCCCAACGCCCCCATGCCATGACTTCTACCTAGTCTCCGCGCCAGGCAGGCAGCACTCCAAGTAAATTCTTGGCACTATGGCTGCTATGCACATCTTGCCCCTGTTTTAACTCCTACCAAAATAATCTCATCAAGCTGCTGAAACAAGTAATCCATCCATCGCAGAACAACATAGAGACACAAAGGACAAACAACTATGCACTAACCCCAAGGGCAATTAAGAGAGACCAATTAACCAAACAGTCATGTTTTTGGACTGTGGGAGGAAGCCGGAGTACCTGGAGAGAACCCACACAAGCACGGGGAGAACATGCTAACTCCATGCAGAAAGACCCCAGGCTGGGAGTCAAACCCAGGACCTTCTCACGGCAAGGCAACAGTGCTACCAACTGTGCTACAGTGCAGCCCACAAATAATCCACACTCTGAAAATGCCATGCCCTGGCCCCTTGTACACAGAGATCATATTTACCAGGCGTCCTGTGGAATAGGGCTCTCAGCTGAGGAGAAGCACGCACAACTCCATAATGTACACACATGCATGTAAGCTGGTAGCTGGGAGACTGAGGGATGTTGTTAGTCCTTCGGGTTAAAGTTTAAATGCTAAAGTCTTTTGTCCCATTGTCAAAGTGAATCCCTGCCATTTTATTAAGAAAGGAAGGAGGTTGAAGACAAGCAGAAAAAGCTCAAGCTGGAGCTCGCAGGCTTTATGAAATAAGTTTAATATGTAGACTGTACTTGCTGAGATATGCCTGCAGAACAATCCATTGGTTACAATTACAGCTCAGAATGGCAAACTCAGTGGTGCGCTACATTGTCTACATAAATAAACCCATGACTTCCGTCACTCAAGCTGATTATAAGTGGGTGGAAATACTGAGAGTTTCCTTCCCTGAAGTAAGGCTGAAACAGATGGGTGAGGTGCAGAAACCTCTCATAATTAGAAGGAAATTCCACAGATTGTGTGGAGACACAGTGCAGAAGACATATACGTGTATTTACCATTGTGATAGGCTTGCTGAGAAAGTAGCAGTGACACACCTTAGTAGTGAGTACAAGAGCTTAGCAGGGTCATGTTTGCCCTCACACTGAAATTAAAAGGTCTTCCAAAGTTCCTGAGAAGGGCAGCTTGAATTTGGTTTGAAGGAAATCTTACATACTGTTTTCATTTCATCAACTTAGAAACAAATACTGACCTTAAGTCTGAACACACTCTACAGAGGAATACAATTAAGCAGTGCTTATTAAAGTTGTTGCTAAGCACCCAATACAATCCAACATGGACAAAAACAGAGCAGCAAGAGGAAATGCAGCACAGTGCACCCAGTTTGTCAGTAAAACTGTTACATTATGAATCAGAGCTAGAAAAATAGAAACAGGGGTGAAATGTAACCTGTAGGCCACACAATTTGGAGCTCATCAGAGGAGCAGCTGTTTCTTCATTGCATGGTGGAAATTGGACATTTTAATTGGCTAAATCTTGCCAAAAAGGCCACAAGTGGGACATGATGTCCTCTAGCTCAGCTGACGCCATGGACGGAAAAACGAAATTTGATTATTCTTAAAATCAGCAGATCTGTTTCAGATTTAGTTGCACCTCCAGGTTTCTGATTCAGCTGCAAAACACAATCAAAATTGGACTCTGAACTTACTTTATGGAGGAACAAAAGGACTTTGATCTTAAAAGTTTAAGGATGTCCAATATCTACTTTTGGGGTAAATGGGATACATGGGATTAAATATGTTCACAAAACTGGTGTGATTTCCAGATACCCTATGTGTGATGACAAGCCTACTTTAATGTGCAAAAAGGCACATTAAAACCTGTCTATGCAACTTATGCAAGATGTGAAATGCATCCTACATAGCAAGGGGTGGGATTACAAAATAAAAGCTGCAAATTTAAGATAAAAGGAGAGATTTGCAGCATTGTAAACATGACGGTAACCAATGCAGAAGATTAAAATACACGTTCATGTCTTAAGACTCCCACTGTGTGCTTTAGATCCTGACACTGTCTATAAGAACAACTACATTAAGCCAGTTTACAGTACAGACCAAAGGTTTGGACACACCTTCTCATTCAAAGAGTTTTCTTTATTTTCATGACTATGAATATTGTAGCTTCACACTGAAGGCATCAAAACTATGAATTAACACATGTGGAATTATATACTGAACAAAAAAGTGTGAAACAACTGAAAATATGTCTTATATTCTAGGTTCTTCAAAGTAGCCACCTTTTGCTTTGATTACTGCTCCACACACTCTTGGCATTCTGTTGATGAGCTTCAAGAGGTAGTCACCTGAAATGGTTTTCCAACAGTCTTGAATGAGTTCCCAGAGATGCTTAGCACTTGTTGGCCCTTTTGCCTTCACTCTGCGGTCCAGCTCACCCCAAACCATCTCGATTGGGTTCAGGTCCGGTGACTGTGGAGGCCAGGTCATCTGGCGCAGCATCCCAACACTCTCCGTCTTGGTCAAATAGCCCTTACACAGCCTGGAGGTGTGTTTGTGGTCATTGTCCTGTTGAAAAATAAATGATGGTCCAACTAAACGCAAACAGGATGGAATAGCATGCCGCTGCAAGATGCTGTGGTAGCCATGCTGGTTCACTATGCCTTCAATTTTGAATAAATCCCCAACAGTGTCAGCAGCAAAGCACCCCCACACCATCACACCTCCTCCTCCATGCTTCACGGTGGGAACCAGGCATGTAGAGTCCATCTGTTCACCTCTTCTGCGCCGCACAAAGACACGGTGGTTGGAAACAAAGATCTCAAACTTGGACTCATCAGACCAAAGCACAGATTTCCACTGGTCTAATGTCCATTCCTTGTGTTCTTTAGCCCAAACAAGTCTCTTCTGCTTGTTGCCTGTCCTCAGCAGTGGTTTCCTAGCAGCTATTTTACCATGAAGGCCTGATTCACACAGTCTCCTCTTAACAGTTGTTCTAGAGATGTGTCTGCTGCTAGAACTCTGTGTGGCATTGACCTGTTCTCTAATCTGAGCTGCTGTTAACCTGCGATTTCTAAGGCTGGTGACTCAGATGAACTTATCGTCCGCAGCAGAGGTGACTCTTGGTCTTCCTTTCCTGGGGCGGTCCTCATGTGAGTCAGTTACTTTGTAGCGCTTGATGGTTTTTGCGACTGCACTTGGGGACACTTTCAAACCTTTCCCAATTGTTCAGACTGACGGACCTTCATTTCTTAAAGTAATGATGGCCACTTGTTTTTTTACTTAGCTGCTTTTTTCTTGCCATAATACACATTGTGACAGTCTATTCAGTAGGACTATCAGCTGTGTACTGTATCCACCTCCTGCACAACACAACTGATGGTCCCAACCCCATTTATAAGGCTTGAAATTCTACTTATTAAACCTGACAGGGCACACCTGTGAAGTGAAAACCATTTCAGGTGACTACCTCTTGAAGCTCATCAACAGAATGCCAAGAGTGTACGGAGCAGTAATCAAAGCAAAATGTGGCTACTTTGAAGAACCTAGAATATAAGACATATTTTCAGTTGTTTCACACTTTTTTGTTCAGTATATAATTCCACATGTGTTAATTCACAGTTTTGATGCCTTCAGTGTGACGCTACAATATTCATAGTCATGAAAATAAAGGTGTGTCCAAACTTTTGGTCTGTACTGTACATCTGCTAATAGGATCTCATTCATTCCTGAAACAGTATGTCAGTCATATTGTGATTATAGTAGTCAGACAAACTAACAAAACTTGTCTGAAAAGTCATTAATAATATTATATAAAAAATAAATACATCTACTGAAACTAGTTTGCCAGTTTCAGTAGATGCACAATGTTATTGAATTAGGCTACATTTTTCTGTTCACGTCATATTAAATCTGCTACATATATTATGAAATATTACTGCTGATGATGCATGAAAACACACCTCATGAGGAAACATCACAGTCTGTTTTGTTTTCTTAAACTAATAGCTGCTTTAAAAATGTACAGAGAAAACAGTCAAATTGAGCAAAACTGCTGTGGGATCATATGGCAACAAAGACAAGGAGGGACACTCTCCTCTGTTTGGTATTAGCAACAAAGCCTGAACATCCTGGGAGCTTAGTTGGTCTTTTTACTGAAAGAAGACAAGCAGAGGCCTCGCAGAAATAAAGACAAGTTAACTACAAAGATTCATTAATAGTGGGAGAAAATGGAAAATAAAAGAACGTAAGTAGATTGCAAAAAATCAGAAGTCAAATCAAAGTCAGAAGGCAATATTTTCCTAATTTACATCATTTTAACAAGGTTCTGAGAAGAAACTATACAGACAAAGATGTACTAATCAGTCAGAGATCGAGATAAGCCAGTCTCACCTTGATCAAAAACTCTGATTAGGAATCAAAACAGCCAGTTATTCTCTGTAACTGCATACTGACAAATTAAAAAGAAAACTGGTTCAAATCATTATGGGTGCAGAAATCCTTTAGCTCCAGGAGGCCACTCTGACAGAAATGTGTTGTAAAGTTTAGCTGAGATCCTGTGTTTTCCTCAGGAAAGCACTGAAATTCACAACAACCTCAGTCAGTGGGAGACCTCTCCAAGCTCCCAGAGGATTACACTGCACAAATGTCAGAGATAAAAGGATGGGAAAACACACATGCAGCAGCAACACTTGACATTTACAGTCTGCTGTGGTTGGTCGGCTGACTAAACTATTCCACAAATCATCTGACCTTTAAGGCTTTTTGTTTTTAAAAAGTGTGTTTTTTTCTCTCCCCAGTTTATTTAATGCTGTGATCGACAGGTTTGAAACCTTTTGCCAGTTTGATATCTGTACACAGTTTAGCATAAAATCAAACTGAGGCAGCTTTTCTGCAACAGACCTAATAATGAAAGTAAATCTAAACAATGTAATAGATAAGAACAGAAGTGGAGAAAGTAACTAAATGCAAACTGAATGAAGACTTATTTAAATATGGTGCCTTGCTACCTCCCCTGACTAACTGATTAATAATTAAATGTAAAGGGAAATATGTCTTTATCATTTGTAATGGCTGAATAAAAGGGGTCACCGTGTTGCTAACTAATACAAATAAATAGAAATAAAAATCTGTTCAATTAATCTGAACCAAAAGTATGAACAGGATATGCAATTTAAAAGGAAAAACTCCCAAATAACAGCATAAAGTCACACTAATACGTTTTACAGAGAAACTAATTCTGATTTTGTTATGTTACAATGATCCAATTCAATTCATTCAACCAAAGTACAGCCCGAATGAAGCAAATTCAGTCAGTCAGTCATTTTCTACCGCTTATTCCATAGTGGGTCGCAGGGGAGCTGGTGCCTATCTCCAGCAGTCTATGGACGAGGAGGGACAGGGAAGCAAATTCATTTTAATCCAATTTATTCTGAATCTGTTCAGTTCAAACAAACCAAACTATTCCCAATCCCACTAAAGTCATTCTGTTCAACTCATCCATCCGTCCATCCATCCATCTCTTTACGCTCTCCACTTCTAGTTTGTAGTAAGCTAGCTTAGGTAAATATGATATAAATAAAAAATGCATTTTTTCTGTTGAACTTCTCAAAAATAATCTTGATTCACGGTAAACATGAGTTACTGACAACAGAGGCAAAGGTCAGTGAACTTTGCTAGAACAGGTCTGCCACACTGCATTTTCATCCTATTAGTATACAGTAGCTGAATTAAACTGACACAACTTTGTATTCAAAGAACAACACGTTGAATTTTCCCTACAGGCCTGGATCACTGTCCACAGAAAGGTTTGGGCGCAGCATCCTGATCAGCTTTTAGTTATTCATAACAGTAACTTCCAGCCTTGCATGAATACCAAACAAACACACAGACCTTCTCAAGGGATTGGATCTGCTGTTTGTGTCTTTCATCCAGTGCTTTGCTCTGGCTGTGCAGGGCCTCCCTCTCTTCCTCCATCCTCAGCACCTTGTCCTTCAGGCGGCTTCGCTCGTTGTCCAGGTCTCTAATGGCTGCTTCCTGGGTCATCTGAGTGGCCTGCAAACTGCTTATCTGACCTGCGACAGGACACAGTCATGAAAAGAATGCAAACATTACAGATCAACATTGTTATTTTAAGCAAGTGTTATGAAAAATGTCCAACATCAGCAAATGACACCACTCTTTACTACAGCCCCCACCATTCTGATTGGCACCTCTGGTATCTGTTATTACAGTAGCATTATTTCTTACAGAAAAATAACTTACATTGAGAACATTTATTCAGAGTGGAGAAAATCATGTTAAATAAGGTTTTTTTAGAGAACCACAGCTGTAAATGTCAGAATCTGTGCCATGTCTGTTTGTTTGGTGCTGTTTACTATGCTTAACCTCTAGATGGCGTGGAACCTGGAGGAGAGGTGACAGGTGTTTTCTATTCCCCTGATTACCTGCTGAGGAATATTTAAGGAGGAGGCTGCCAGCAACTCACTGCCAGAGTGTTGCCTTTAGTGGTACAGCATTAGCCACATTACCTTTGTCTTGTCCTTGCCTTGACCTTTTGGTAATCAGTGTCTGTTACCTTGCAGGATTACCTGAACCTGACTTTGCCTTCTGCATTGAACTCTGCCTAGATTACCCTCTTCTGGAAAGAAGCGATCCAGCTCCATTAACAAAGACTCAAGCCTCTTGTTACTTCGTTTGATCACAACGGCTGGCAGCCTCCTGATTTCTTCGCTCCTTGGATCACCCTCCATGAACCCTGTCCACCCTCCTCCATCCACTGCACCAACTTCAGAAACTCTTGGACCAGCTAACCATCCTGGCACACCAGTATTCACCATCCTCAGTCTCATGGGTAAACAACCCTTTGGTCTCTCCACCCCCCTATCGCGGACCTCCCCATCTATCCACTAAGACAGAATTATTATTTAAGAATTCAGATCCTGAGTTACTCCTTGCTTACCATTCTGTTTATTTTACAGTTGGTAACCAGGTTCCAGTTCCCTGCACATTTCCTTACATTGTAAATAAACTCATTACCGTTAAACTCAGTCTCCTGAATTGCTTTCTGCATGTGGGTCAAAACTGTTCGAAACATTATGACAGTAACAATTATTAGCTCTTAGGTAATTAGTATGAAATAAATAGAAATTATTTTTAATTAACCTTTTTAAAGTTGATCTGAGTTTCGATAAACTTGTATTTAGTAATTGATGACTTCCCATCTCCCTGAGGTATAGATATGAGATGACACAGAGGCCCATTTCTGTTAGGCCCTCCTCAAAATTGGAAAGACAAGAGAACACGACGTCCCAAGTAATACTGATGTGTGTTGATCGTAATAAGTCAGGAAATAGCAATAATAAAAAGGCTACTTCAAAAGGTAACTGATGTATTCAATCAGAGCAATAATTAAGCAGTTTGATAAACTGGAACTGTGACAAACAAGCCTAATGAGAACCCATATCTAACTTACTACCCCACACTGAGAGAAGAATGGTGAAATAATTTAGAGAACTGCTTAAAAAAGTGGCCCGTTGGCCCAAGTTTTTCCAAACATAATTAGACACAACAGCAAACTGAAGAAAAATTGCTGAAATTGTCTGCGATTATCTTTCATTTAAAAGCAGCTAACATTGAAGACTGTAGTTAAAGATGTCAAATCTTCATTAGGAAATTGTGATGAGTGTTTCATCAGCAGTATTACTAAAGAGGCTTGTCAGTTTTATTTTGTTGATAAATGAAAAAACAGCTTGCGATTAAGTTTTTATGGTAAGTTTTTAACTTTAAAATAATGAATGATAAAGGAAAATAGAAAGTTTTAGGAATTCATGCAAAAAAATTTAAACATTTTCCTTAGTCAGTCTGAAAGTTTAATTAAATTGACTTTTCTGCCCTTCTGCCATTTAAAAAAAAATCTAACCAAATAACCCAACCGATCATTAAGACTACAAGATTACAGCACACATTTCAGCAAGCCAGCTTTAACATTTCATATAAATTTGACAGAATGTACAATAAAATGTGTCTTTCTTCATAAAAGGACCTTTATGAAAAACTGCCAGAAAACTGTGAAAGTGCTGAAACCCTAAGTAGCTTCAAAACAAGATAAAAAACGTATTTGTTAGAGTGGCCTTTGAATGTGTTATCTAAACATTATTAGTTAAGTTTTCGGTCCAACTTTCCTTTCATTTTCTAATCCATCATTATATTCTCTTTATTTTTTTTTATTACCTCTGTTGTTTGATTTTCTGTATCATTGTAATGTTTTTCCTTATGTACAGCGCCTTGAGGTCCTTGTTGCTGAAAAGCGCTTATAAATAAACTTGACTTGACTTATGTGCACTGCATTCACCGGACTTGGAACAGACCCTAATGTTTGTACAATATGGTTGCACTGAAAGAGAAACACAGGAAGTTGTCAAATCAGATTGCTTAAAGAGGATCTCCTCAGAGTGAGAGGAGTCTCCCCTCCCTTTTAGGACCAGGGAATGCCATTAATTTTGAAGTGCAGCCATAACATTAAAATGTTATAGGCTGTAATGTCTCAGACAGAGACAGAGGAGCTGTTAGTAGATGTTCGGTGTGTTTCTATTGCTGCGTGGGTCTTGAAGGGAGAAGAAGAGAGAAACTTCAGGTTCTTACTGGCTTTGAGGAGTATTTCCGTTGCTTGCTGCTGAACTCGATCTCTGGCTGCCTCCAGCTCACACTCAGCCTCCTTCTGACGGATCTCTATAATCTCGGAGTTCTGGGTCACCTCATCCAGCTGCTTGGTTAAGTCCTAGAGAAGAGTCAAAACAATACACAAAAACTTAAACAATGCACATGTGTGACTTACAAGCGGAAAAAACGCCAGACATATCTTCTGTGGTGTAAACTGTTCGGATTTATGTCCAGGAAACAGAGGCAGCTAGAGTTTCTCCAATAAAGGTATATCAATAATTATCTTTTGGTGCAATGACTTCACCATTAAACAGCCAAATTAGGAGTTTAATTCCTCACTTTGCTGTTTTCTCCTGCCACTAGGCATCATTTACAATTACTATTGCCATAAACTTTGTTTTTTTTCTGTTGTCACTATAGAGAGTACACCTGGCTCATTGCTTCTATGTTTAGTTGCGTGTCTTTCCGGAACACAGTGTCTGAGCAAGTGCTGCTATTAATTAAACCTGACCAAAACAAAAATAATGCTATTCGGTAACTGAAGATCACAGGCAGAAATCAAAATACAGTTAAATGGAGAAAATGAAAGAGTATATAAATACACATTTCTTGGGGTAATTATTGAAGATAAAAAATGGAAATCTCAAATTAGATATACGCAAGTTAAACTGTCAAAATGTCTCTTTATATTGAATAAATCCAAACAAGTTCTAAAGGAAAAAGTGCTCCACGTTCTTCATTGTTTCCTAGTTTTACCTTACTTGAACTACTGTACTGAGATAATTACAAAACTTCACTACAGTCAGTAATAACACTGAAAAAACGAGCAATAAGAGTAATCAATAAAGTTGATTATTTGGATCACTCAAATACAGTACTCGTCATGTTCCGCTTATCCGGGACCGGGTCGTGGGACAGCAATCTCAGCTGAGATGTCCGGATTTCTTCCTCGCCCATCTCTAAGAGAATTCCCGGCCACCCTACGGAGGAACCTTATATTTATATTTCCGGGATCACGTTCTTTTGGTCATGACTCTAGGTTCATGGCCATAGGTGGAGGCAGGAATGTAGACCGACCGGTAAATCGAGAGCTGAGCGCTGGCTGCACCAATCCGTCTGTTGATCTCCCACTTCATTCTCCCCTCACCCGAAAACAAGACCCTGAGATACTCCTCCACGTGAGGAAGGAACTCTCCCCACACCCAGAGAGGACAAGCCACCCTTTTCCGATCTTGGACTTGGAGAAGCTGATCTTTATCCCCGCTGTTCCCACTCGGTGGTGAACTGCCCCAGTGCATGCTATAGGTCTTTGCTAGAGGGGGCCAGCAGAACCACATCATCTGCAAAAAGGAGAGACGAAATCCACGGGTCCCCAAACCAGCCCCCCCCCCCCCCCCGGCACCTGACTGCGCTTAGAAATCCTGTCCATGAAAGCCATGAACAGGATCGGTGACAAAGGGCAGTGCTGCTTACAGCACTATTTTTCTGTTGCTGAACAGATAACGTTGTTGCTTTGTTAACTGATTCTAGGGCTCCTAGGTGGGGGAGGGGAATTTTATGACCATGTCTTGTTATACAAACACTTTAACTCCTTTTAACAAGAGAAAAACATGAGAAAAAACCTGCGTTTTACTTTAACTCTTGTCTGTCTTAGTCTAGGACTGCAACTATACAGACTGTAAAGAGGCAGCTGATTAGGGATCAGTAATCTGCTCGACGACCAGAGGTTTAACAGCCTAGGACTGTAAGAGTTAACTCAGGTAATCTGGTCAGGGACCAGCGATTCATTTAGTTAAATATCACGTCTTTCCAGAACACTTAATGATGGGGCATTTGCTTCCTTTAACTTTATTTTCTCTCTTTGTTGTTCTTTCCCATCGAAAGCAGTCCTGGCTCACTGCTTTGGCAAATGATTGTTTCTGTTTCCTGGGCTAAGCCATTAATGGAGTAATTGCTGCTATTATTTGTTTTACACCTTTTAGTTCTTTTCTGATAAAAAGTACACCATTTACAGAGATTCTGTGTTTAACTCTGTCTTTCCTGGACATTGTCATTGACAAAGCTATTGCTGTCTTTAACCTTGAGTACTCTTTGTTTTTGTTTCCCACAGGTTCTCCTGGTTTAGAGCTCCTGTGTTTACCTCAGACTTCTTCCTCAACTGAACTACTGATGGAGACACTGCTGGAATTAACTACAGTATGTGTACTCTGCTATACTTTCCCGTAGAAAGTACTCCTAGCCAATCTTGTCCTCACAACCCCCAGTGAATCCTTGCAGATAGCAGCTCATCCAGAATCTGGTTCTAGTTGAGGTTTCTTCCTTATAAAAAGGAGTGGTTCCTTTCAAGTCTCAATGACTCCTTAAATAAAAAGCTCGTTGGCATTAAATGATCAGCATTTGTTGTTTCTGACATTAGCTTTGAAATGCCTTGAATACTCTGAACTGAATTGACTCCTGATGATCCATCACTGCTGTGACTCCTGAATGAATGTTGACAGAGCGAGCAGTGTTCCTAACAACATGTATCTTTATCCACTGTAGTGGAAAGAAGACATAAAAAGGAAGGTAAACCATGATTTACTAAAGGTCTATATCTAAAATATGAAGTGACTAAAAATGTGAAATATGGTGAGGTTTCGGGGTTATGTTATCTGTCTGTAAGAAATAATTTCAACAATCCTTTGAAACATTTAGTCCTCTAAATTCACATAGTGATTGTTTAGTAGATTTGCAGTAAATCTATATTAGACGTAATTCATATCCTTTGGAACCACATAAATACAAATGTGGAAACCTTAAAATAAAGGTCAATTTTAAGCACTTTGATACAGATATGTTGTCAGACATACTGTAAGTTGTTCTGGTTGTGTTAGATGCATCCATGGAAAAATACCAAAGATAATATAGTAAAGCTCATAAAACAGTATTTTAGCTCCAACCAGATGAGCTATAGCTGAATCCTTGGTATATGCAAATGGTCAACTAAAGAATGTCAAATATCTCAGGTTCTGTGTCGTATCTTTGCTGAGATAAAATGTACAATGGGGATCCAACTACAGGCTTGAAGTTGGCATGCTGAGGACTTAAAAGTATTAATATTTAAACCAAGGTAAAACCCAGAAGAAACAATACCAAGCTGTGCAATCCAAGTAATAGATTAACTGGGAGGGGTGAAAGATCAGCCAAAACAGGTGGATTGATTAAGGTTTATAGAGTAGTTGGTAACTGAGACACTCAACACGAAGGAGATCAAGTTGGTATGACAGGAAATGCTTGAACAAATAAGAACATCACAACTAACCGAGAAAACTAATGAAACACACCATAAAAACAAAATAACACCAAGGAAGGTAATTCTAAACATGAAATTAAAGATCAAGTTTACTTTCTGTTGAAGCACAACAAGACATTATGAGGTTTCCTTTGTACTCTGGTGTGTCCTTTCTTATGTCACCTTCTGTTTGCTGCATTCCCTGCATCTTATTTTTAGTCACCAGAACCATCTGTTATAACAGCACATTTAGTTTGCTCTGTTTGTAAATAAATAAAGTTGTATTTATCTCCTATCCATCTGGTTCCTGCCTACATTTTGCTCCCAATACCTCCGCAGACATCTGTGACGATTAGCAGAAGCAAATTAAAACCTGCAGCTACGGAAATGAGGGAAACCGCTTGTGCATCTTAACCGAAACAATTACACAGAAACAATATAGGCACCTGTTTAGCACAAAGTCATATAATCATACTATACATATATCAGATATAGCTAGAAATGCTGCAGAGAGATTTCAGTTATTTTCAACTTACAGAACAAAACATATTGTTGGCATGTTTTTAATACTGAGGATCAAGAATGTAAATTCTGTTTAATTAAGAAGGACCAGACTTGAGGGAATGATGTGGATCGACACACATGCAGCACAGTAGTGATGTTATTCAGAACTCGGTAGGAACTCATGAGAGGTAATTTCACATCTCCGACTCCCCCCAAACAGCCGGCCTCAAACCTAATTACTGCAGCCACGGTTAAGACGATGAAGCCTCAGAATGATGAGACCCACTGAGGAGTCACACCAATTAGACTTTATGGGTGCGAGTGCCAGCAAGCCGTCCTCCCCGTGAGCCAATGAACGTTGCTGTAAGATGTGATTTGTGAGCAACAATGCTGGGAAAAATTATTTTCTGTCTTTTTAAATGTTTATTTTCACATTTCCGTGGAGAGTTTTGCTGGCTGAAATATTCAGACAGAAATGGAGTGAGTTTAATCTTTGTGAGCATGAATTCCTAACTTGGACTTCGAGGTTTGGAGGGAACTCCCTGATCCTGAGCGAGTACACATTTAGCATGATGTACACATTTAGCATGATGGCTAAAAAACATTAAAATGTAGGAAGGATTCTTGCTTTGCCTAAATGAGAAGGTTGGAAACATTATCTGTGGGTTGTTCTGAGACGTCTGGAACGTAAAAGGTGGGATGGTTACCAGGAGTATTGGTTGGAGCTTTGTGGAAGATAAAATATGCCTGTATCAGTGTGAAAGATCTTATTTTCTCTTAGGAAGCTCAAACTTTATTATTATTTGCATGTGGGCAGAATAAACGTTTTTCCTGCAAGTTTTATAAAACTTTCTAAACGTTTTTATTAAGCTGAAGATCATTTTTTTCAGCCTTCTGACAGCAAGGAAGCTTGGCCACATGTGATTGCATGAATTTTGACTCTGAATAATGAAGCAGTCAGTGCTGAGAGTTAAGGGGATGTATGGCTTAGCAGAACCACGACTCCGTGTTCGGCTAACTCTGGGATGTTTTTATTCTTCTGTATTAATGCACATCAAATTTATAACTTTTTCAAAATGTAAAACCTTGTTTAAAAGATCAATACTTAGCTTAAGGGGTTAAAATTAGTGGGGTACAGTAAAGCATGCGGTTCAGAAATTACCAACGCAAATTTGTCTGTGTGTTTCCAAGCTGGACAAAGTGACTTCTATGAGTTAACGAATGAAGACTGCAGCCCATTGAGCTGAACCCCTCATTTCTCAGAACTTACATACTTTATTGTTTCAGGCCTGGTTGCTTTACCTTAAATACCAACAAGCCTTTTGATCCTTTTAATTCTGCTACACTTTAGGGTATCCTACTTTAGTAATTTGTTTAGTTTAAAAGCTGATGTCCGCAGTTAGTTTAATTACACAATTCTGCTCCTAGTCCTGCAGTAAATTTATTTGTCCTTTCACAACCTTGGCGCTAAAGGAGAAAAATAAAGTTCTTTAATCCCACATTGATCCTTGCTGTCTCTTTTTTTTATCTTGGATCCAAAAAGGACTAAAATCAGTTCTGTCTCTTTTATCCAAGCACATTTGAGCCCACTGAGCCAGCAAATCTTTAAAGGCTCATATAAATAGCTCTACTGTTTACTAAAACACTGCACTGCTATATTTGTGGGACAAGCAACCAGAACAAGAGGATAAGAAGAAACACAGATAATCTTTAGCTTGATGACACATCAGACAGGACATCATCATCTTGAAGACCTTCCTCCAGAGGTGTGAAGGGTGAATGCATTGTACTGACAGGTGTAGAGAAAAGTGGAAGAAAACTGGAGGAAAGCTCACTCCCTTGAATGAGAAGCACCCTGACAGATGCATAATATTGAGGTGCCTTAACTGTTGGCACTCATGTTAGCTCTTCTGTGTTCTACAACCAACAGACGATTTCCCAGATGTTACAAACAATCAGGAGGGTTTATCAATAGAAAAAGCCTCTCCACTAGTCTCCTGCTGTTCATCCATGTATTTCCTGCAATATTCCTGACTGTCCATTATTTTCTATGTTTATTAACAACATGATTCTGCCACCCCTGTACTTCCCACTTAGGATGTGTTCTCAGGCTTGCAAGCTTTCGTCTTTTTTCTCCAAAAATAACATAGTCATTATGCCCAAACACATTCGCAAACTGCAATCTGGCTTTGTATTCTGGTTATGAAGAATTAGCCTCTTCCTTTGCAAGTGGCCTTTCAGTCAATGCCGTTATAGGAATCCTTTCCATGTTCATCATGACACTTTCTTATTTCAGACCTTATCTCAGTCTTTGGTGTTTTACTTGGACAAAATGGACTTCTCTGCAGCCTTGATCTTGATGAACCACAAACTGTTCAGGTTAGCAATTATTTCCTTGCACCGAAGACCCTATGGATGCAAATTGATGAGGGTAACCATGGCTAACAAAAAAGAAATTATTTCAAGCAAATCAGCCCCTTTTTTCTACCACAATCAGTCTGCTAAATACATTGATGGAGTCATTTCATCTGAGCTTTCTCATGCTTCACTTGTTCCTAGGATACAATTACTGAAATGAGACCAGCTGATCAGTTAGTGCAAAAACAGAGTAAAACAGTTTTTAGTTATGATTAATATGCATCTGAACAGTCTGTACAATTATGTATGAACACTGGGAATTAAAACGACAAAAAAACTGAAGCTGCAGCTATGAGATGTGAAGTAAAACCCATAAAAAGAAGGTGTGTGTGTATGAAACCTCCTCTATCTTTGTGAAAAAACTGCCAAAATTCAACTTCAGGTGTACTTAGGCTTTAAAGCATAGTCAAACACAAATCTCAAACAATTTAGTCTAAATTCACCTTGCTTTATGAACTTAAACACTAACAGATGGAGTTAAGAACAGCCTCACCTTATAAATCCCTACAGGTCCTGTTTGATTTCTGCATTTCCATTTAAAAACTTATGATTAATTGCTTTTATCTTGCAGGAAAAAGCCTCCATCAGCCAACTCGGACTGGCTTTTCTCAAGAGTGAAATATTTAGTCCAAAGACGGTGAAAGCAGCAATTTAACACAGTGTCACTGGTGTATTTCACTCAGGGGAAAATTTGTAATTTTTGGCAAGCACATTCCCGCAGTAGCTTGTGAACAGTCAGCCATTAATTACGTCTGTCTCAGTTACTGCGAGCGATCATTTGCTTGCATTCTCTGGAGATTCGCCCACTTCATTATGAGCTAAAGGAGAATGACAGAGAACACTGGAGCAGTAAGCTGCAGCATCTTGAAAAACTGCAAAAGTCATTTAAAGTTGATATTTGATGACAGTTTTTTCTGCATTTCTGCAATCAGTAAATAGAGTCCACTTCGAGCGTACCACCCCCACTGTGAAACATGTTGGAGGCAGCATCATGCTGTGGGGCTTTTTGTCAGCAGGGACAGGGAAGATGGTCAAAGCTGATGGAAAGATAGATGGAGCTGAATCCAGGACAATCCAGGAAGAAAACCTGTTAGAGGCTGAAAGACTTGAGATTGGGGTGGAGGTTCACCTTCCAGTAGGACAACAAGCCTAACCATACAATCAGATGCAGAATGAAACTGTTTAAATACAAGACTATTCATTTAGAATGGCCCAGTCAAAGTCCAGACCTAAATCTAACTGAGGATTTTTGAATGTGTGGATATGTTCACATGCATTCTCCATCTCATTGGACTGAACTTTATGAAGGTAAATATGTCTCAATATTATTCAATCAAACAAAAAACTAATCTCAATCCAAAAAAAAAAAAAGTTATCTCAATCCAAAAATATTAAGTTGTGATCAAAACTTTCAGAGTTGTAACGATTTTTGTTTTTTTATGGAATATTTTATTTTGGGGAGGAAAAAAAATTGTTTGAAAAAACTTTTTTGGATTAAAATGACTAATTTTTTCTCACGAAGAGCAAAAGGTTATTTGCAAAACATAAACTTTTATTTGCGCATGTCAAAAATCTTTGGTTTTGACGCTCTCTGTTTTTAGTTGAACTCAAAAAATTTTGAGTGCTGGGAATATAAACATCCTGGGCGGGGCCTAAAGACGAACGATGTAAGACGTTTCCCTATTGGTTAGCGCTGACTGAAGCAGCAGACTCTGATCCCCTCCACCTCTGAACTTCTGCTCGAACTGCAGGGCTTGCAGCGTCGCAGTGAGGAGACATCAACTGTACCGAAGAAAACTGCGGTCAAGTGAACCGACAGTCAGAAATACGTGGTCCTGCCAGCCGACACCAGCTCTCTCTTAAAGATTAGCGTCACGCATACAAGGTTCATTACGGTAATGGAGCAGAAAGGATGCCGATCCTGGCAACGGTTGAGAAAATAAGAGGAAAACAGAAAAGTAACCTTCAGAACATTTATATTAATTACATTTTTACAACTTTCACATTTATGTTTTATGTAAAAGAATAAATATTTAATATTTTACTGTACAGTTTTGGAGAAATACACAACTCAATGTACCTCAAAATGCTCAACCATTATATGCATTTGTCCCACTTTCAGGAATTTATTTCTCCAAAACCATGAGAGGCGACAACACAATCTCTTCAGATTATATTAGAGGGTTATCTATATTATAACCAGAATTAATATTTCATACTTTTACTGTAAAGGTTTGGAGAAATACACAACTACCCCAACAAAGTACCACAAACACTTCTTTTTGGTGAAGTCGATGAGATCTTGGGAAGTGGTCTGGACAACTTAAAGTGCAAGAGCATCCAGATCTCCTCTGACATCTCCTGGACTGGAAACGCCCCTCGCCTGTTGAAGAAGGTACAACAACAGCTCTTCTTCATCTCCTCAGCTGCTTAAAGATGTCAACAGGGCCACGGTGGAAAGCACTCTGTGTCTCAGCATGACAGTATGGTGAGGGAATTGCACAGGAGAGGAAGGAAGTATCACGGGTTGTGAGGACAGCACACAGGATTATGGGATGCCATCTGCCCAACATGGATTCTGTTTTATACTACACTTGGGGTAGTTGTGTATTTCTCCAAACCTTTACAATAAAATTATGAAATACTAATTCTGGTTATAGTATAGATAACCCTCTAATAAAATCTGAAGCGATTGTGTTGTCACCTCTCATGGTTTTGGAGAAATAAATTCCTCAAAGTTAGGCAAAAGCATATACTGGTTAAGCATTTTGAGGTACTTTGACAAGATATTTCTACAAAACTGTACAGTAAAATTATGAAATATTTATTCTGGTTATAATATAGATGACCCTTGTTGAGGTAAAATAATTCTATCACTGATATCCTTGCGGTCTCAACGTCACCCCAGTCCGGATGTCGTGAGAAAGAACAGATGAAGAGCAGGAAATTAAGATTAACACAAGTTTAATTTGGTAAATAATAAGTCCAATGATTTCCAATCTGTATTGAATACAAAAGGAATGATACAAAGAAAGAAAGATTTACCAAAGGCCTTTTGGAGAGACTCAGAGATCAGCAAAGCTAGGCTGTTTCCACTGAGTCTGTCTTACAATCAGTGTTAAAGCATTTTGTACCCTTACTTCAAAGCTGACGGTTTGTTTACAAAGCCACAGGTCACTCAATGGAGCTTTCTACATTCCCGTGTCCCCACTATAAATTAGTTACTCCTATGGGAGTATTTTATTGCCTATATCGTGACTAACAGCCGGCATTTACTGCTCACAGATGCTGGGAACATCCTGACCTGGGATTAACCCTTTCTCCAACCTGAAGCCTGCTGTGACCTCTGTGACTACTCCCTCTCAGGCTCACAATGCATGTTATATCTCAGATTTATACTCACACATGCAAACTTAACACATAGTATGAAACTACTCGTACTCGTCGTCTTCCGCTTATCCGGGACCGGGTCGTGGGGGCAGCAGACTCAGCAGAGACGTCCAGACGTCCCTCTCCCTAGACACCTCCTCCAGCTCCTCCGGGGGGAGCTCAAGGCGTTCCCAGGCCAGCCGAGAGATATAGTCCCTCCAGCGTGTCCTGGGCCGTCCCCTGGGCCTCCTCCCGGTGGGATGTGCCTGGAACACCTCCCGAGGAAGGCGTCCAGGAGGCATCCGGTATAGATGCCCGAGCCACCTCAACTGGCTCCTCTTGATGTGGAGGAGCAGCGGCTCTACTCCGAGCCCCTCCTGGATGGCTGAGCTCCTCACCCTATCTCTAAAGGAGTGCCCGGCCACCCTACGGAGGAAGCTCATTTCAGCTGCTTGTATCCGGGATCTCGTTCTTTCGGTCATGACCCAAAGTTCATGGCCATAGGTGAGGGTAGGAACGTAGACCGACCGGTAAATTGAGAGCTTTGCTTTTTGGCTCAGCTCTCTCTTCACCACAACGGACCGGCACAGCGCCACCATTACTGCAGCAGCCGCACCGATCCGTCTGTCAATCTCCCGCTCCATTTTTCCCTCACTCGTGAACAAGACCCCAAGATACTTAAACTCCTCCACTTGAGGCAGGAACTCCCCTCCAACCTGAAGAGGACAGGCCACCCTTTTCCAGTCGAGTACCATGGCCTCGGACTTGGAGGAGCTGATCTTCATCCCAGCCGCTTCACACTCGGCTGCGAACCGCCCCAGCGCATGCTCTACTCCGAGCTCCTCCCGGATGGCCGAGCTCCTCACCCTATCTCTAAGGGAGAGCCCGGCCACCCTACGGAGTGTTGGGTTTATGATTATTGATTGATTAATCTTGATCAATAATTATAATTACAAATCATAATCTGACAAAATCAACTTCTTAACCAAAATCCTCATTTATGAATTGAGACCAGAGAGGTTTCTGGTGTTGTAATTGTGGCTCAACGCCTCTGACAATTACAACCGTTAAATACTCCGTAATAATTAATAACTATTGCCGGAGATGTCACTGTTTAATCGACCGTTTCTGCCGAAACGTGTGGAACGTTAACCTTATTTTGACTGACGAATCACTTTTGCACACAATGAACACAAAACGCTCTCTCTTTATCTATGTGAATATTTATTAATCTTCACCTACTTAACATGCAACGTTCTACAAACACAGGGGTAACACATCTAAATAAGCAAAATTCAACAAACGGCAGTGGGTATGTATTGAATCAACCAGCAGTTTATGGCAAAAACATAAGAAGGAATGAGAATATGAAAAGGGGTTGTGGTGACGAGTGGGGGGGGGTTGGAGCGCAGCTCCGTCTGTACTCAGTGATGTCCTGATCATAAAACTTCCCCCCAACTCCTGAGCACAAAGGATTCTAACTTTTGGCAGCAATCTAGCACAGTGAGGTTGAAGACAAAAGGGAAATGGAGAATTTTACCATCAGGTCGTTTTAACAGTCCAGTCTTACAACGCACCCGCGTAGACTCTCAGATGGTGAAACACAAGCAGATCTAGGAACGCAGCGGCCCGATATCAACATAACACATCAAAGTTTCAATAAGCAAGGTTACATGCACATATTATTCAGAACACATGAGATCCTAACCAGCGATTCTGATCGGTCTACACCTCTGACCCTGCCCAGGCCTTCTAATAAAGAAATAAAAGATTAAATAAAAGATGGGTTTTACTTGGTGAAGCCTCCTTCTGGGTCAGCGAGTGAGAGGGAAAACGGGGGGGTTTGAAGCGTTGTGCGCGTCCGCAGTTACACTCCAAGAGAGCGGTTAGTCCCGTCCTTTGGTCTTCTTGACGAAAAGGAAAAAATAGGAGCTGACCATCAGCAGTCGACTAGGGGTGAAACACGATGGCGGTTCGTTTCCTCGAACTCCGTGTTTGTAGTCACGTGTTAAACTCACGTCTTCGATCGGCAAAGTGAAATTTCTGGCCTTCCTAGTCCAGAAACCTCAGTTATGAATTGTTCGTTGGCCAACGAGAAAGAGAAATAAATGAAGACTCCACGTGGGATCTCTTCTTCTCAGAGGACACTCCAGTTGTGTGGTAACCTTGTCAAGATTGCCAGCTGAAAGCGAGTTTTAAAAATGTCCGCCTTCCTATATAGCGTCTTGTGACGTCAGACTTGGGGCGTGTCATATCAGCCGCCATGTCCTGGATACAAAATGGCCGAAAGCAGCAGGAGGCCTGGTGTCTGTGCAAGTAGTCCAATATTCAACAACAAGTGGTCCAACAGGAGGAAGCTAATTTCAGCCGCTTGTATCCGGGTTCTCGTTCTTTCGGTCATGACCCAAAGTTCATGGCCATAGGTGAGGGCAGGAACGTAGACCGACCGGTAAATCGAGAGCTTCGCTTTTCGGCTCAGCTCTCTCTTCACCACAACGGACCGGCACAGTGCCCCCATTACTGTGGCAGCCGCACCGATCTGTCTGTCGATCTCCCGCTCCATTCTTCCCTCACTTGTGAACAAGAGACCCCAAGATACTTGAACTCCTCCACTTGAGGCAGGAACTCCCCTCCAACCTGAAGAGGACAAGCCACCCTTTTCCGGTCGAGTACCATGGCCTCGGACTTGGAGGAGCTGATCCTCATCCCAGCCGCTTCACACTTGGCTGCGAACCGCCACAGCGCATGCTGTAGGTCTTGGCTAGAGGGGGCCAGCAGGACCACGTCATCTGCAAAAAGAAGAGACAAAATCCACTGGTCCCCAAACCAGACCCCCTCCGGCCCTTGGCTGCATTTAGAAATCCTGTCCATAAAAATTATGAACAGGACCGGTGACAAAGAGCAGCCCTGCCGGAGTCCAACATGCACTGGGAACAGGTCCGACTTAGTGACGGCAATGTGGACCAAACTCCTCCTCCGCTCGTACAGAGACCGGATGGCCCCTAATAAAGGGCCCCCGGTTCCATACTCCTGGAGCACTCCCCACAGGGCATCACAAGGGACACAGTCGAATGCTTTCTCCAGGTCCACAAAACACATGTGAACAGGTTGGGCAAACTCCCACTAACCCTCGAGCACCCTGTAGAGGGTATAGAGCTGGTCCAGTGTTCCACGGCCGGGACGAAAACCACACTGCTTCTCCTGAAGCCGAGGTTCGACTATCGGCCGGACTCTCCTCTCAGATACCCTGGCGTGGGCCTTACCAGGGAGGCTGAGGAGTGTGATCCCCCTGTAGTTGGAACACACCCTCCGGTCACCCTTCTTATGAAGGGGGACCACCACCCCAGTCTGCCAGTCCAGAGGCACTGTCCCCATCCGCCACGCAATGTTGAAGAGGCATGTCAACCATGACAGCCCCACAACATCCAGAGATTTGAGGTACTCAGGGCGGATCTCATCCACCCCCGAAACCTTGCCACCGCGGAGTTTTTTAACCACCTCGGTGACTTGAGCCTGGGTGATGAAAGAGTCCAACCCCAAGTCCCCAGCCTCTGTTTCTACCAGGGAATGCGTGATGGCAGGATTGAGGAGATCCTCGAAGTACTCCTTCCACCGCCCGATAATGTCCTCAGTCGAGGTCAGCAGCCTCCCACCCCCACTATAAACAGTGTTGGCGAAGCACTGCTTCCACATCTTGAGGCACCGGACAGTTTGCAAGAAGCGCTTCGAGGCCAACCGGTAGTCCTTCTCCATGGCCTCACTGAACTCCTCCCAAGCCCGAGTTTTTGCCTCTGCAAAACTATCTAAACCACTGCAGGCCTCACTTGCCTCAACAAAGGTCAGGTTCATGATTCAAAATCAGGAAAGAAACTGGGACAAAATGGGCTCCATGGGAGAGATACAATACAAAGGCCAGTCTTCCATTCCCTAAAAGATGTCGTGATAATCCCCGAAACGTTTGGGAAAACATTATGAGTGCTGATGAGATAAAAGTGGGAGATTTTGGAAGGTGTGTGTATGAAGGTGTATTAAGCTGAAGCCCCCTTGGGTTATGCGTGAAGACAATAATTCAAAGCAAACCAACAAAACCTCCGAATGGCCCATAAAGAAAACAAAGTGAAGGTTTTGGAGTGGCCTAGTCAAAGTCTGGACTTAAATCTGATTTGAATGTTGTAGAATTAACTTCATGCTCAAAAATCTTCCAATTTGGCTGAATTAAAACTATTTTACATATAAGAGAGGGCCAAAACCAGTAGGGCCGGGGTGGTTTGGATCGTTTTTTTCCCCTTAATAAATGAAACCATCATTTTAAAACTGCTTTATGTATTTACTCAGGTTATCTTTGTCTGATATGAAGAGTAGCTTGTTTCCGAAACATGTAAGTGTGACATCAAAGCATAAACAATATAAATCTGTGGGAAGGCTAATACCTTTTCACAGAGCTAAACATAAACATCAAAATACCAGAATATAAATGTTATAGATGACATCATTATAACTGTAACAACCAATATGTAACATAGACTTAGCAGGAGTGGGAATAGTTACGGGACTTTTTCTGAGTATATTTTTGCACATTTGTTTTTATTGATGTGTAATCAATAAAAATCCAGACCCTGCAAACAATAATTTCCAGACGTCCTGACTGAGTAGAAATCCTGTTTAGGTCAAATCACATTAAACGTTGGCACCACTTTAATAAATCTATCTTCTCTTGTCTTCAGACTCCAGATTTAGCAAGAAAACCAGTGCAAGGTTGTTTCAATCCTAGCTGCCACCAACCTTGATGGTGCTGTCTGAAGTGGTGAGCAACCCCTGGAGCTTGTGGGACCTCTCGCGGTTTTCCCGAGCCTCGTCCGATACCCGGGCCAGCTCGGCCCGAAGCTTTCCGAGGGTTTTCTGGAGCGCAGCCTCCTGAGCCTGGAACTCTCGCCGCAGTTCAGCCTCGGTTCGCTTCCACGCCAGCAGGTTGTCGGCCGTCAGCTGCTGGGTTCTCTTCATGGCCTCCAGCTCGCGTTCATAAAAGGCTTGGGCCTGGTAATCAAAAACCAAACAAAGAAAGATCAGTTTTATTCAAATAATTAGGCTGAAAGTACTCTCTGTGACTATTAATAGTTCAATGTATTGATTAAAATCACTGACTGCTCTACTAGTTAATATTCACAACTGTTTAGCAGAGCCACTTTTACGTTAATTGTTTAAATTACCAATTAATTGCAGAGAAATTAAAGACAAACAATAGAGAGCATACAATAATGAGTTATGTTATGTAGTTATGTTGCAACTGAACTAAAAAATGACTCCATCCAGGTGATTTGTCCAAAATAAATGCATCTCTTTTGTTTTCTTGCTGTTATGAAAAAAAAATCTTCGGGTGAATTCCCAAAGCAATACTTATTTCTGCATTGTATTCACAAAGCAGATTGCACCAATTAGATGCTGGAGCACATCAGATGACCAACTGAGAACATCTCTTTTTTACTGTTTTATTATAGTTTTAACCTCCCTGGGTTTGAAATTGCTTTTGTTTTTTGGAATTTTATTTTTGCATAACTTTAGCTATGTTGATGCAAATACTGTACACACCTGGTCGTGTATGGGGAGAAATTAAATTTCTTCCTGATTTTGTTCATATCTCATTTAAACTAAATGGAGAAATCTGTGTCCCTTCTGCGTTCTCTGTGCTATGCAAACCAATTCCTAATGCATTTTTTTAACACACTACCATTGCATTTTGAAGTTGTCATCTTTTTACCAGAGCCACTAAAAAACAAATTGCCGAGTGAGTGACTTAATCTGGATGGCATTAAATTGGCCTACAGTAATAAACCAAAGACCCTAGGTGTTATCTTTGACTAGGACATGTCATTTAAATCCCATCTTAAACAGGTTTCTAGGATTTTGTTTTTAACTGATTAAAACCAAGAAGGTAGGCATTTATTCTGCTGTGTATTATAACTACCAGTCATTCTTGCATTTGTTTGGTGTGGAGTGCTTTTGTATGCATCTGGATGAGTATGGTAATCACTGGTGACCAACTTATTATTCATCTGATTTTGTGAACCTAAAAGTGACTCTAAAGGTATACAGTAGTTCAGAACAAACACACATTCCTTTAAACCCATATTCCCTTTGGCACATAAAAGGAATTTTATCTGACAAAACTAATAAATGAGTTCACTGATCTAGCTGAAGTTTAAGCTGAACTGAATTTAGAAAAATGCATATAGTACATGATCTGTATGTACTAGACATTGATCTAAAGAAATGTATATTCTGGAAAGGTTGTTAAATTTATAATCTAGTACAAGACAAACTCCAGGGCAGCTCTAAACGAATTCATTATGAAGTACATCAATGGAATCACTAGAAATAGCTGTTATAGATGCAGCCCCATAAATCATTGCTATAAGTTGGCAGGGGAAAAAACAATTATCCATGCTATGTTGGATCTATGGAGGCAGTAAATACTGTTCAAAGTCTGCAAGGCAGTACCTTGCTGAGTTTGGCTTCATATTCCTCCACCAGTCTCTTCTTGTCCTGTTTGAGTTCCTCCACCCGCTCCGTCAGAGAATCCACCTGTAGCACGAAGAGACAACATGGGATTCATCAACAGTTTCTGACATTGAACCTGTATGAAAGGGAATGTTGCTTCTGAAGAAATACTAACAACATTGTCATTAGTGCATTGCCCCTTTCTTAATACTTTCTTGGTGTTTAACTTGAGAGCCTCAGGCTTTACGGAGCTGTTCTACTTTTGCAGAAGTTGAGGTGCCTTACCTCTGCTTTATGGAGCTGTCCCAGTTTCTCCTGGTCTTTGCTGTAGTTTGCATTCTGGCTCTGGTGGCTGCGAAGAAGCTCCTGGATCTCTTGTCTGTGCTGAGCCTTGAGCTCCTCCAGAGCAGCTTTCTTCTCCAGCTCAAACTGAGCCTGGGCCTGGCTGAACGTTCGCAGCTTCTCCTCAAAGGACCGTCTCATCTCCTCCACCTCCCTCGACATGGACACCACGCGCTGTGTGTGCTGCCAGAAAAGCCAGGAATGAAAGGCTGAGTCAAAGAAGGGGGGATTGATTTCTGGGTTTCATGCAGCGCCAGTGACTCTTTAAAAAGGTCCACGCCAGGTGGTGATGCACTGGCATGGGGGATTCTGATCTTCTGACTGGCAAACTTCTCTGCTCTGAATTAACACAAAATAATCCATAAACTCACTCATCAAACACCAACTATCTAAACATTAGGCTTTTTGATGTTTTTAACATCCAAATTTAACAAAGAAAACATCACAGCACCGATTAGGAGTGTCTAAACTCACTGATCTGTAAAGTAGGTGAGGCCCATACAGTAAACATCTTAAATGGTTGTTTTTACATTCATTTTCTCTTAAAATAGCTGCTATCAGAACATTAGCATTTTATTTGACTAAAGAAGCAATTAACTAAATAATCAACAAGTTAAACTAACTAAACAAGAAGCGATTTGTCTTTGAACAGAAGTGCAGGAATGACGTCCAGTCGAGACCTGAGCAGCTAGAAGCTGAGACTGTTGGTGTTGTTTAGTGCATCAAGGAACTGCATTCATCTGACAGAACATGCTGAAATACTTCATCCTGTTTAATTACTTAAATATTATGATGGAATTTATCAGTGAAACAATCTGATTACTACTGTTTTTGATTGGAAGAGAAGGTATATTTATGGATCCCATAAATATTGTATATACCTATACAGTATTCATACCCCTTGACCTTTTTCTCATTATGTCACATTACAAACACAAACCGAAGTATTTTTAATGTGGAAGAAAAATAATACAGGGTTTCTCAGATCAATTACAAATAAAAATCAGAAAAGTGTGGCATGCATTTGTATTCGGCCCCCTGAGAAAATATTTCGTAGAACCTCCTTCTGCAGCAGTTCTGGCTCCAGGTCTTTTTGGGTTTGTCTCTACAGGCCTCACAAACCTGAGAACTAATTTCTTCCCCATTCCTCTTTGCAAAAAATAGCTTAAGCCCAGTCAGATTGGATGGAGAACGTACAGAACTCTGTGAGAGCTTGGGATACAGTTTTTTTAACCTAACTCTGCTTTAAACTTCTCCACATTTTTTCTTCCTGACATGTCTGCTGTGTTCCTGGGTCTGCATGATGTTTGTTCACTAATGTTCTCTAATGAACCTCTGAGACCATCACAGAACAGCTGGATTTATACTGAGGAGAAATTACACACAGGTGGACCCACTTTTGACTAATTAGAAGACATCTGAAGTCAGTTGGTTCCCCTGGATTTAATCTAGGGTCATCAGAGAAAAGGAGGCTGAATACAAATGAATGGCACACATTTGAATGCATTGAGAAATTTAAAAATAATGAGTTTGAGTACATGAGTATATGTCTACCATAGAAAATACCAATAAAATACACTGAAGTTTGTTGTTGTTATGTAACAAAATGTGGAAAGAGTTCACAGTATCAAAAACGCTCTCATCTCAGGAGTATCTGGTAATACCAGGGTCTGCAACCTGCGGCTCCAGAGCTGAATGTGGTTCTTTGGTCCCTCCACTGCGGCTCAATAACAAGGCTTAAAGTAACTGAATGTTTTTTTTCAGGTTCAAACCATTTGCTTAATATTTTTAAGTTGGCTACATCTCTTTCTACACATTTGTTTCATTTTTATTTCCTTTCTGAAAGTTCAATTTTTCTAAAACCTACAATTAGAAATACATTTTACGTTAATTTCGTTAGTTTTCAAAATAAAATAAAACATTTAGTACATACTTATAAATGTTTTGTAGCAGTGGGACAAAAGGTAGCTGACTCGGGGTTTATAACTGACATTCATGTTCGGACAGGATTTACTGGGGGATTAGATCCTATTTATCTTTTAATAGAGAAAAAAGTTGCAATCACATTCTCTAAATCAGTTTCCCAAGAGGTCAGGTCAATGAAAAGAGTCATTATTTAGTTGAACCCTACCTCCATTAATGTTGGCGTAATTGTTACCGGTCAATAAAAACAACTAAAATGTGTAGTGTGGCCAGAAAAGATGTTTGAACCCAGCAAACTGTAACAAAACTGTTTTGAAAGATTTTTCCACTTGAAGCAGCAAGCAGAAACAGAGCTGCATGGATCCCTGCTCATGACAGGCACACACCAATCACTGTTGACAAACAGAAGCTCTGCAGCCTCACAGCTTGACTGGGAGGCTGACACGATACTGATTACCTGCAGCTGTGCCCACAGGACCCCGCAGACACAGCTGCTTCCTGTCCGCAGACCGTGTACCTGGGCCTCGGTGCAGAGCTGCATATCCTCCACCCTCTGACGGTAGCTCTCGAACTCAGCCAGCGCCTGCCTCTTCATCCTCTCGTGGAGCTCCATGGACTCCTCCAGAGACTGGATCCTCTTCTTCAGGTCCATCTCATCGCTGATTTTACTCTTGTACTGAACAAACACGCAGCAATTGGTTAGTTAGACCATATTCTTCAAATCTGGTGTTTTAATGGAAAGAAGCAGTTATTTCATCCGCTTCTGTTAATTTAATTGATAAAAAAGCTAATTCCTGGAATAATGAACCTGCCAGCAGAGGAGGAAAAACACTAAAATAATTCCACCTCCTGGATTTCAGCTTTTAATTAAAATGAGATTGTTATTAGATTGTTGAATGTGCTCAGACATAAAATATGGCAGTGATTTTTCTCATAAAGAAACTTACATAACAGTGAAAATTAAAAGTTTAAATCCATACATTTCATTTTGTGAAATTAATCTGATTGCATTCGGAACCCAGCAGTAAACATGCAGGGTCTCTGCACAGATGAAAATGGTTAGTTCTCCCACCATATTGGTGCCAGAGGCCAGATTATGGGTGCCAGTCATTAGATTAAGGGCACCAGTCAGGGGTGCACATTGTTTCTTTTAATTTTCTTTTAGTTGTTGCAGCAGCGCCCCTTGAGTTGTCGGCACAGAGTTCTACCATCGTCATTTTGGGTTTTGGATGATGAAGATTATGATGATGCAAACAGACTCAACACTGGAATGGTTGGATATTTGACACATTTTCAATAGGCCTCAGGTCCATTCCACAAGCCTAATGTTTGGCTGCTGTATTCATTATAAATGTGTTTTATTGTGTGTTTAGAACTATTGTCCTGTTGGAACACCAAATTCAACCTTTTGACCCAAACTGTCATCCTCAGATGAGATGATTATAATGCTAAAAAATATCAGAAACTGGAAGTTTGGTTTATCGGGTTAAAGGTAAACATGGACTGATACGGTGACAACATCAACACCTTCAAGCGTGGATGAAGGTGAAGCCTGGTGGTGGTAGCATCATGCTGTGTGTCTGTTCTGCTGCTGGTGGTACTGCTGTGTTGCATGAACTGGTGGTAGTGAAGACTACATCCAAATTCTTCAACTTCACCTCAAATCCACAGCTAGCTAATTACAATTTGGCCTTGGAGTGAATAAAGTGCGTTTCTGGAATGGCCAAAGACTCAAATATAATAGATGACTAACCAATTAAAATCGATGTGTATGATAAGTAGTGGTCAATGATCCAGAAGAATGAGCTCCTAAGTGACTTTTATCCAAATATTATTAGGGATGTATGCATTTATTTGAGCCTGTTTGCTTAATTTGAACCTTGTATTGGGGAAAATCCACAATAAACACATACTTGTGCAGATTATGTTTGCCCTAAAAACATTTTCAAAAAACAACAATGAGCAAAACAAAGAAAGCAGTTTTGCTGCTGAAAATGAGCAAGAATAGCAAACTATGAGGAGACTGGTTTCCCACAGTGGAGAAATTTAGGATTTACACATAGGTAGCTTCTATGGTCCGACAATTAAAAAAAGAGCTCATGTTGGGTGTAAATACGGCATATTTTCATTAGAACTGTTCGATACCCAAAAAATATGTCATACAATTAACCTTTTCAATTGTTAAGCAGCTAAACATTGATTATATTAAGCACTTCAGTACCATCCCTTATAACAGACAGGTCTCAGGAGGATTTACCTGCAGTATCTTCTCTCTGGTCTCAGAAAGAATCTGCTGCACCTCCTCTTCATGCGCCTCCTTCAGAGTGGCGATGGCGGCCTCGTGTTCATCGTTTTTTGTGTTCAGTGCATAGATAACCTGCAACACGGAGGAAAGACAGACATTAGACATTAAACATGATCATTATCAGGGTTTACTATAGTATCAGTACTGGTGTAGAAATAGACTAAACAACTGGAATAAGTTTAATGTGCGTGGCTTGCTGCGTTGCATATACGTCGCTGAATATTTAATGCAGACATGAGCAGCAAACATCGTTTTGAGGATAGTGTGGAATATCAAAACTGAAGGATGAAAGGCTGGTTTATGCCGAAGCTGTTAGAACGACATGAAAAGGTTTATAGGACAGAAAATCTTTGCATTTATTCATGAAGAACAGCTGAGGCTCTGCATAAGTATCGGTAATAAGCAGAATATGACCAAAAAGTTGATTCAGCTGGAATATTTTAAAAACTGCGTCTCTTTTCAGCTTCTGTTCTATTATAATAGATGATCAATCTTTTTCTTTTTTAATTTGAAGCTTCTGTCAGTTAGTTCATACTTTGATGGTTCTGATGGTAATTAAATGTCCCCAAAAGAATACAAAATACATGCACGAAAAGCATTGATTTGTGCATATGCACCACAGATCTTCCAAATCTGCTGGGAGATTGAATGCAAACGAGTGGATAAAGCCTGCCATAGCATAAGACCTATAAAGCTGCTGCAGTACAAATAAGCAGATATACCATGCAAATGAGCTACTGTGCTGCATATAGCCTTCCCAGTTCGTGCCTTGATGACACCAGTATTAGCTCAGTGATGTCTTTGGTTATGAATTAGAGATGGGCTGATGCTGTGTACCACTGGGGTTAAATATAACACTAGCAAACTGCGACTGACCCTTAAATCCATCCCAAAAATACACGCGGCCGTCCGGAGAGCCATAATCTGACAGCACCGTAATCCCCGACTCACAGGCACAAAGACCGGGGACAGAAATGGGTTTCACATTTCCATGCGAAAAACCAGAGACACTCTGTTAGCCAGCATCCCCTCACTGCTGTGAGAAACAGAAATATATGGGGCTGCTTCTGGAAAATCAGGTCAATAATTCAGGGCACTGAGGTGGACAAAGGTGCTAAAGATACTCAAGTTATTAACCAAAGGTCATAAGGAAGAGAAGAACAGATGAAATAGATACAAGAAGAGAGGAGAAGGAGAGGATCACATCAAGCTCTGGGGCTTTCAATAAGATAAAAGGACGCAGCTTGACAAGTGGTGGTGTTTATTAAATAAGAATTTTTTTATTCCCATTGAAAGAGTCTCTTTTTGCTGACAGCTGCAGAGCTCCAGTCTGCTGACACTTCATAAACAACAAGTTGTTTACCTCCTCTGATGTAGATGACCTGTGAATTCCACTCTGACCAGTTTGGGCATGTTGTTATCTGTTGTACACTACACTCAGTTTGCACTGTAGTTTAACATTATAGGACTCAAGAAATGTGGACCGACAGCTATGCGTATTTATATGGGCCTCAACAAGGCAATGTGCCATGTTTGCAAACACTTTCATTCTAGCAAATTATCCTCAGTCTCTGCTTCAGATTGCAGACCATGTTAGAAACTAATTTTAAGGTTTCACACGTCCCCTTTATTGTCCATGCAAAAAGCCCCAAAATGTGCATGAAGCAAAACTTTATTGGAGATATAAATGTGCAAATCGCTGCTGCTTGCGTGAACTCTATAAACATTTAAACAGGTGCTGCTTTAAAATTAAAACAAACTTTGGCACTTCCTAAATTATTTATTACCTCAGATGTTTTCAAATTATATTTCTGTGTACTGACTGCTTATGTAATGCATGAGCTCGGAGCCATAGATTCATGGAAGCTGGCCGCCACAACCTGCAGGCCCGCAGGTCTGTTTATCGTGTGCTGCCCTGGGAACTTTGGCAAAACACTAGGGTGGGTCTGGTCTGGTCTGGTTGCCAACAGCGCTGGATAACAGCAGTAAAATTCAGGCATGATTGTTACAGAGCCCCAAAATTCTAACTCTAAAGCCAGAGAATATTTGTGATGCAACGAGGCATCCAGACAAGAAGAGGAAAACAAAAGCCAAACATGGCAGTGTTGCTGCCATGGCAACATGAATCTACTATAACATTTTCCTGCACCTATACCTGCTCAATACACTGTAAAAAACTAACACAAAGCTCCTATGGGAATAGAGGTCGGCAGTTACCGCGTACAGGTGTTTGCCTGCCAGCTGCATATACTGGGGGTTAAACACAAACTCCATATATTATGCACGTTTTGCAATTTCCAGCCCAAAAGCCATTCAGTAAATGGGGGATGACATAGGAACCTCAGGCATGACTAAAACATGGTTTAAAATAATAAATCTAATGTCAAGGGAAAGAGAAGTCAAAGGATTTTTCAATTCGTGGGACTATAGCCATAACAATAATGATCTGGTCTAAATATAAATAAAAGCTTTTCAAGTACAAAACATACAATAGATTCTACTCCTATTATTATAGAAAAAAGGCAGGAAGGTAGCAGACAGGTTCTAACTAACTAAGACACTTTAACTGGATCATCATCAATGTGAACAGCTCCATTACAACAGGAGTTACGGCAATGCGTTGGTCTGCAGCGTAAAGGTGTGTGTTAACAATATGCCAAGGAGGAAATACATCAGCAATGACCCCAGAGAAGCAACTGTTGCTGCAGATCAGTTTAGGAAGAGATTTATAAACACAGAGTGTATTATGCTGTTGTGAGAAAGTTTATTCACAAGTAGAAAACATTTAAGAGAGCTGCCAGTCTCACCAGGAGTGGATGTCCAAGGAAATTCAACCCAAATCACAGTGAATGAGAAACTCCCCTGGAGGTCCATCTCAACCTGTAGAGACCTTAGTTAGCATGTTAAATGATAAAGTCCATGATAGGGAAAAAAAGAAAAGGACTGAACAAGTTTGTCTTGTTTGACAAGTTGCCACGAGAAAGCCTCTTCTGCCTAAACAAAATACCGCAGGAGGTTTGCAAAGCTGTATCAAGACATATGCAACAATGTCCTTAGATAGATTATACCAAAGTGGAGATGTCTGGCTGTAAAAAACAGAACCATGTTTGGAGAAGACCAAACAGTTCTTCAGGTTCTGAAAGCTGTCAAACACGGTGGTAGAAGGATGATGATTCAGGCTTGTTTCACAGCTAAAGGATCTCAAAGCCACTGAGTCAACCATAAACTCCCCTGTACACCACAGCATGCTAGAGTGTGTCAGCTGAAGCTTGGTCCAGATTGGCTTATCAGGACAATGATCCCAAACACAGCAACGAATCTACAACAGAGTGACTTAAAAAGAAGACAACAACATGTTACAACAGCCTAGTCAAAGTCCAGACCTGAACATGATTAAAATGCTGTGCTGGGAATTTAACAGGGCTGCGCAAAAACAAATTTTTTGCAACTTTGCAGGAATTACTGAATTTAAATTAAATTCATAAATACTTTATTCACCCCAAAGAGAAATTAAATGTTGTTATAGCTCATATTATGAAGGTTTCTTCAAAGAAACGTTGTAGATGCTGATAGCTGTGGGCAGGAAGGATCTCCTGTAGCGCTCCGTCTTACAGCAGATCCGAAGAAGCCTCTGACTGAAGACACTCTGTTGTTGTAGGACAGTCTCATGAAGAGGATGCTCAGGGTTCTCCATAATGTTCTTCATTTTATGAAGAATCCGTCTTTACACAATGATCTCCAGAGGTTCCAGAGGAGTCCAAAGAACAGAGCTAGTCTTTCATGTTAGCTTTGTTTTTTCTCAGTAAACAATAAGACTGTAATTTGTTTATACCACTAAGCTTGGATTTTATGCATTTTACAACCTGGTGAAGACCAGATCATTTTTAGTATTTCCTGATTCAACAACCCCCAGAAATAAAAGAGGGTGTACTTTCTTTTTTTTACTACAACTGCGTCTCCTGAGAAATAATACTGCATCCTAATTAAGAGCAGTGATCTTGACACATGGGTACCTAATATGTTCGTCAGTAAACAGCAGGTCAGCACTGATGATGGTGGCTGAAAATAAAAGCTTTTAAAAGGTGTGAACTCGTTTCTTTGCCTTTCCTGTCAGTTCAACCCAACAATATAAATAAAGACAGAAATGGCAAGTTCAAATTCAGTCTGTGCTGCGATTTGGAGCTTTCACACCAGAGCTTTGTGTTCATAAATGAGCAATGAAATGCCTAAGATCAGAGACAAACAGCAAAGAGTCAAATAAGGATGAGAAAATTTGGTTTGCCACAAAATAAGGCATCTTTTCCTCAGTGCAGCTAAATTATTCAGTCTGCTCAGTCTCTCATTAGCTTAAGAAGGCAGCGTAGGAAGAAGACATAGCTCTTAGAGGAGCTAAAATCTCCATCACATCCCAAGAGTCATCACGAGACACTTCTACAGATGAAATGCACTAATCAAAATGCTGCAGGGTCTGCTGATACACTCACAAAGGAACAAACACACACACATCACCAGCACAGGCTGCCAAGATCGTCGTGAACCACTGAACCCAGGTCCAAACTCATCAGTGTGATTTGCCTGACAAATGGCCACCAGGAGGCAAAGACCGTTGTGTATTAAATGTGTAGATGTATGTGTTAGAGAGATAAAGGCAGTGTTTTCTGTTACTGTCAAACCAAAAAATAGCTCTGTTAAAAAGTTCCTAACAATTTGTGGTAAATTTAGGTTGATTTATTCCCACATGGTCTACATTCAAGGGCACACATTCTGCCTCTTGGGAGTCTGCGCGTACTAAACAATTTATATGACTTTCTAAGCCTGAACGGGTCCTCTCAGGCAGAGCTTGTTCTTAAGTCTGCACTCCTGGTAAGGCGACACACAGCTTTAAAATATCTCCTGCTTTAAGGTAAAATTTAATTTTGTGTCAAGGCATTTTATGGCAACCCTGAAGGTACATGCAGAGTCCAGTTTTAAACTTGATCCTTTAAACTGCGGCAACGCAGAACACAGTTTGATGAACAAACATTCTTAAAACTGATGCTGCATTTATACTCACTCAGACGTTTAAAGGCATAAATTCAATCAAATAGACACCAAATATTGCATAGGCAGACTAAAGGAAATATAACTTCCATTGAAAAAAGTTCATTTATTTCAGTAACCTAGCTCATTAAGTGAAACACATTTTATAGATTAACTGCACACAAACTGATGTTTTCAAGGCTTTATTTCTGTTAATTATGAGGATGTTCTGATTACAGCTAATGAAAATACGACATTTAAGATTAGAATATTATATCACACCAATAAAAAAAACTTGTTTTAGTATAGAAATGTCGGTTTTTTGAAAAATATGTGTTATAAATACTTAAAGGTTGTTGTTTTCAAAAAATACTCCTAATCAGACAAACAATCCTAATAGGAACACATGTTCTAATTTATTGATTATGACTGTATTTACAGAGCTCCGAACAAAGAAATACATGAAAAACATTTGGAAATATTGCAACTCCTTCAAAAGTTGAAGGAGGGGGCAATAAACTTATAGAGGGAAAGTTCAGGTCATGCCCCAGCAATATAATTGTAAGTCGGAAGTTTGACTAGGCTGCACGGTGGCGCAGTTGGTAGCGCTGTTGCCTTGCAGCAAGAAGGTCTTTGGTTCGACTCCTGCCTGGGGGTCTTTCTGCATGAAGTTTGCATGTTTTCCCCTTGCATGCATGGGTTCTCTCTGGGTGCTCTAGGTTCCTCCCACAGTCCAAAAACATGACTGTTTGGTTAATTGGTCTCTCTTAATTGCCCTTAGGTGTGAATGAGTGTGTGCATAGTTGTTTGTCCTGTGTGTCTCTGTGTTGCGCTGTGACAGATCGGCAACCTGTTCAGGGTGTACCCTGCCTCCCACCCCTAGACTGCTGGAGATAGGCACCTGTGACCCACTATGGAAGAAAATGGATGGATGGTGTTAGACTAGGCCTTCTAAAAACCTTCATACATTCTAGTGTGCTTTGGACAGTGGTCCAAAGCAAGTGCCCCTGGGATTAGTTTCATGGTTCTATCAATTACAGCAAGTTGTGCTGAACCTGAAGCTCCAAAGCATATTACCACCACCATGGATGGATGTTGATATAGATCAATGTCTACATAGACGTACATGTTGATGGACAACTTTTATTTATCAATTTATTCAACATGGATAACAGCTGTATTGTGGTTTCTGTCCAATTTCTGTCTTCCTTTATTACTGTTTGGCCTGATGCTGCACATCACTTGACATTTTCGCTACTTAAAGTTCTCCAGTTTCCTTATCTTACTGAAAAGGTCGACGTTCAGTATCTAGCATGAGTCAGCAAGGTGCTGGAAATCAACAGTAAAGTCCTGAGCTATAAACAAACAACAGTGAGCTTAATGAGACGAGAACCGTCCATGTGAGGGGGACTGCAGAGTCTTATTGTTTGTGGTTCCATCAATGAGGCACTTGTTATTCGATTAACTATAGGCAGAAACGATGTATGAATTCAGCTTGTCCAAGTCAGCTTGAATATCATGCACTCAGTGCAACAAGGACTGCATGTCGTGGAGTGCAAAAGAAGCTGCAAGAAGCAAATCAGGGATAAAAGGCTACTTTTCTCCCCATGGAGCTGCTTAATTTATTTTATTTATTGTTTAATTTCACTAAAACATGCTGCAACCCATCAGGTCTGTTCAGTCTCAATTTGAATCTGAGCCTCTAAAGCTAAACAAATCCAGTGAGATTTAGCATTTTACTCAAAACAAAATGAAAATGCCTCATTTTCACTGAAGCCTTCAAAGGTGTGAGAGTGAGAAAGATTGAGGGAGAAAATGTCACTCATGGCAGAGATCATTTCTCTTCTCCGCCGGTCGATCACTTCGTGTTCTAGCAGCGTTTTTTGTTTAAATGACAGTGAAAGCAGCAGATCGATAAGGTGACGGAAAAATGCGACTGGCTTTGTGTGTCTGCTGGGAAGAAGGAAGAGCGGAAAAACTCACTGGCCTGCTGCTTCCTGCTCAATGAAATACTGTACACTGTGAAAGCAGGAAAAAATGGGAGTTCGAAGCTCTTAGTTGATGTCTTTCACAAACTACTATATAATGTTTGCAATGAAACTAAATTTTGGTACATTTCCAGACATATGAGTCTTAAAGTAAGACAACAGAGCCTTAGAACTGCATTACCATCTAATCGTATCTGAGTGATGACAGGGAAGTGTCAACGTATAAAAGGTCACCAGTAAAATTTCCTAAAAGACAATTAAGCAGCTTTCATCTGAACAATGCTGCAATAAAAAACATTTTTTTTTAACTCCAGGAAGATTCTGAATATATTCTCCTGTAGAAATATACTCCAGAACCAAAGAGAAGACTCACTGTAATGTTATAGCTGAAGACAAACCTGTAGATTTTGATGTACAGCAAAGTAAAAAAGCATTTGCCCAGTTACATATTTCTTCTGTTTTTGCCATTTTGCTTAAATGCTTCAGCTCATAAGAGAAATGCATGAATAATTCCTTCTAAACCCAACAACTGGTTGTGCCACCTTGGCAGCAGCAACTGCTATCGAGCGTTGGGGATAATGAGTGTTTTACACCTATGTGGAGCAATTTTGGCCGACTGCTCTTTGCAGAATTCAGCCACGTTGGAGGGTTTTTCTGTTTGAACGGTCTGTTTAAGGTCATGCCACAGCATCTCATTTAGATTTAAGGCCGGACTTTGACTAAATCACCACAAAACTGTTTTTGAGGAATTCAGCAATAGATTTGCTAGTGTGCCTCGGATTACTGTTCTGCTACTTAACACAAGTCCACTCGAGTGGAGGTTCACGAACTGATGGCTAGACATTGTCTTTGGGATTTTCTGGTTGGAACCAGAATATATGGTTCCAACAATTATTGCACCTGGTCCAGGTTGTGAAACAGTAAAAGAGCCTCAGACATCACACTACCATCCCCATGTTGACCATCTCAGACTAATATCTATCAGGGACTTTGTTTCTCATGTGTTCCTCCTGTAGAGGAAACGTATTTCGGCAAAGTTAGATTTGTTTAACAACAGAAATCAGACCGTAGAAACCACATTGACTAAAACTGAGATGAAAACTGCAAAAAAGGTCACAAGAGCCATGTGGCTCTTGTGTCCAACAACATCAAAAAAACAACATTAAACTAAAAGCCAAGTAACTCCTAGAAAGTTGCTGGTGAAGAAACCTGACCAGTGATCAGCGAGTCAGAAAATCAGAGTCTAATATGTTTCTGATTGGTTAACACAGCAAACCTGAGCACTCAGAGAGGTACATGTAAAATGTATTTCGGTTATTCATTCAGTCAGCAACTTTTAAAAATGCTTCAGAGTTTTAGCAGATAACAGGAAGGCTTGAACAGAGCATAGAAAACTTTAATTTTTTTCCCCTGTGAGCTTTCAACTTCTCTGGATTTAGGAACATGCTGGATTTAGAAATGTTGGCCTGGAAAGATCAGAGTGATCTAGAATATACAGACAGAAACTGCTGTTTTTGTAATGCTGGCAGCTCTAACTGTGCTAATCACAAGGATGCTCAAGACTGCTTAACATTTCATCCCAGGAGTCATTTTGTCTTTATTTTAAAACAGAAACACACTGTTTTTCAGCGATTCCTCTCTCACACACACAGTGTGACATCACCTATGCTTCTGCTATAAATAATTAAAGACCTTTGACTGCAGGAAAGCTAGAAAAACAGTTTTGAACACTGTAATATAAACTTCTTTTAGTTCCTAAAGAGAAATTGGCAAAAATTGTTAATCGTAGATCAAAGCTTCTCCAAAAGCAGAGACAGAAAATCGGTCCTAAAACACTAACCTGAACTCTGTAGCGAGTACCACGCTAAATTATATTAAAACAATCACCATCACTATGCAACTCATGACCACAGGGGAGTTGTGCAGCAGACTGACTAACAACCTGGAAGCTACGTCGTCAAGCCATCAGACCTGCATCACGTCTGCATTATTGGATAGGTCGCCCTAATCTGACCTTTGTTCAGCTCCTATTTGGGAACCTCAGATACACGTATAGTCCTCCACTTGGGGCAATAACTCACTCCATTTCTTTCTGAGAAACTGCTATGGACTAAACATAAGTTCATTCTTATTGAAGTCAATTTAAATATTTTTGCTGTAATTCTTATATGGAAGAAATCGGAGGTTCAAAGCCCCAACATGACTTAAAACCCACATATATCTAAAATTATTATAACGACTGCGATTCAATAGAATTGTGCAGCTCTAATAAAAAATGAAGCAAACTGTGGAGGACATCTGGAGCTTAAAGCTGGTTGTAAAACCCACAACAGTGTTCACTTTTTGTTCTGCTGGCTTCACAAAGACATCAAAACATAAAAAGTTGCAGCTTCTCCTGAAATTCAAGTGACTAAATGAATACAAACGGTTGGCTATCTCGGTCCACACACAGACACACACACACTCTTACGAAGCCCATCTTCCAGGTCAGCTGATGAGACTTTGATGATAATGACAATGTGTAATGACCACCATTTCTCCACCCTAATGTTAGTCTGCGGCCATTTCCCACCCAGTGGCAAAGAAGCTTAGCCTTCAGAGTGCAGAGGGGTGGGTGCAAAAATAGGACCTGCAGAGTAGAAAGTGAGCAGACTGCAGTGTTCATAAAATTTCTTGAATCTACAAGAAATAATCATTATTAAGTTCCAGGAGCTCTATTAAATACTGTTTATTTTTATATTTTGGGAAAGAATCAGCCAGTATGGAGGACCAATCCTGCATTAATACAGAAATAAAGAAATGCTCAATAAATAAAGAAGCATACGATTAAATACAGAACAAATGCAGTAAATAAATACATGTAGGCAGTAATTAAATTATTCAATGAGACATAAATATATATATCTTACTTAATTAGCTACATTTATTCACCTTTGTAATAATTAACCTATTTATTTATCATCCATTACAATTTTCTACTTTATTAATTAATGACTCATTTTTAAATGTATTTATGTGTATAATTCAATATTTTCTGTCAGTTTTATTTTTCCTTTGTATTTATTTACAATATTTATTTGTTTAATGCTATTTATTTATGCTTGTTCTTTTTACATTTCCGTATGCATAATTATGGCAGGATTGGTCCACAGCACAGAGCTTCAGCATAACTGTAAAACCAACTACATATACATAAATACATAAATCAAGCCTCTTGCTTTGTGAAAAATAAATAATTGGGACCAAGTACAAGTCATTGAAAATGAGTGGGGACTAAAGAGAGTTACTTTAAATTTGTGTTTACAATATTAAATATATTTTTAGCTTTGGATATCTATAAAACCTCAATAAAAATATCACAACTTTCAGACACTCTAAACTTGACCTACTGCTATAGCTTGTGCTTTTAAAATAAAGCCAAAACAAAAAATTATTTCCAAAGCTAAGCCTCACAGATATGAATGGGTGTCTTTGCATTGCTGGCTATTGATTTCTTCACACTTGGGAATAAAATTGTTAACTGTGCAGAAAAAGGTCAGAGGGGAGATGCAGCGCTTAATTGCTGGAACAACTTTCAATGTGTCATTTCACAGGCAGAGCCCTCAGAGATGAGGCAATTGCACAGTTGGTTTAGTGGAAAAGTAGTTTAGCAAGCAATTATCTTCATGATTATTGCTGCATACCAAGCCATTGTTCAGTTGGAGGCAGGACTGCCTTGTTTTCCTCCTTTTCACCCTTGTTCTATCTATGATTGAGTCGTAGCATCGTTACTTTTTTTAGCACTTCAACGTAACTAGATTTCATAGTGTGTTTCTAACTGCTAGAAGACTTCAGGTTTTAGTCAAATCATCACAGACTGCAGGGTGTGCACAGCCATTAAACTTCAACTCTGGATTTTTCTTTCAGAGGTAAAACTCAAGGGCTCTTTAATCTGTCATATCTCCAACCAAGTTTGGTCTTCTACTCTTTGTTCAACTTTTTTTTTGATACAATCTTTTACTCAGCAACGATATGTATGAGGCACAAATTGTTGGCGAAAAAAGTGGTGCCGTAATCCCACCCCTGCTCCCCAGAAAAAGCGAGAATCAGAATCAAATAAGTTTCAAACACTCAACTCAGTTAAAATGAATAAATGTTTTCTTTTGCCATCTTTTAAAAAGTTTCCTGTTAACATCTTTCAACTTTGTATGCACACTTGAAATAATTATGCTACAATTGATAAAGATAACTTATTGATAATAATAACTCTGTTTGGATGTTTGACCTTTTATATTAGCAGAATTGCTAAAGCTAATTTCAGTTGGATGGTTTCCTGCCACGGACTGAACGTGGGAACGTGAAGGTGGACGTCTTTGTAAAAGCCCATTCCCAAAGCTTAATATTTCCTGATGTATCCATTCTGATTTGATACCATCAACCGCAACTAAATTTTGGCTGCCAACATGGAGGGTTAGTGGAGAGAAAGACTGAGCTATGTAGTCACAGCGACAAGAAGAAAGGTTGGAGGAGTCAAGGTAAGTGTTTCAAACCTAAGAACACTGCACAACCTGTCAAGCATGGTGGTGGCAGCATTATCCTGTGGGGCTGTTTTACTATCCCAGTGCACAAAGAGGAAAGAATAACAAAGTAGGACAACTACCTCCTAATTGTAATTTCATTGAATTTGAACGTATGTTTGGCATTCAGGAAAAAGATCCCAAACACACATTAAAACAGCCTGCAACCATTAAGCTTCTGCAACGGCCTTTGCAAAGCCCTGATCAACGCCTCTGAAAACATATTAACTATGACTAATAAGCATGTTCTGGAAACATACCAAATTAAATGAAGATCTATTTCTGTGCATATTCATAGTATGTAAGGACTTTCGTTATTATTAGGAATATGTTTTAAAATACTTAAAATTACTTTGCAAACAGCTTTCTGTCAGACTTCACTTTAGTTCTGTTTTTGCTGAAGCACCATTTAAATTTTTTAATATGGTGTTTATATGGATTTTTAAATAAAGCTAAAGTTTGCACATGGAGGCAGTCTTTCATCTCATTTCCTCAGCTTCACTTTTATGCATTTTCTGAGTAAGAATTTACCAAAGTATGGAGAGAGATAGGGGGCTAATTACTTTAATTAGAATGCAAGGCTGTGATCTGCTAAACTGTAAGACGCACCTTAATCCGCCAGCTAATTATGGGATGTTCTGTGCTGCTGTAAGTGGTGCTGTTGTTCAGATAGATTTGAACCCATGTGTAAAATGCAAAATCTCTGTCCTTTCATTTAATGCAGCATCTCTGATGAGTGCATCAGCTCATTTAGGAATCCACCAACTGAAGTGTATCAGTGATGGCTTCTAAATGAAGATTCCTGCAACAGAAAGATGTGACATGCCTGGTAAAACCTGTCCTGATCCCAGAGGGGGCGAAGAAGACAAAAACCTTTTGGATAATACATGACTTTGAGAATACATGACCTTTTGAAGTATGAGGAATCAAACGTTGCTCAACTTGACAGTGTGAGGGAGACGAATGCTTTAAATGCAAAGAAATCAGAGAGAAAAATCAGAGTTCAGTCAGATAATGAGGCAAATTGGTCAACAACTTTGAATCCTGCCAGGCAGGTTGACTACTCAATAATATTTTGATTCATTTAAATGGTTTTACTCTACATACACACACTGCAACGTGAAACAATGTCACATTTAAACTAAGGAAGTTCAAACTATTTTTTCCAGCTAGGGCGAAGCAGTGTTGAGCTGAACGTCATCCTATGATCCTGTATTTCAGCCAGATAACCAAACCCAAGCACAATTTCAAGAGCCAAAACAGTCTAAAAGACAAAAAAAACATACCAAAAGAAAAGGGAAAAGATACAGTTGGATAAGAACAACGTTCACAGTTTAATTTAAACTTATTACCAGATCAACCAATAATGTAGCAGGTGTATCCCTAATTTAATGATTTGCAAAATATTTCAGGGAGGGACCCCTGCTGTCAAATTCGGCATGTTGATGCTAAATAGAACAATGGATCTTTTCAAGACTAGGACACAATGTCTGAAAAAGTTTCATAGTTTGATTCATGGGAATATAAACAGTTTTATGTGACAACACAAGAAAGAAGCATGAAAAATAAATGCACAAAGCCTACAGATAAACGCACCACAGTATGTGTTTGTGTATGTTTAAACCGAATTCCTTCATGTTCACTAGTAGATATGCACCATGCATCGGCAATTATCTTCGGTATCGGCCGATGTTAGTCATTTTTTAACGTAACGGTCTCATTAGTAAAACTGGGCAAATATTGATTTCCATCTTGTTGCTGTTTGTGTGTGTTTTAGGGGGGGGAGGGGGAGAGGGTTGGCCGTGTGGTGTTTGTTGGTTAGACAAAAGTTAGAAATGAAAGAATATAACAAGCAGCAGCTTTTTGTCTCTGCTTTACTACAGCCTCCAGCCTACAGCAGGGTCTTCAGCATTAACCATAGAACTAGGGTGCAGACACAGCTCAATATAGTCAAAAGAGGCATACATTATCAGAAATGGGACGCCACTAAAATGCATAAATGTATTCACACAGCTTCAACAAGGCACACAGACACACGTACAGCAGTCACCAGGTTCTCCCCTTGGATGGTAAATGTTGCAGCTCTTTTTCGCATTGAGAAGTTAAAGTTTTCGTTTAACGTGTTTTATTTTTAACAGTTATTGATGTGTTTAGGTGACTTTTATCAAGTCAAAATCAGCATCATCAAGGCTAAAGTTTTCTGAAAAAAAATCTCTCATGATCCTACTTGTCATAACACATTCATGCACAACTCTGCAGCACACTTCTCAATGGTCATTAGTGATCAAATGTTTTGGACAAAAGTATGCATTATATGGTTTTAGGAGTCATCTTTTATGATGAATCTTTAGTGCAATGAAATTGTAGAAGCAAACACTTTTAATTGGGCTAGAAGAACCGCTCCTGTGACACTGGTGGACAGTAACACTGATCTTCCAGCCTCGACAGTCAGTGTAGCAGTGTCACTTCTCATCTTGACAGCTTGAGCTATGTGTTTGTTGCTTGTGGAGGATATAACGATAAGAACAGGCTTGGAAAAACTCGAATGAGCTGTAAGAATATGCATTTGAAATGGCACAATAGTGCAGGCTATGAGACAAAAACAGAACAGATTGTGGATTGTACTTTTTGACGTGTTAGCTGAGAGAAGAGGACATTGAAGGAGATAAGGCCGATGAATGAGTACCATAGAAAAATATCTTCCTTTAGTTCAAAAGTGCCTTCTGTCATATTTTTACAAAATAGGAAATGATTTTCCAATTTGACGACTCAGGAAAGATAAAATAAGGGAAAATAGAAAATAAACGTCAAAACAATCTTATCCAAATATCTTCAGTTTAGTCTTAATACAGTCCGAAAAAACAAGATTGGCAAACTAACAACCTATAAACCTTTTAACACAACAGCCTCTCTGTTTTCCATTACTGAGGTTTAAAAACATACCTGTCACAAGCAAAACATCCAAAACATTTCAAAATGTCATTCCTAAATATTTCATACAGTTTGATGGGGAAAATGTGCATTTGTAAACTTTCTCCCTCATCTGCAGACAGCACAGAAAAGGATGGCTCGGGATCTCTTTAACAAAATTAAATGTTAGCATAAAAGGACTAAATAGATGCTATCAGTTCTTAAATTCAGACTCTAACAGCGTAATTTGAAGCACCGCATAACTGAACGAGCAAACCTCCACTTGATATAGAAACAGACAAACTGAGACTTCTGCTACATTTTAAAGGATGTTCTCCATTATCAGATCAGAGTGCATTATCCTATCATCTAATAAATATAAAGGTTTGGAGTTATTTCTCTTTCTTACATGTACAGAAAAGCCTTGAAAAAGAATGAACTTCTCAACATTTCATCAAAACGGCAGACCTAAGGAATGCGTTCTTTATTTTTTACAAATTCAAATCTGAAAAGTGTGGCATGCATTTGTGTTCTGAATAAAGTGTCCCCACAGTGCTGCCACCATCATGTGTTGCCATGGGGATGGAGAGTTAAGAATATGCAGTGTTCATTTTCAACAGCTGCATTTATACTGAGTGCCATATACACACAGGTGACCCCTGAAGGCAACTGGTTGCAATTGATTTTATTTAAGGATGAACACAGATTTTATGTTGAAAAGATTATCAAATTATTTAACCTTTCATTGCACTTCACAGCTATGTACAAGCACAGCTTTGTTTCGGTCTATCACATAAAACTCAAAATACACCAAAGCAGTAGATATATTAGGAAAATATCACACAAAGAGTGCAAACTCATGTGGCACAAATAACATTTTAAAAACAAATTGTTTCATATTTGAAGAGCTTCCCATGGGGCAGGAGATCTGAGAAGTTACTCAAACTTAAATCTAGTGGTAATATTCTTAACTCACAGGCTGTATGTAGAAAAGCCAGAATTGTGCACTCTCATGAATAATCCCACAGTTTATCCACAGTTAAACTCTAAGCATGTATGTGGCTACTGCATCAGATTAGCTGCGAAGCCCTGATGTGCCTGACCAACTAAAAACGGCATCTGGATGCTGTTCCCTTGTATGTCTGGGCTCCTTTACATGCTTCACCCTTGTCCACACACAGAGGAAGAGAAGAAAAACCGTCTGCCTGTGTTGCATATGTTTTCGCAGTAATCACAACGGTATCATGGAAACAAAATAGCAAAGAAATAAATCCATTATATGAAAATACTCATTTACAAATACAAATATGTGTAAACAACACCACTACTGCTGTATCTGTGGTGGATGGAGAGACACATTAACGAGCTTTCTGCATCAAGACAGGTGTAACTTTGTCAGATGCAACAACTCCTGCATGTGCGTTATATTTAAAATCAGATCACCGGTTTGTGCATGGGACACACAAACACCCCAATCTAGGAACATATGAGTGGCCATATTTGCATCTGAAAACACTTTCCTTTTTTAAACTAATCCAGTTGATAGAATACCCATTCCCAGTCCCAAGGGTTTACTGTGGGCCATTTTAACTACATATTGTTCTAAAACAAAGTTTCAAGTAATAAGAAAGGCATCTGGTTCAACCTACCCTCCAACAAAATGACCAACATGCACAGCGTGAGAGATGTCTGCTCTGTGCGTAGAAAGCAGCACAAGCTCAGAAATTTAGAGCCAGAAAGTTGCCCAATAAATTGTGCAAAATTGGGCCACACCAAATACAATGGTGGCTTATTGGCCGTTTTTTGAGATCTCAGTGGTACAATCTGAATGCCGCTGGGTGCTCTTGGTGGTATGTATGCCATAGAGAAATTAACATGATTGCAGCCCGTCCTTTTCTCCTTTCATCTTTCCTCGTGTCTCTGCACTGTCAGACTGTTACAGCAGCTCTTTGTTCCGGTTTTAATTGAGGTGGACTGATGGAGGTCCGTCTGTCTCTCTCTGTTGAAGGTAGAAGGAGAAAAACATCATCATCTACAGCAGATTGATTTCCTTTTCAACCTTTACATTCGATGTGGCTTCAGTAAAAGCAGCAAAACCCAGCATTTCCAGTTTTACATTTTAACTGGAAAAAATGGGGGAAATAAGTATTTGACCCCTTGGAGATTTCTTCTCTTTTTGCTTTTTTGTTAAACTTTAATGTCTCAGATGGGGCTGCAACTAATGATTCTTTTGCTAATCTATTAATCTGTCCACTATTTTTTCAATTATTCGATTAAAAATCAGATGACAAAAGGTGCTTAATAGGAGGTTTTTTACAGAATATGAACCAGGTGAAACTATGCAACTTGAGGAGTAGAGCATATTTACAGACAAAGAAGGTTTTTCATCATAAATGCTAAATCTATATATTGTTTGTGCAATTTTGGCCTAATTACTGCTCTGAGTGGGTTGTCCTTTCAGCAAATGCCATGTTTTACAGTCTGTATACTCCAGTCAACGATCAGATTCAATTACTAAATTAGTTGATGATCATTTCAATAATTGATTAATCAAAATTGATCCAATTAATTGTAGCAGGCCTAATCTCAGATCATCAAAAAATGTATATCCGACAAGGATAACCTGAGCCAATATAAAAGCAGTTTTGAAATGATTTAATTTACTAGGGGAAAAAAGCTATCCAAACCAACCTGTCCTTGTGTGCCCCCTAAACCTAACAACTGGTTGTAACGCCCTTGGTGGCAACAACTGATATCAACCATTTGAGAAAACTGGCAATGAGTCTTTTACATGGCTGGGGAGCAATTTTCACCCAGTCTTGTAGGCAGAACTCTTTAAGGCACAATGCTGAGTTTACCGGCATGGCCGTCCTGTCATGCCCAGCATCTTGCTTGGATTTACGTCCAGGCTTTCACTAGGACACTCCTAAACCTTCTTTGTATTTATTTATGTCAGAGGTAAACTTGTTGCCGTGCGTTGGATCATTGTCCTGCTCCATAACCCAAGTGCACTTAAGCTTAAGGTGGACAGACATTCTCCTACAGGGTTTTCTAACAGAGAGCAGAAATCATTGTTCTATCAATTCCAGCAACTTGTCCAGGTCCTGAAGTCCCAGACCTTCACACTCGCACCACCATGTTTGATTTTCTGTTTTTGAAATGCTGTGTTAGTTTTACAACAGATATAACGTGACACACCTTCCAATAAGTCCCACTTTGTCACATCACTCCACAGAATATTTTTGCAAAGCTTTTAGGGATCATGTTTGATAAATGTAAGACGGGCCTTTGGGTTCTTTTTGATTAGCAGTGGTTTTTAGCTTTGATCTCCCCCATGGAGGCCATTTTTGCCCAGCCTCTTCTTACAACTGAATCAAGAACTCTGACCTCAACTGAGGCCTGCGAGGTCTGCAGAGCTTTAGATGATTTTCAGGGTCTTTTGGACCTCCTGAATGAAACAATGTGCTTTTGGAGTAACTTTGGTAGGACAGCCGCTTCTGGGAGGGTTCTCCACTGTTCCATGTTTCCTCAATTTGTTAATACTGGTTTTCACTGTGGTGAAACCTTAGAGTTACTTTGTAATCCCTTCCAGACTAACAGACGTCAATAACTTTGTGTCTTACCTATTCCTGAACATATTTAGATCAGACCATCATGTGCTGCTTTAGAAATCTTTTAGCCTACTTCATGTTGTCCTACAGGTTCTGCTGAATTAATTGCTTGATTCTACAGGCAGGCAGTAACCAGACCTAGGTGTGGCTGGTGAAACTGAACCAAAGAATGTGATTAATTATAGTTAATTCATGATTTAGCCAGGGTAGATTTTATATTTCCACATAGATGCTTTTGTATTTACTCCAGTTTACTTTTGTATGATACAAAATTTTTTAATCTGAAACATTAAAATGTCAAAACAAACAACAAAAAAACACAAGAAATCTGTAAGGAAGTACATACCGTATTTTCCGCACTATAAGGCGCACCGGATTATAAGGCGCACCTTCAATGAATGGCCTATTTTAGAACTTTTTTCATATATAGGGCGCACCGGATTATAAGGCGCATAGAATAGAAGCTACTGCAGTCAAACGTTTGCATCCACTAGACGGAGCTGTGCTAAAGAGAATGTCAACAAAACAGTCAGATAAGTCAGTCAAACTTTATTAATACACTACAAACCAGCATACGTATAAAACGTAGTTAGTGCATTCACAATAACTCAACGTTGTTCAAACGTTAATGTGCATATTCACAATATCTCCCAGCCTTGTTCATTTGTAAACACGTAAAAGAAACACAGCTAAATCAAACGTTAGTGCATAACTCAACATTGATCAGTTACGGTATATATATAATACGTAAAGCTCACTTTTTCAGTTTATTCCTCGTCCACGAATCCCTCGAATTCTTCTTCTTCAGTGTCCGAATTGAACAGTTGGGCGATTGCGGCATCCAACATGCCCGGCTCCCTCTCGTCATTATCAGAGTCAGTGTCGCTGCTGTTGCCTGGCGGTTCAGTGATTATTCCTGCCTTCTTGAAAGCTCGGACCACAGTTGAGACTAATATATCAGCCCAGGCATCCACGATCCGCTGGCAGATAGTGGCGTAAGTCGCCCGGCGCTGTCTCCCTGTCTTGGTGAATGTGTGTTCGCCTTCTGTCATCCACTGCTCCCACGCAGCTCGCAGTCTAGCTTTGAACGGCCTGTTGACACCAATATCTAGCGGCTGGAGTTCTTTAGTTAATCCACCCGGAATGACTGCAAGCTCCGAATTAGTTTTCTTCACTTGTTTTTTGACACCATCGGTGATATGGGCGCGCATGGAGTCGTTTATCAATAGGGACGGAGCTGTGTGAAAAAAGCCACCCGGTGTCTTGACGTAAATTTCTCTCAGCCATTCACTCATCATGTTCTCATCCATCCATCCCTTTGAGTTAGCTTTGATGACGACGCCGGCTGGAAAGTTTTGTTTTGGCAAGGTCTTCCTCTTAAAAATAACCATGGGTGGAAGTTTCTGGCCATTAGCCTGGCAGGCGAGAACTACAGTGAAGGATGACTTCTCATTCCCTGTGGTGCGTATAGACACCGTACTGGTCCCCGTTTTCTCCACAGTGCGGTTCACGGGAATATCAAAGGTGAGTGGAACCTCATCCATGTTGGTGATGTGCTCTGGCCGGATCTTCTTTTCAGTGATCTTGTTTTTGCAGTATGCGCGGAACGTGGCCAGCTTTTCTTGGTAATCTTTTGGCAGTTGCTGCGAGACGGTAGTTCGTGTGCGGATGGAGAGATTACGTCTTTTCATAAAACGAAAACACCAAGAAGGACCGCCTTGAAATTCATTAATGTTCATGTCCTGTGCTAGCGCTTTTGCCTTCATACGAACAGTGACTGTAGAGACGCTTCTACTTGCTGCTCTCTGTTCAACAACCCACTGTTCGAGTTTGTCCTCTAACTGTGGCCATCTCGCTTTATTCCCTCGGAAACTCTTTTTAGTCTTGTTTACTTGGCACAGGTCATCTTCTTGCTTCCTCCACTTCCGTACCATTGATTCATTAATGTTGAATTCTCTCGCTGCTGCTCTATTCCCATGTTCGACTGCGTAGCTGACAGCCTTGAGTTTGAACTCACCATTGTAAGCGTGTCTCTTGAAAGGTGCCATTTTGGGGTCGTTATACACACACAAGTGGTGTTGAACTATGAGTAAGCACAATACAGGTGTTTACCGCTATTGATTCGGCGACGCCCCTGACTACGGTAGCCGTAATGCTGCAAGCGGTGCGGCTTTGTAGTTTACCAGTCGTACTGAAACATTTTGACAGAGCGCCGTGTACAGCCAGTATGGATCAACCAATTAACCAATTGATCCATATATAAGGCGCTCCGGATTACAAGGCGCACTGTCATTTTTTGAGAAAATTAAAGGTTTTTAAGTGCGCCTTATAGTGCGGAAAATACGGTACTGTAAGAACCATATATGAAGTGAAAATAATTTGTTACTTTCTTTTTTTCCACTGAGGTACTAGTTAAATCTTGGCGTCAGTGTTTTCACTCTTTGTGACCTTCAGAAAACAAAAGAGAATCAGATAAACAGTCATCTTTCTGGCATCTCTTTATGTCAAACTTCACTGCATGATTAACCTTTGTATTTGACCCTCTCAACTGTGAAAAAA